>NC_090751.1:82080929-82298429 GCF_036898095.1 Palaemon carinicauda
TTAGCAAGTAATAATAATATAAATAATAATGGTAATCTATATTCTATATACCAAGGCATCTCACCCAATTTTTGGGGGTAGCAGACATCAAACAAATGAAAAAAGGGGCCCTTTCCTCTGTACGCTCCTCCCAGCCTGACGAGGGATTCAACGGAGTTCGGCTGGTACTGCTAGGGTGACAGAGCCTACCCTCCCCTGTTATCCACCACCGGAAGGAGCAGCAAGGCATAGCAGAACTGCGTCACAATCGCTCGCCATTCATTCCTATTTCTAGCACACTCTCATGCCTCTCTCACATCTATCCTCCTATCACACAGAGCTTTCTTCACTCCATCTATCCACCCAAACCTTGGCCTTCCTCTTGTACTTCTCCCATCAACTCTTGCATTCATCACCTTCTTTAGCAGACAGCCATTTTCCATTCTCTCAATATGGCCAAACCACCTCAACACATTCATATCCACTCTAGCTGCTAAATCATTTCTTATACCTGTTCTCATCCTCACTACTTCGTTCCTAACCCTATCTATTCGAAATACACCAGCCATACTCCTCAGACACTTCATCTCAAACACATTTAATTTCTGTCTCTCCGTCACCTTCATTCCCCACAACTTTGATCCATACATCACAATTGGTAAAATCACTTGCCCATACAGAACTCTCTTTACATTCATGCCTAACCCTCTATTCTTTACCACTCCCTTCACTGCCCCCAACACTTTGCATCTGCTTCCACACCGCCATTTGCTGCAACAAAAGACCCAAAGTACTTAAACTTCCTCAAGTAACTCTCCATTCAACAGACATTCAATATCGCACCACCTTTCCTTCTCGTACATCTCATAACCTTACTCATACCCACATTAACTCTCAACTTCCTTCTCTCACATACCCTTCCAAATTCTGTCACTAATCAGCCAAGCTTCTCTTCCGAGTCTGCAACCATTACAGTATCATCTGCAAACAACTGATTTACCTCCCATTCATGATCATTCTCATCTATCAGTTTCAATCCTCGTCCATGCACTCGAGCATTCACCTCTCTCACCACTCCATCAACATACAAGATAAACAACCATGGCAACATCACACATCCCTGTCTCAGCCCCACTCTCACTGAAAACCAATTGCTCACTTCAGTTCCTATCCTAACACACACTTTACTATCTTTGTAGAAACTTTTAACTGCTTGCAACAACCTTCCACGAATTCCATGTAACCTCATTACATTCCACATCGCTTTCCTATCAACTCTATCATATGCTTTCTTCAGATCCATAAATGCAACATACACCTCCTAACCTTTTGCTAAATATTTCTTGCATATCTGCCTAACTGTGAAAATATGATTCATACATCCCTTACCACTTCTAAAACCACCCTGTACCTCTAAGATTGCATTCTCTGTTTTATCCTTAATCCTATTAATCAGTACTCTACCATACACTTTTCCAATCACACTCAACAAACTAATACCCCTTAAATTACAACACTCAGGCACATCTCCCTTATCCCTATATATTGGTACAATACATGCACAAACCCAATCTACTGGTACCACTGACAACATAAAACACATTAAACAATCTCACCAACCATTCAAGTACAGTCAAACCCTATTCCTTTAACATCTCAGTTTCCACACCATCCATACCAGGTGCTTTTCCTACGCTCATTTCATCTGGTGCTCTCCTCACTTCCTCCCTTGAAATCTCACTCATTGTCATCTCCCATCAATGGCACCTCAACACCTGCAACAGCAATTATATCTGCCTCCCTATTATCCTCAACATTCAGTAAACTTTCAAAATATTCCGCCCACCTTTTCCTTGCCTTCTCTCCTTTTAACAACCTTCCATTTCCAGCTTTCACTGTCTCTTCAATTCTCATACCAGCCTACCTTACTCTCTTCACTTCTTATTCTCTTCATATGAATGACCCAATCCCTGACCCTACCTCAGGTCAGCCGCCCTCTTTGCCTGAGTTACCTTGCATTTTACTTCCACATTTTTCTCTCTATATCTTTCATGCTTCTCTACACTATTACTCTGCAGCCACTCTTCGAATGTCCTCTATTTCTCTTCCACTTTCACATTCACTCCTTCATTACACTATTCACTACCCTTCCTCATGCTGCCTCAAACAATCTTCTTGCTACACACATCACTTGTAATCCTAACAAAATTTTCTTTTACTAACTTCCACTCCTCCTCTAAATTACCAGTTTCCCTCACTTTCACTCTATCATATGCCATTTTCAACCTTTCTTGATATTCACTTTTTACCTCAGGTTTTATTAACTCTTCAACACTCACTAGTTCCCTTTTATACATCCCCACTGTTTTGCTACAACTAATTTTCCTTCCACCAAAAAATTATCAAACATACTGTTAGCCATACCCATAAACAAGTGCACGTCTTTCAATCTTTCAAACATTCTTCTAGTTATCACATAATCCATTAATTTCTACCACTCTTACCCATGTATACTTGTTTTTATCTTTCCTTTGGAAAAAGATAGAACTTATCTATATCTCTTGCTCAACACATATCTGCCAGTCTCTCACCACTCTCATTTTCACCTGGTACGCCATATTTCCCAATGACACCTTCCAACTCTCCAGCGCCCACTCTAGCATTCAAGTACCTAATTACATAATTCATTCTACCCCGTCCTTCTACACACCTAATTAATTCATTCCAGAACTCATTCCGCTCCTCTTCACTTTTCTCACAACCTGGTCCATACACACTAACAAAAGCCAAACATTCCCTACCCAACCTAACACTTACCCACATTAACCTAGATGATATCTCACTTCACCCTTCCCTTTTATCTGTCTCACACAAAGCCAATATATCCATACTTCTATTCCTAAACATACTTCCAATCTCACATCTTTTACTCTCTCTCGTACTACATCCACGCATATCCAGACAGCCCAAAACTAGAGTGTGGGGAGCAGTCACTCTTCCCCCAGCTCCACCTCTTTGATGTCTCACAGGAGTGTATAATACAAGAGAGGGGGTTCCCAGCCCCTCGTCCCATTCCTTTTAGTTGCCTCTTATGACACGCATGGATATGTTAGTGCTATTCTAATTGCTGTTATGTCCCTATGGCGACAGGGAGCATAATAATAATAATAGTAATAATAATAATAATAATAATAATAATAATAATAATTGCCGGTCTTGGCCATCTATTTCATTTATTTTTTCCTAGTTAACTTGATTTCTACATTAAAATCTTCCATATTTTCAATATTTCTCTTATTTCCCTGTATTCTTACCTTTTATTATTCTCATTCTGAAGTGATTCAGCAAATGTAAAAATAGCTATGTAATTTAAGCAAAAACAAACATTTTAAAAGTTTTTTTTAATTAGAATTCAAGTACTTGAAAAGTATTAAACAACTTAAGTTCTTGCAAATTCCATTTTTATTCATCTGCCATTGAGGATGGGTTGAACAGCAGCAAACCCTACCTCTATTATTTCTGAATACATTTAAAGGCTATATGATTCCTGCTGTGCTTCATGTCAGTTACATGATTGCAAGACACTAAAGACCAGCATTTTTTTATTTTGCATCACAGATTCTTTATTATAGAATTTTCCCTTATTCTCAACAATCTTATTTTAATATCCTATAAATTTCCAATATCAACAGCACCTTACAAAAATAATCTATATACATACACAATGAATATACATAAATACAATACAGTAGTCCCTGTTTACACCACTGGGATGCATTCCACTGTGACCAATCATAATGGGAAACATTGTATGTCAACACCAACTTCTTATAGTGAAATAGAACACATTTCAAAGGATCATCACTATATGCAGTTGTTTAGGCAATAAATCAAATGAATGTATACCATGCATATATAATCAACTGAAGGAAATAGATATCATACAAACCATGCTTTTCATAAAAACCTAATTATATATTGCCTTTCCTCCTTGCATCTGAGCCAGTTGCACCAACTTGTAGTTATCAAAATCTATTTACCCTTCTTGGGCATGCCTTGTCCTTCTATGGAACCTCTGCTACCAGTCATTATTTTTTGTCTGCCATGCAATAAGTGTGAATGCAAGGATTCGTGACCACTCATATGGTTAATTGAATTCTACGAAGAAACATGTTTTGCGATGAAACAATCGCTTGTTTAATACAACCTTATCATTGCTTTTGTCTGAAATGTATTATAGGTTAGATTACAAGCACTGAGAGAGAAGAAAGTCCATGTGGTGGTCAGAAGTCTCCCCTATGAAAGAGCACTGATACCCTTGTAAAGAAATGTCTCCATTAGTAGGAAGTTCACTAAGATAGTAAAAGCACAATTTAAACACCTGCAATTGAGAGGCAGATAGCCAGGCACACTTAATCTCAGTGGAAAAGCATCTTGTGGTTTATGAGTATCCTGTAAACAAAATCTTAGAAAAACCAAACGGCTTCTCCATTTACATGTTCAATAAATGGCAGGAAGTTCCACAGAATAGAGCAAGAACCTTGTGAGCCTTGATCTAAAGACAAAACAAATCTTTGAACGAAACATAAGCCCAAGATATTGGGTGACAAGAAGATTGCTTGCAGATACTTGAGATAGAGTTGAGTTGATACTAAGTGAAACTTGAAAGTGCGCTGAAGGAAGTCGCCATTAAATCCAATGACCAGCCATTAGTACTACAGACCTCACTTGATAGATCACAGACTTCAATAACATACTTGAAGGTCAGGCTAGCAGAAACAGTGTGAAGTATCAAATCCAAGAAACAGGGGTCCCAAAGAGCCTTATATGAGGTCTGGATAAGCTATGCAATACCAGGTTCAAAGTCTACTCCTAGAGATTCCACCACTGCCAGGGATCAACTGGTAACAAAATATACAGTATTGTTGATACCATTATCATTTCTCAAGACTATACCACAATTAGTAACAACCCAAGCAATAAATCTTCATCATAACCCAAAGTAAAAATAATAGACAAACAGCCAATGCTGGATACTCTTCAACTGTGTAGATAAAAAATTCAGGTAGAGTAAGTGTGAATTATGTAGGAGTTCAAATGCTTCTAAAGTTTGGTCAGATTAAGAAGAAATCTTGGACTATTAACTACTACATGAACAAAATCCATGAACCACTACTGCCATGGCTAAAGGAGGGCACCAAGATTTTCTAGGAGTCTGACAACAGCAAGAACATCAGCAAAACCTACTTAATTTATCTACAGGGATGGAAGGCATAAACATCCAGACTGCTCATCTGCAGTGGTGGCAGGTCACTTGATGACACCAGATGAGGTGACCAGTGATCAACTTTTCATAGGAGTGGTAAAATTTAGACAACAAAAAATAATTTGATGACAGAAAATTAAATCTACGGAGTGATCTCCATCATTTCAGTTCCCGATTTCTGGCCTACTATGTCTAATACGGAAAATATTTCCGCATAATTATCAAGGTTGAAAAACTTTTTGGTATATAAATGTCTTATATTTATAATATGAAGTCTATATTTTTATATCTGTTGATCTGTATTGTATTTTGAACTATACCTAACATAAAGTATAGAAATTGTCAGTATATTTGGTTAATTTAGCGGATGTTTTGTTGATGGTCGGTATTACAGCGTTTATGACATCCTTTGTTCCACTTAAGTATTGTGATAGTGTTATTTTTAAGTTGCACATGCCTTGACTTACTGCATACTATGTTCCGTTTATACCAAATATCACACCATGAAATTATTTTAGATGTGTATATTCGGCTGCTACTTCTGTTATTTACTAATAAACTGTAGTTTTCCAATAACTTTTATACAAAGTGCATAGCCCTTGTAGTCCTTAAAACTTGCATCTCTGTATCAAAGAACTAACCAATTTCTCGTCTCGCACATCTGTTGCAACGAGCATAGGGTTAAACCAATAGGATTCAGCAGGGTCTTCCATAACCTGCATCTGTTAGATATATGGATTAATTTGAATGTTATTGGAATCATGCATTTCTTTAATAAATTATAGGAACCAAGTTCTGTAAACTCAATAAATAGATATGATATATGCATAACTATAGGTAACCTTTGCATACTCTGACACTTTCATACAATTTAGGCAAAATAATCTATTCAATTATTACACCTCTTTTTACATAGGCCTACCTTCCATATTCAGTTAACAATCAGGTATGAAAGTACTTGGTGTTTTACATATTTAATTTCCTTATTCAGATCACAGTTTGATATGGGCCCAAGATGGAAGTTTGTCCATAATTGGCTCTCAAATGAGTGATTCAGAGATTGGCTAAAGAAGGTATACAAGGAAATGGACAGCAGGCTTTTTGTGATGTGTGCCAGAAGACACTATCAGTGGAAATAGCCACTATCAAGCACCACATGATATCTGCCATTAATTCAGCTTATGTAACAAGAAAAGCAGCTTTCCTTGAACCATCTTCATCAACTAGCCGGAATACTGATGTTGCTGTAGATAGTTCATTAAAAGATAAAATACCAAGATCTTACGTGAAACTTGCAGGATATTTCACAGAAAATATTATTCCTTTATATTCTATTGACCATCTCGTAGATTTATCTAAGGATATATTCAGTGATCCTAGAGTAGCCCAATCCATGATGTTAAAGCGGCAGAAAGCATCCTATGTAATTAAAGAAATGGGACAAACTGCCAAGGAGCAAATAGCAGAATTTCTAAAGAAAAACAAGTTTCCTATCATTATAGATGAGAATACTGATATAAGTAGAGTACTACAAAATTATGCTCAGTAGTAGCAAATTATTTTGATGCCAATTAAGAACCCACCCGGACAAAGTTGCTAGATCTTATAGAAGTACACACTTCATGTAAAAACGATGAGGGATTGACAGGTCAACACCTCTTTGAATTGATTATCAACTTGATGTCAGTACATGAAATCCTTGTAGAACATTTGATTGGATTTAGAGTAGATGGTACCAGTAATATCATGGGCAAGCATTATTCCTTAATAAGTAGACTTAAGAAAGCAGCACCAGGTATAAGAATTTTAAAATGTGCCTGTCATTCAATCCACTTTTGTGCCTCAAATGCACCAAAGACACTTCCAAGAAAATGTGAGGATTTGATCAGATCAATTTACTCTTATTTTTCTCATAGCTCCAAATGGATAACAGAATTTGTTGAATTTCATGAATTCTGTGATACAGAACCTCATAGAATGGTACATGTCTCCCAAACTCAATGGCTTTCACTCCTTATGGCAGTGGTTTGTGTACTGGAGCAATGGCGACCCCTCTCCTTGTTTTTCACAAATAAGCCTTTAGAAGATAGATTGACATCAGAATCAATACACAACAGCTTGCAAGACCCATCTTTGCATATATATTTTCAGTTTTTAGATTTTAGACTGCCACATTTTACTAATTTCAATAATACTTTTCAAAAGACTGAGCCAACCTTTCATCTTCTCTACAATGGATGCAGAATATTGTACTCTGACATTTTATAACAAGTCATCTCTATAAGAACGATGATTGTTAATGATGAAAATAACATTTATTTTCATCATGACAACTGTCAGCTCAATTTTATATGCATGGGATGCAACTTATAGCTGCTATAATTTTCTTTAGTTGTCCCTGAAATTAAAGTTAATTTTACATAAGCACCCAGTTTTTTTTTTTTACCAATTGGAAATCCTAGGCTGGGCAACACTGGCTGGCAGAACTGCCACTTCAGCAGGACAAAAGCAATTGATGACAGCAGAGACCACCAGGAGCAACAGGTGGCAGCCAACCAAATCATGCTCTAATGCACAAATTAATCCGATGCTTTTACAGATTCATGAAGTAAGGATCAACAGTAGGCGGTAATTCCCCTCTTGTGAGACAATGCAAAAGGCATCATGTCAGTAAGTGAAGAAGCTAGAAACAGATATCCCTCTTTAGTCACAAGTGTACCATCAGACTTTGAACTCTTCAAGAGACAAATAAGCCACAAGAACATACAAGCTGACTGAGCACCTGTAGTTTCTATCAATAGCTCTGGCACAAGTCTTTGTGGAGGGGAGATGTCATTGCAACCATAGCAGCATTATCCAATGAATTTACGGTGCAAAAGAAACGCTTCCAAAAGCAGATGAGGCCGCCGAAAAAGCTTGAGAAAGTCCCTTTTTTTTTTTTGGTAAACAGGAACAAATAACCACCAAACAATAATAAATACTTGACATCTGATAAGGCAAACACTGCTAATCCCAACATGAACATTCATTGTAGGCCTTACCAGGAAACCCCTAACATGTACAGGGGGTTGGGTAAAATGATAATGTTAAACACTTCAAACACCATTGTCTCTTGGTTCTAAAGATAAATTATACAAGACTGAATTGTCATGTACTGAATTTTAAAATCAAATTAAACAATACGTTTGAAACATAACAATGTACAGTATACCAAAAAGTGATTTATAAAAAGGCACATCATAAATGTAAGCAGAAAACTAAAGAATCAAGTCTGAACAAATTTCACACTTGTCAAGGCTAAACTGTATGTTCTCACACAATTTGAGAGAATCCCTTGCTATTTTGAAAATCACGATAAAAAAAAACAAAATTCCACCAAACCCTGATAGGAAAAGCAATGAAAAAGTGGGATGCTCTTAGTAATGCCAGGATGATCATGCACAGTAAGAAATATCCCTCTCCTATCTCCCAAGACCATATATTCACTTACATTACAATTAAATGTAAGATGAAAATTTAGCTCAAAACAGGAAAAAGGTTAAAGAAATTTTAAAGAATAATGTCAAAATGATTGCCTACAGTTAAACATCACTTTGAAGCTAAATCATCATTGTTTCTCCTCCATGGAAGAACACAAAAACATGTCTGGTAGCTGGGTTGTCATAGGAGGATGGACAAGTCCAGTGAGGGATTTTGGATCTTGATCCATGTTAGTTGGTGCAACTACCTCAATTGCATAGAATAAAGGCTGTGCAGTACAGTACAGTACAGTACACTATACGATTTACAGGGTGAAAAAAATATTACTGTATATAATTCTCAGAATTAGTGTCAAATGCATTTAGACCTTAGAATTTTTAATGGCTGATTGCATTTGAATTGAGACTAAATTACTTTCAATTGCATTGCATTTAGACAATCTAAAGCAAAAAAATTGAGCAGCAAGAAGAGATTATATCACTGTGTAAGCAACACACACACTTAATAAAAGGAGAGAAGAGAATATAAAAAGGAACTATCCATGAAAAATAAAATTACTTAAAGAACTTTTTCACAGCATAATCCTATTGTTGATCGTTATGTTCACACAACTCTATACAGTATTATTGAAATTTATATATCAACTGTGTTATTTACACAAATCTGTAATGTATTATTGTAATTTATACATTACCTGTGTTACTGTTACTGTGCATATAAAAAATAGTTAATAGCCACGTAGATAAACTCCTCTTAGCTCCCTCAATAAGAGAGAGGCAACCCTATTTATCCTCCAATCTACTCTTTGATGCCCAGAGTACAAAACCAGATCTATAGCCTCCCATACTTCCTTACTGGGAGGGAAAAAAGAATGCCCGGAGAATTTTCTTACCCTCCTTGTAAGTGCACTTCTCAAAAGTAATGTTAATGAGTTGATGATTATTTCACAATTTTTTTTTTTTCAGTTAAATATTGCTTAGAAAAAAATCATAATAAAACATTGGTATATGCAGGGACTACTGTAAATAAGCTATATGCCTCTCAATTAATTAAAAATAAAAAGCTACTTTTTTCCACAACAATAAGCTACTGTAATACTTTTCTCTATTGATAAAGGCAAAATATCTCTATATAGGTAAGCTATAATTATAGCAAAAGTTACAATAAGGACACAATGAGGCTTAATAAGAAAAGGAAATGTGAGACACTTTCAATATTAGATGAAACATTTTGAACCAAGAATTTATAAAGAAAAAAATGCAAGTTCACTTTTGATTCATGCAGAGCCCTCACCCCAAATGGTAGACCACTGTGACAGAGTTAAGAAAGTAACTGAATAAGTCACACAGTGAGGTAATACTTTGTAGACCTCTAACCTGTCTAAAATACTGAGGCCTTAACTTGCTTTTAAACACTCCTAATACCTTATTATTAACCCCCAAAGAACTATAAAAACCTCATATCTTCATGTTTGACCCGTGGAAAATTAATAATTGGTCGTATATTGAAATTGAATAGGGAATGAAATTGAAAATAAAACTATTTCATTATCATAAGAAAGAATTACTCTTTGAAGAGGTTTGCTCGTCTGACTCTGACAAAGGTCCCACAATCAGACAAACCATTACCAGACTTTTGTAATGGCAGGAAATACCAAGAGAACAAAGGGACATTTCTATGTTAGGAACACATTTCCCACCCGCAAGTTTAGCAACAGAATAATGCTCAATTATAACTTTTGCTATCCATAAAAGATGAACTCGTGAAGTTTGACTTACCCAGTTCTCTGATTTATAGAAGTCCATCAGCTTCAGATATACTGTACTTGCAGAAAAATTATTTATTAGATAAAGACTATAGCTATGAGCGGTTAGCTTAAAATATATGAAGTTACACATGCTTTGACTAGTCATGTGGAGTCATAGTTAGGTATTTCTATGTTAACATGACTGAACAAAACTACAAAACACCAGTTTTGATTATAATTTGAATTGAAATACATGTGCTATGAATTTTGTATCATCGACAGGGCTTTTATATTTTACTGAGGGAGTTCCAATACTGTATTTGAATACTCTCAAAAGTATGTAATTCCTATAGTATCATCAATAAAATATAAACGCTCATGATCCAATCCAATCTTGTACCTATGGCACACAATAACTCTTTCTAAGAACTGACTAGGAGCTTTAACAGCTATGAAAAGAAAGAATTGGCAGAAATATACAGTATACCAAGTACAAACCACTGGTAGTTAATCCCAGTTCCAGGGAATACAAACTTCCCCATCGATCATCACAGTATAATAAGTAGTTATCCACAGTCTGGCACCCGACAGCAGCACATTTAGTCGGTGGGAGGACGTCAATAATCTCTCCAAACAATCTATCATCATGTCTGGAGCTATGGCATCATTCTTTTCAAGGAAGTCTAACCCAATATCTTCCATGCACTTGGCATGTAAGGCTTTCTCTCGATCACGTATACTGTAGAACAAAAAATATACTTTAATGCACACACTGGAATAATTTGAGATTACTGTGCTAGGAAGTATAACAAATTCAATACTTCATGGGATAACTAAATCATCATGTTGTGAATTTTCTTTTTAACTTGGGAATGCGACTGGTACCAAAGATGAATTACGAATTTCGGCACAGCACTATGGTATTTCAGAACCAAAGTACTGTACAACTGGAGGAAATCTCGGCTATTACATTACGAGGTAAAAGTTAAGAGGTTGAGAGTATAGTAACTATTTCAATGACCACCATCTAAAATTCACTGTGAGAACTTCTTGACAATAAAACTAATATGACAACTCTTCCATATTAAATGATATCTGGTCTTTATATGACACCATACACTGGATACTACCTCGGTTTCTAGTTTGTCCCCATCACCACAATTCTTCTTTTCCTTTAAAGATTTAAAAGCCGCTCATGAATAGCAAAGGCTAGGGACAGTGACTTTGCCCTATCAAGCAGGACAATGCCCTAGAGACTGACCATATATACACATATGATCAGCACCCAAGCCTCATCTCCACCCAAGCTAGGACCAAGGAGGGCTAGGCAATGGCAGCTGATGACTCAGCTGATAAGACCTATAGGCTGCCCGAAAAGCCCCACCCTTAGCTCACAAGGATGGTGAGCGGGACTTGAACCCCATCTGGCGTTCACATAGGCCACTACAATCCTTATGTGTGGAAATCCTTTAGTTGCTGAGGAAAGTTTTTTGCTTTTTCCTAGTACAGTAATGTTGGATTTATCTGCCCTCATTATTGCTACCTAAGGTTTCATGTATTTACCTTAATTCAGGATTATCTCAGAAATGGCTTCCAGTTTGATCAAGCATATTTTTCTAAGAGATAACCAGTTAACAGAATTTTTCTCGACCAGCGTGCTCAATACTAACATGGAAGACTTACAGCATCTCATGTCAGATCATTCTTTTTAACAAAGTTCAGATAGAGTATAAGGTTAGTAAGCAATAACATTAGGATGTTGACACTGGAATAGGTTGGTGTTTTTTTTTAGTCCCTTTTTGCTAAGGATTCAGTTTAGAAGTTACTAAAATAAATCTGAAATGTCTTTCATTTAACTTGAATTATGTTTTATACTTTCACTCAGTTTAAAGGTTTAAAGGCCACTCGTGAATGGCAGAGGAAGGGACAGTGATATTGCCCTAGCAAGCAGAACTATGTCCTAGAGACTGACCATATATCATATGATCAGCACCCAAGCCGCCTCTCCACCCAAGGTAGGACCAGGGAGGATCAGGTAATGGCTGCTGATGACTCAGCTGGGAGATCTATAGGCTCCCCCCAAACGACCCATCTTTAGCTCACCAGTAGGATGGTAAGGTTGTAGACACTAAAGGAACTAACAAGTTTGAGGGGGACTTGAACCCCTGTCTAGCAATCACCAGGCAAGGACGTTACCAATAAGACCACAGGTATACAGCACCATTGGTTCCAGAGCCTTTCTAGATTAGTGATTTTATTGGATCGTGAAAGGTCATTTGTAACACACCTTTCACTCACTTATTGTACATATCATTATACAATTTAAGATGCTAATTACAAAACAGTAATCTCTTCACCCATCCTGTCATCAGTACATCGCAGATTTATAAATATAAGTAAACCTATACAGTAGGGTCTTCTTCAAAGCGTTGGTTTCTGCAGCTTAATAAGTTTTATATTTTTTCAGATTTAAATTATTTTCTGAAGATATATTCATTTTTGGGCCCTTGAACTCAAAGTCTACAAAGATAACCTCACACTCATAATGTGTGAAAATGCTGTGGGCTGTATGATAAAGTCAGCACTTATTTATAAGTGTAAAAACCCAGGAGCCCTCAAAAACAAAAATATGGGCAAGCTGCCATTGCATTGGATGCACAACCAAAGGGCATGGACAATAATTGCACTGACATCAGAATGATTTCACCAGTGGTTTATCCCCGAAGTCAAGCGTTATCTTGCTGAAAAATGCATTTGTTTTAAAGTACTTCTAATGGAAAATCTGAAGGCCAGGCAATTGACCTGTATTATGAAGGTACACAGGTAGAATTCTTACCGTCGGACACGACATTACTGATTCAGCACATGGATCAAGGCGTTATTTGTACATTCAAATCACTTTACACACAAAACTCCATGCGACAGCTGGTCAAGTCTATGGATACGGATGATAACTTCTTGCTAAAGCAATACTGGGGTAGACACACCATTGCAATGTGTCTCCAAAATATCCGTAAGGCCATAAAAGAGAATAAGAAAGAAACAGTTAATGCTTGCTGGAAGAAATTGTGCCCATAAGTGGTCAATGACTACAAAGAATTCTCTCCAGATGCAATACATCACTCAGCAGTGGAGAAGGCAGTAAGGCTGTTGAAATTGCTTGGAGGAGACGGCTTCACAGATACAACTACCGACAACATAAATGACCTGATCGAGCTCGCCCACACAGGTCTATTAACCAATAAAGATCTGACAGAGATGAATAATTCTGCAAGTGAGGAGAGAGAAGAACAGCATTAAGATCCCGGGGAACAAGAGGAGGTTGACCTAACACTAGAATGCCTCTCAACTCAAGCAAAACAGCAAAAGAACTTTAGACAATGGCCGAAGATTGGGACCCGCAAATGATTCGTGTGTTGCAGTTCAGAGATGCAATTGACGGAGCCAAGGAAGTTTATAAGAACATCCTTTAGCATGACAAAAGTCAGGGTCAGCAATTGACAATCACTATGCTAATCACTGACCAAAAAAATTAAACACGGGCTCTAGTCCCTCAGTGGATATAGAATTTACTTTGCTGAATGATAAAAGATATTGCACCACCTGATGAAGCACCTGCCAAAGTGATGCTTTTAGAGGAGCAGTAATGGTCTTCTTTACAGTGCAATACAGTCAGCCCTCAATCTTCACGGGGGTTAGGTAGCAGAGACAATTGCAAAGAACGAAAATCTTGCTTGAGGGTACAATCGAGCACACTATTCTGTCTTGGTTCTCTTCCTCTTGTTATTTTGAAGTCTTTATAGTTTACATATAATAGATTTATTTTATAATGTTATTATTCTTGAACTTATCTAGTAGTATATTTCCTTATTTCATTTCCTCACTGAGCTATTTTCCCTGTTGGAACCCTTGGGCTTATAGAATCCTGCTTTTCCAACTAGGGTTGAAGCTTAGTAAATAATAATAACAATAATAATAATAATAATAATAATAATAATAATAATATAATATAATTGATGCCCTTGGATCAATGAACTCTAGCTCCTCAAACCAACTAATCACTGCCGACGTGTATTCACATACAATGCACTACATACAGTAGTTTTCAAGTAAATCACTAATGGTACAGGTACTGTAGGTTTTATTACAGTATTTGTATAATCAGGTACTGTAAAACGTTTTTCTTACATCCTTTCCTTTATGAAATCCTAAGTTATCTACTGCATTACACTAAATAAACTATTTCTAAATTTCATCCTATTCTCTTTACAATCGTAAGTACTGTACTTGAGATTTAATTATTCAATACTATTAATGTTATTTATAATTTAGTTATGATTAACTTTTACTTTAATATGATTTCCTTTTACCCTCTTTTTACATTAAATTCTATTCTATCCTCTCCAATTTATTCCCCTTCCTTTCATAGTTTTTATCAAATTACTTTGAGGTTATCATTTCCCTGTGATAATATTTGATTCTTTCCAGCATAATAAATTAAAAAGATTTTTGTTTAAATAACTAGAATGCAAAAAGCAAAATTTCAGTCCACATTCGATAAAATATCATCATATAATATTTTAGCTTTCATTCTCCCTTCCTAACTTTCGTTTAAATTTCTGTTATTCACACATTTTTATTTTTCATTACTGTATACCCTTTTTTATTGACTACAGATATTATCCTTATTGTACTAGTTTATTTTCTTTTCTCAGTATTTCCTACTATATTTTGTGTGTGCTAATTCTAATTTACTGCATAAAACAGGGATATTCTTTCCCGCATCTGAAACTTATAGTATTTAATCTTTACCAAAAAATGTCTGGCCTATTCTATTTTTAGCTATACTCCCTTAAAAGCTGGCATGTATTATATATATATATATATATATATATATATATATATATATATATATATATATATATATATATATATATATATATATATATATATATATATATATATATATATATATATATATATATATATATATATATATATACATATATATATATATATACATATATATATATATACACTGTATATATATATATATATATATATATATATATATATATATATATATATATATATATATATATATATATATATATATATATATATATATATATGAAGAAATGTTTTTCCTCTATCTCTTGTTTCTTCACAGAAAAATTTGAACTTTTTCTAAAAAGAACTCTTCAAACGTAACATAAGCTTAGATCACGAAATATGTTCCGCACTAATTTCCATTCCTTTTTAATTTGTGAAAAAACTACAAATTTTAGATAATTTGTATCTTTCCTAGCTATACAAACCTGAGTCATTTATATTGGGTTATTACTACAGTAATCATGTCTTCTACTTCAGGTCAATCAAAATTTTGGTTGATCGTGTCACGCTTCGTGCTGAGTAAATGCAGTGCATCCGCAAGGCCGTGCTCTCAGAGTCTTCACAACACTCACTTGGTCAAAGACTTGTGGGGCAGTTGAGGCGGGACCTTTGGTGAACGATTCAAGTTTGCAAAGCTAAACAAAATACAAATTATATAAAATTTGTGGTTTATATCTACTCGGATACAAACTTCTGAGTCATTTATATGAAGATAAGAGGTAAACCCTTCCTCTCCGGAAGATCTAATTATTGTAAATAATAGCAGAGATCAACGTGATTCTTGAGAGTTAAACCCTTCTCAGATAGTTACTATTAATAATAGTAAATGATCTAAGAGAGCCCCCAGAAAACAGAGTAGACGGCTCATAAAAAGGCAAGACTGTTCATTCAGGTCCCAAATAAGTAATCTTTACCAGGGGTGAAGTGGTATGGACATCAAGTGATACATAATAAAAGAGGCAATATTTTATTATATCATCAAATCCTAAAGAAATTGAGGCAAACTTACTTGCATCAGGGTGAAAAACCAATCAAGATCATTATCTGCCTCAGAGATCCTTCTAGCCAATAATGTCAAGAATAATGAGGCCTGGGGCTAGAATTGGCACGTGTCCCGTGAGAGGATGTCCAAAGGCTTGAATATGCCATCTTTAAGGAAAATGTCCAACGGCGGGTTTTTCCTTCTATTCACCAGCTTCAGGACTTTTATTAATGTGGTTTTGCAGAATGCTGAGGTTGCACCAAACCCACGTGTATCATGTGCTCGAGGGGGGGGGGGGGGCTCTAGCAACACTTTCCCTGATTATGTATAAGCTCTTACGATAGTTTTTCTCCATCAAAGAAAGACAATGCTCCAAAACATGTTCTTTAGAGCATCCAAAACTCACATGATTTTGGTGACTAGTATAATCAAGTGGTTTTGCAGAATGCTAAGGTTGCAGCAAGCCCATCTAGATCACATGCTCAAGGGGGTTCCTCGCAATGCTTCCTCTGAGGATGCATTGTTTCTCCTAATTTTCTTAATTACTTGGAGAAAGAAAGTGTCACTGACTACTTTCTTCTGGAGCGCCCAGAGCTCATGAGCAAAAGAGGGATCGATGTCCCACCTATTTCTTCTATCAGAAACTCGCACTGCTCTAAGGAACAGAATAACTAGTTTTCGAGTGATCAGGAACCTCCTTGAGAGACAATATTGTGAAAGAGTTAACCCGAGATCTTTTCTAACCTGAGTCTGGATTGTTCAATGAACCAGACAGGAAAAGATCATGTCATGCTATCGTGGGGAGGGGGGGGGGGTGTCCCTGCCAACTCTTCCCCTGAAGATAGTGAGTTTCATGTTAGGTTTTAACCAACTGGGTGACCATGCTCAGGAAGAAGAATTTCACTTCTGATCTTAGGGTGTCCACAGAACATCACTGATTAGTATCCCTGGGCAGAGGTGTCAGAGCACTCTGTTCGTCCCTGGACTTCTTGAGGGGCAAGCTTATGATATAGTACAAGTAAAATTCCTCAGATCTGGTTCTCATAATAAAAATGAGAATATGATAACCCAAGTAAATACTGTATAGCATTTTCGGAATTGGGTTTCTGGGGAAAAAGTCTCTACCAGGAGGCTTGTTTACTTGACTGTTGGTCAAATAAAGTAAAAGGAAAGGGTAATTAGGTCCTTGACTTAAGCCTTTCTGTCTGGGATCGTGAGGATAATCTTAGGAAATAATAAAAACCCCTCTTCCTGACTCAAAAGTAGGGAGGGATTACTCATATGAGACAGTTCCTTCCTCCAGAAACATTGGTAACAAGGGCGTCGATAGTCCTTTCGGGCAGGGAATTCTAGTAACTCAAACCAGGACCTACTTCAAGATGTAGAACTAATTTAGATGTGAACCTCCATGAAGGCTACAGAAATTATTTTCAAAATTGTTATAGCTTAGCCGGTGTGACGAGGTCTTGGAACACTCTCCACTCTAGAATAAGCATAAAGGTTCTACTTTGACCTGAATGGCCTTCGTTTACTGACTAACTCTTCCCAGGGAAGATGTCAGTTAGAATTCTATGTGATGTGTCAAGCAAGCTCATTATAACTAGTCTAAGAGTGATCGTGCAGCTCTCTTCATTCGTTCTGAAGGTCTTCTCGGGCTCATCGTGAGAGGTTCCAGACTCGTTGACTGTTTCTTATCTATAATAAGTTGTGATGCTCATTTGACGACCTAGGATCTTCTGGTTTTATATTCCAGAGGTGAGGGAGGAGGACGTCTGCCATTACCACAATACAGTTTTGGCTGTAAATAGAGGCTAGCATGCATTCTGGTAAGGTTAAAGGATTCATGGCAGGAAAAGCATTTATGGCCAAGCTTTGTTAGGAGGTATAAAGGGCATAACTCTCCTGGTCATACCTGGTTAGTACTCATAGGTACAGAAGTCACAACCATTACTGCTTGGTGATTGTCTTAACTCCGCAAGGGGAATATCTGGACTAGGCCTCTGACAGAGGTAAAGGCATTTACCACTCTAAAAGTCCTTATCCTTAAGTGATCTTTCTTATGTTTTCCAGAGAGGCTTTGTAGCCTCTCTAGACTAGGAAGGAAGTACTGTACCGAAGTCCTGGTTAACCTATTGATGGGAAAAAATAAGAGGGCAACTTTCGACTTCACAGTTGGGCTTTATTCGCATGGAGTCATGACCTCCCCAGGGATATGGAAAGCCAAGTTTCTTCTGACCAGGGAGAGATTCTGCATACTGTCTTGTGACAGTAAACACCACTTGCACCAAGGATACTTTCGTAACTAGCAGAGACATAGCTTCTCAGGACGGGTAATATTTTCCTGGAGGAAAAGGTTCTGTCATCCAAATTCTGGTTTCTGGGAGGATTATTCCTACTAAAACAAAAAAGTGCCAGTTTATGGTCAGACATCTGGCTGCCACTGGTTGGGGCTGGCTCCCTTCCATAAGCTAGGGAAGGGAGGGCCCATATTTCCATAGCCTAAACTTCTTGTCACGATCTTGATTCCCAACAGGGGTATAGGTTAGAAACCATACCTTTCTTCTCGAAGGTAGTATCCTATAAATATTCCTTGAGGTAGACCTGGTAAGGGTAGTGGTTGGTATCTCACCATAGTATTGGGTAACCAACAGTAACTAACAATCTTAAAATCAACTAATTGCAATGCCAATTACAAAAATTAAAAAGCAGGGGGTGGGAGATCCAAAGAAATCCCACCTTCTACTGTAAAGGCTAGGTGAAATGGAAACTTGAACCACATTCTTCCTCTACCTGCAGCAATTATTAGAATACTCTTGAGGAAGAGAATACCTAACACTGGGGCTAAAGGCCATAGATGCCCACCTCGACACCTACATAGTGGAGGCATATCTAGACTAACCATGGAACGGAAAAAGAGAAAGAGGGGGGGGCCCATGATATCTTCAATGTTCAAAGAATGGACATCGACTGATTTCACTACTTCCTTCAGTACCATAAAGTCCATTCCCTACTTGTAGTAAGTTCAAGCACATACCTATTACCAGTAGAAGCTATTGAACCCCTCAGTTTTTGTCTTCAGGGAGAGAAGAACTTGACCCCTTGGTCGGAATAGTTTGAACTGGGGGATGATTATTCATCTTATACAGGTCTCTCTGTATACGCTGAGAGGTAGGGCTACCAGTCATCGTCCTTCTTCCTGAAGTATGTTGTCCCAGTCTAGTGATCTTAGCTATCACCGACTCTACTTCTGTCTGGGAGAACTGATAAGGGGAATAACCTCATCCGAATTTCTCCAACTCAATGTCTCTCCAGGGGGCAATTGTTTCAAATATATGGACAAGATTGTGTCATGTCTTTTTAAGACACGGTTCCATAATAGAGGAACGGTCTGAAGTAAAAGGAATTCTAGGGCTTTTGATTCTGCTCATGACAACTTTTCAAATCGTAATAGGACATTACAATCCTTAAGATCTTCCGTAGTCGCATAGTGGGATATTACTCTAGACCAATGGTCGAGCCATGAACAGGTTTGGATTGCGAACATTGCTGCTATTTCCATGTTCATTATTTCTGTGGCTGAGAAAACGGAGAAGAAGCAGATACGTTCTCTGTTTGGACAGGTGGCACTAATTTAGCCAAGTTCTCTGGAAAGGGTAATGGGCTTTGAAAGGCTCAGGAGGGTGCAAACAAAAAGTTAGCCAAGTTCTCTGGGAATGGTATGGGCTCTGAAAGGCACCAGAGGGCACAAATAAATTTCTCTGCTCAGATGGGGTCAGAGGTGATAACCCTAAGAACCTGTTGGCTCTAAGATAATTCTTTGAGGCTGAAGCCTACATGTTAAATAGGTTTAGCGTCTCTTTCGTTTGTTTCAAGAGTTTTACACCATAATTGATTTCTGGATTCTATGCTTGCGTCTTAATCCTGTCTCTCGTTTCTTCTCAGTGACAGGTTTCTCTAAGGGAGACTCCTAAATTTCCTAGGGGAAGGATAAGGTTCCTAATCTTTGTAGCTTGAGCCATCTCAGAAACTGACATAAAGATTCCAAAGGGGTTGACTTCTGTTGGATCAGCACCAGCGCTCGTAGCAGGAGCCCATGGGTTTAAGTATCAACCCAGCTGTCAAGGTTCTTTTCTGCTCAACATGTTCAACTGAAGGATGGGTTACGTTTCTCAGATTCAATCTATTATTATTATTACTACTTGCTAGGCTACAACCCTATTTGGAAAAGCAGGATGCTATTAGCCCATGGGCACCAACAGGGAAAATAGCACAGTGAGGAAAGGAAACTTAAGGAAAAATAAAATATTTTAAGAAGAGTAACATTAAATTAAATCTCTCCTATGTAAACTATAAAAACTTTAACAAAACAAGAGGAAGAGAAATAAGATAGTGTGGAAAAGACTTATTGGACTGAAAAGCACCAGCTTTGTCTCCAACAAAGGCCTCGTCCATGCCTCTTAGTCAGGTTGACACTTAAATCAGACTAGAGTTCCGTTGCAGGCGTACGGTAAAAGGATTGTTTCCTATCTTCACCTCTCAAGATTCGTGAAGGGGAATCCCCAGAGCAGACAATCATTCTATGCTCATCAATCACGTTTGTTGGGCCATAATTTAGGCCACCATCCAGACTTTTTAGGGAGGATGACTCAACCTTGATGTGTTGGAGAAAAGTTCTCACACATAAAGATAGCATATGATCTGTCCTTGTGGGGAATATCCTGGGATGAATTGTAAACTTGTCTTGCAGGTGAAGAAAATTCTTCATGCGCAACAAGGTTGGCATGCGTGGTGTCGTCATCACTCACTGAGATGATGGCGCGTACAGCTTTGTCAGGCTGGACGATGATCCTGCTTGAATACTGACAAGTGTTTGTTTCGGTGAATATCCTACTCAACTCCCCTACTCTAGGTAAGGAAGGAAATTTGATTGGCCTATTGTAGAAAACATGATTAATAACAATTCCATATAAATGACTCAGAAGCTTGTACCCTCGTAGGATTAATCTGGAGTCAGAACAAAATAAGAAATATAGGTTTAACAGCTTGGATTGATTTATGAGCTAACTGAACTAGCTATCAGTAAAGAGAAATTTCCTTTCCTGTTTGACTGCTTCATAATAAAAAAATATAAAATTTGAGTTTAGCTTGAATGAAATTTTGTATCATCATGTGATGATCATTCTAAAATGCTCTCTTTAAAAAAAATGAGTAAATTTTTTCCTGAGTTACCAAATTTTTGTAAATTCTATATAAATTCTTATTTCCTTATTTTTTTCATTAAAATCACAAATTTTAAGTAATTTGTATTTTTCCTAACAGTACTTACCTCGAACTACTTTCTTAGGAGTAACTGGGATCTCCTCCCAACTGACCAGTTTTGTGTAGTTTACCCTACTCCCGTTTTCTATCCGGGATAACCTCTGGCGGGGTGATACGCACCCCGAGGCGACCCCAGGTCAGAGAGCATGCTTGCTCAGGTCTCGATCCCCAGTAAGTTCTTGATAGCTTAGGTATCTATGAAGTCCAGCAAGGCACTCGGGGTAGGATGGGCGGGCCATTACCCGAAAGTAGTTCGAGGTAAGTACTGTTAGGAAAAATACAAATTACTTAAAATTTGTAATTTGTTCCAACAAGGAGTACTTACCTCAAACTACTTTCTTAGGAGACTTATACCTTAGGAGGTGGGAGTGTCCTTCAGGACCTAGAGACCATGACGAGTATAGAGGAGGAACCTAGGTAGGAGACTAGGTTCTGCTGACCCCAAGGAAAACACGAGAAATAGGGAAAACAACGCAAAAAACCAACTTAGTGTCTAAGTAACTCACCTCTGCAAGAATCCTAGGAGACACGTCCTTCCCATGATGGTGTATCCCATGGCAGTTTCAGGGGGCTACTGGAGGCATTTCCGGTAAGGGATTAGGGGAAGGAAGAACAAGGGGTTAAGGAAGGAACCTGTCTCTCTTGGACTTACTACCCGCGATTAGCACTGGGGCTACACCTTTAAACCGTTTGGAGCGCGGAAATGACGGGACCGAGCGAGAACCCGTCCAGGGATTTCCTTGAGTAGTCCTTTAAGTAGTGAGCCGTAAAGGTCGACTGGCTGGACCAAGTACCTGCCCTCAGGATTTGGCCCACTGCCATGTTTTTCTCAAACGCCAATGAAGTACTTAGACCCCTAATGTCGTGGGGTCTGGGCTTTCCTGGAAGGGGGACCCCTGCACTACTGTAGGCCCTGACGATCACCTGCTGTAGCCAGAAGGAGATAGTGTTCTTTAAGACTGGCTTCTTCACTAGTCCCGAGGAAACGAACAGACTCTTGATCTCAGGTCGAAGCCTTGCTGTCCTCTCTAAATACTTCCGTACTGCCCTGACAGGGCACAGTAGCAAGTCCCTCGAGTTGCTCGAACGAGGGATTGCTGGCACTGAGAACCCTTCAAACTTGGAATCCCACACGGCTGGATTCTGAGTCTTTGCCACGAAGGATGGTACGAACCTGAAGGTAGCTTCATGCCAACCCTTCGAGTGTGACACCTCGTATGACAGCCCGTGAACCTCCCCTACCCGTTTTGCTGATGCCAGAGCTAACAGAAAAACTGTCTTGAGGGTGAGCTCCTTGTCCAAGATGTCTTTTAAGGGTTCAAAGGGAGGTTCTGACAGCATCTTCAGGACTCTAGCCACGTCCCACTGGGGCACCCTAACGGCTTGAAGGGGGCACGATTGTTCGAAGCTCCTGATGAGCATCGAGATATGTCTGGAGGCACCCAGGTCGATGCCCTTCAGTAGGAAGACTTGGCCCAGGGCAGCCAGGACTCCTTTGATGGCTGGGATGGACATGTGTACCTCGTCCCTGAGATAAACTAGGAAGTCCGCTATCTCTGGAATGGAAGCCCTCAATGTTTTGATGTCCCTCGAGACACACCACTTAGTGAAGGTGGCCCATTTTACCTGGTATACTGCGGCTGATAAACGCCTCAGGTACCCTGACATCCTTGCTGCCGTTCTCGACGAATATCCTTCCTTCCTCAGAAGACGCTCGATAACCTCCATGTGTGAAGGCAGAGGGACCGAGGGTTTTCGTGGAATCTTTGAAAGTGAGGCTGCCGGAGAAGGTCTGGCCTGTCCGGAAGGGGCCAAGGTGGAAGGCGCGCCAGTTCCTTTAGATCTGCGAACCACTCTCTCCGGCCACCAGGGCGCTACCAAAGTCATCTACAGGTTGTCCGCTCTCCTCACCCTGTTGAGGACTTGTCTGAGCATCCCGAAGGGGGAGAAAGCGTAAACGTCGAGGTTGTGCCAAGGGTGCTGGAAGGCCTCCTCGAACGCCGCTTCTGGGTCTGGCACAGGAGAAAAAAACACGGGGAGCTGTGCGTTCAGTCTCGTTGCGAAGAGCCCTAACACTGGCGAGCCCCATTTCTAAATGAGGGTCTTGGCCACTTCCGGGTGCAAGGACCACTCGGATCCTATCACTTGACCCATTCTGCTGAGGCCATCGGCCAGGACATTCCTCTTCCCTGGAATGAACCTTGCTAAGATCCTGATCTGTTCCCCTTCGGCCCATTCCAGCAGTTCCATCGTGAGGCCGCACAACTCCTTTGATTTTAGTCCTCCTTGTTTCCCCGGAGCTGATGGACAAACTCCAGGCACGCTCTTCGCATTGCAATCATCTCTAGCACGTTTATATGCCGGTTTTTCTCTACGTCCGTCCAACTTCCTCTTGCTGTCTTGTCGAGGAGATGGGAACCCCACCCCTCCTTGGATGCGTCCGTGAACAGAAGCATCTCCGGAGGGTCGGCTGCGAAGGGCATTCCCTTGAGGGTGTTCGATCTGGCGAGCCACCACTCTAGGACTTCCTTCGTCTCCGGGAACACTGGGACCACCTTGTGGGGGGAGTCTGTCTGGTTCCAGATCTCCTTCAGGTTCCATTGTACTCCCTTGAGTTTGAACCTCCCCTGGGGGACTAACTTCTCTAAAGACACAAGGTGGCCTATCAGTCTTTGCCAGTTTTTGGCTCTCCTGGGCTGGTCCGACAGGAAGGGCCGGAGGATCTGGTCCAAGATGTCCAGTCTCTCCGCGGAAGGGAAAGCTCTCGCCAACCGGGAGTCCAGGACCATTCCGAGGTACTGTAGTTCATCCTGGTGGAGGGTATCAGTTGGGACTTCTCTAGGTTGATGATGATACCCAGGACGTTGCAGAACCGCAGGAGTTTCGCGCCTTGCTCCCTCAGTACTTCCCCTGAGGCTGAAAGCAACAACCAGTCGTCCAGGTACCGAATCAGGCGGAGCCCTGTTCGTGTGCCCAGGCTGAGACTGTTGTTAAGACCCTCGTGAAGACCTGAGGGGCTGTGGACAGACCGAAGCAGAGGGTCTTGAACTGCAATGCTTGGGTACCCCATTCTACCCTTAGGTACTTCCTGCTGGAGTGGTGAACAGGGATTTGGAAGTATGCGTCCTTGAGGTTTATGGACATCATGAAGTCTCCCTCCCTCAAGGCCGCTAGGACCGACTTCGGAGTGTCCATCTTGAAATCGGTCTTGCACACAAACCTGTTGAGGGCTGAGAGGTTATGACTGGTCTCCAGCGCCCTGTCGCTTTCTCCACCAGGAAGAGTCTGCTGTAAAACCCTGGACCTGAGTTCTTGACTGGTTCTTTTGCCCCTTTCGCCAGCATCGCAGAGACCTCTTCTTGTAGGGCCGTCCTTCTCAAGGGGTCTCTGGGTGCCAGTCACTCTGCCTGCTGATCTAGTATTTGAGGTGGGGGGTCTGCCAGAAAGGGCAACCTGTACCCTTCTTTCAGGACTGTTACGCTCCATGGATCTGCTCCGTGGTCTCGCCATGCTTGCCAAGAACGTTTGAGGCATCCCCCCACCTGAGGCTTCGGCAGGAGTAGGGGGCCTCTCTCCCTACCTTCTTCGAGAGGCGCGGCTGAATAAGACGGCCCTACGGGGGGGGGGGGGGGGGGGGGGGGGGGCGGCTGCGAAGGCTGAGGCCAGGCCATAGTAGGGGCGTCTCTCCTGGGCTGGCTAGGTGAGGCGCGAGGAGGGAGGGAGACATCGGAGGGTGTCCTTCTATGGGCAGGTCTTCTCGCTGGAGGGGGTCTGGGTTCTCCCGTATCCTTCAGCTTCCTGACCCTCTCTACCGTCTCCTCCACTGCCTTCAGGGGGAACACCGAGTCGTCCCACAGGGGCAGGCTCCTTAGGGACCTCGCTTCTCTGTCCGGAAGCCTCCTGACGAGCTTGTTCAGCACTGTCTCCCTCTTCCGCAGTACCCAATTGGCGGCCTGTGCGATGGATTGGTACGAGAGGAACTTTAGGGCCTTACCTCCTGAGCTAATCAGCTCTTTCAGTAAGGCCTGGTTCTCCGGGACTGCGAGATCGTAGGAGGACTGGAAGCCTACCAGCGTGGAGGCCCACCAAGCTAGCCACGAGGATACGTGCACTAGGTCCTTGGCTATCTCCTCCATCATGGCAGTTTCTGAAGGGGAGAAACCAACTGGGGCGGTGGTAGCCCTCTCTTCAGCTGCTCCTTGCCCAAGGATGGCGACTGCTGGTTCCACAGTACAGGGACCCGCGCGATGTCCTTTGGGACGGTAAAAACGGCTCTGGGACTTTAGGCCTTGGAGAAGTTTTGAGGAGCTCTGGCTCTTGGGAGCTTGTGCGTGGTTGGCCACGATCTTGTTAACGTGAGCCATACCCAGCCTAACATCCCTAGCCAAAGGAAGGGCTAGTGAGGGTCTCTGCTGCACAGGAGCATCTACCAGCCTGCTGAGGCTCAAGAGCCAGACTTCGTCCAAGGAAGGCTCGGGTTTGTCCTGCCTGTGGTGACGCCTAATGAGGCCTATAACCCTCCTGTAGGCTGAAACTTCTGCTGCTGAACCTTCCACGCCGTCATCTACATCCTCCGTAGGCCGCTCCACTGCTTGTGACAGAGGACGCCGTACGGGGAGGGGGAATCTTCTTGGAATGGTCCAATCTCGGCGGTTCAGGGCATAAAACGGGCATCGCCGCTGGGACGGAGACCTCCGTCCTGGACTTATCCCTACTTACGGAGGTCCAGGGAGTTGCAGGCTTGCTCGTCGAAGGGAGTTGCCTCTCTCGTTCCTGTCAACTCCTTGTCGATTTGGAGGTCGGGACGCAGCTGCCAGACCGAAGGGGCGACTCTCTCCACTGGGCGAATGGAGTCGAAACCTTCGCAGGCTTATGCCTGCCCGCTGAGACCTGAAGAGACGACTCCCTCCGTCGATTGTATCTGCTGCTGAGGACGTACCTCACTGGAGAGCGAGCCCTTGGGAGCCAGCCCGAGGTACCCGGAACTGCTGACATTTCCAGAAGCTGACTACGTGGGATGACGACCCATTCTTCCCCCGGGGAGCCACTTCTCCTATATTTCTTTCTGGGGGATCTATAGCGCCTCCCCACGTGGCGGGATCTGGAGCGGGAACGTGAACGCAACCGTCTCCTGCGGGACCTATCTCACCGTCTTCTATGGTCCCTCGGGGCTCCGTCTTCCGAGGAGCACGAGTAGGCCTCGACCGAGGAGCCCGACGACTTGTAGGTTCTAACTGACGGGCCCGAGTCGCGCTGCGTTGCTGGTGGGTCCACGCGTCATTCGGTCGGTGACGAAGTCTCCAGGAAGACGGACGGGAACGTAGTTGAAGGCGCTGGAGGGGAGCGGGGGAGCTCCTCGCTGGGGAACCAGGTTTCAAACTCTTCTTCCATCCTCAAGGGTGACCTGAAGGGCGTCTTCGGCGGCGCCCACGCGAGGGAGTCTGACGGCGGCGAGTCTTCCTACTCAGCGGCACCCTTTGGTTGCGGAAGCACCTGAAAAACATGCCCACGAAGCGGGAAAAGAGGCTGTAACAGTTTTCCCCCCACATAGGATCATCCAACGAGACAGGCCTTGCTTGCACCAGGGATCCGTCCCCCGAACACACTCCCGTCCCTCCCTCAGGCCCCTCACTTGCCTGGAATGACGCCACAACCCCACTATCCCGTAATTCAGACTCCTGGGGAAGGGCCACAGGCCTCTTCCCCGCAACTGACTTACCTCGTCCCCTACTCTGGATAGGGGAAGGCGGCAGCGAGGCTCTGTCCGAAGATGTGCCCGGCGAAGCAAGAGGTGAAGATATGCACGGTTTCCTAGGCGATCTCTTAGACGCCTTCTTTTTCTTGGTGCCATAACGCACCCACTGCACCTCGTTCCAGGAATCGCACACCGGACACGTGGCTGTAGGGGAACACACACTGCCCCTACACGAAGAACACAAGGAGTGCGGGTCAACTTCAGGCTTCAAAAGGAAAGCTCCACACGATTTTCCGGCCATAGGCCCAGGACAACAACAGGGATGCTCCATTAAGCACTAGTAAGGCACCGCGAGACACAGGAACACAAAGGGAAAAGGATAAGGGAGAGCACAAAGGTACCACGTGGGAACCGCGTGAGACACAAAGCGGGTCGGGGACACAAAGGGTCGCACTGGGTAAGGAAAGCGTCGTGGTGTTATCGCGGCGCGACCAGAGAATTTACTGGGGATCGAGACCTGAGCAAGCATGCTCTCTGACCCGGGGTCGCCTCGAGGCGCGTATCACTCCGCCAGAGGTTACCCCGCAAAGTAAACGGGAGTAGGGTAAACGACACAAAACTCTGGTCGGGTGGGAGGAGATCCCAGATACTCCTAAGAAAGTAGTTCGAGGTAAGTACTCCGTGTTGGAACAAATAACAATTCAAGAAAAAGAAAATGAAAAAAGAAAAAATTTTAATGCAAATTTATATTTTTCATCATGCA
This sequence comes from Palaemon carinicauda, assembly GCF_036898095.1. NCBI lineage: Eukaryota > Metazoa > Arthropoda > Malacostraca > Decapoda > Palaemonidae > Palaemon > Palaemon carinicauda. The sequence continues at coordinate 82,109,054 of NC_090751.1, forward strand.
TTTTATATTACACACCAAATATTACTTAAACATACTATATGTATGTACCTCTTTCAACCATCATTATAAAAATTTCTATGAAAAGGGTTTATCACTATGGAGTTAACATGTATTATGGCTTCAGTTGTACCTGGCAGTGATTATTCTACAGCGAGTGTTCCTAACTATGTTGCTGCCTATGACGTAGGGTCATTGATAGGAACTTAGTGGTTCTGTTATTGTAGACTGATTGATTGATTGAAATTTTTTGGCATCCTGACATCTATGGTCATTGATGCCAATCTGGTACAGTAGAGTATTGTGGAAGTTGGCATCAACATACAGTTCCGGAGTCTATATCATAGTATCATTATCATTACTAGCTAGGCTACAACCTAGCTGGAGAAGCAGCATGCGATAAGCCCAAGGGCTCCAACCTTAAAAACAGCTCAAGGAAATAAGGAAATAAATAAACTACAAGAGAAGTAATGAACAGTTAAAATAAAATATTTTAAGAACAGTAACAACATTAAAATGGAGCGTTCATCATAAACTATAAAAAGAGATTTATGTCAACATAAATGTATTTATGTTCAACATAAATACATTTGCTGCAAGTTTGAGCGTTTCAAGATCCACCGATTCAACTACCTGATTAGAAAGATAATTCCCCGATTTGGTCATTGCTGGAATAAAATTTCTAGAATACTTTGTACTATTGAGCCTTACGATGAAGTCTTGACTAGCAGAATTAACTGCATACCTAGTATTATGAACAGATCTGAATGCAAAGTATGGTCAGAATTAAGAAAAATTTTATGCAACATGCTTAACGAACTAATTGAACGACAATGCCAGAGATTAATATCTAGATCATGAATAAGAAGTTCAATAGACCATAAGTTCCTGTCCAACAAATTAAAATGAGGTTCAGTAACTGAAGACCAGACAGGAGAACAATACTGTACTTGAAACAAGGCAGAATGAAAGAATTAGAACACTTCTTCAGAATAGATTGATCACCAAAATCTTAAAAGACTTTTGCATTTAGCCAGTTTTTGTGTAATTGAAGAAGAGACAGACTGAATGTATTTATCAAAAATAAATTTGCTATCAAGAATCACACCTAAAATTTTAAGAATCATACATTTGCTATCAAGAATCACACCTAAAATTTGAAGAATCATACAGAGTTAAAGAAATATTATCAGTGTTGAAATCCAGATGTTGAGGAACCAGTTTTCTTGGCCTACTTACAATCATACTTTGAGTTTTGTTAGGGTTCAACTTCATGTCCCACAAATTGTACTATGCACTAATTTTAGCTAAGGGATTCACAACCTCAGATCTACAATCAGAATATGGAATTGATGCAAAGAGAGTAGCTTCATCTGCATAAGGAACGAGCTTGTTTTCTGGGCCAAACCACATGTCATGTGTATATAGTATGAAAAGTAATGGGCCAAGAACACTACCCTGAGGAACACCAATTATCACATTACTATATTCACTATGGTGCCCATCAACAACCACTCTCTACAATCTAGTACTTAAAAATTAAATAATGATGCTAAGAAAAGACCCACTAACTCCCAACTGTTTTGGTTTGAAAACAAGGGCCTCATGATTAACACGGTTAAAGTAAGCGATAAAATCAATGCCAATGATACCAACTTCCTGACCACAATCAAGGGATTTATGTACAGCATTGGAAATTGTAAGGTTATCACATGCTCCAGGGCCTTTACGAAAGCCAAATTACAAACTAGGGAACCGATGATTACATTCAGCCAATCTACTTAGTCGGTTTGCCAAAACCTTTAGATAATATGGGAGTTATGGAAATTGGGCAGTAATCAGCTGGACTTGAGCTACCACAAACACATTTATATAAGATAAGACATAATGGTACAACGACAATCGAAGATAGAATCATTCTTGTCTGGGTTCCGATAGATTGAACACAAATAGAAGTTGTTATGCCTACCACAAACTTTTAATACCTGAATCTCATGACATCCACATTTGTGGCCTAACTTATGAGAAGTAGGGTATTCAGTCCTAGTATATACCACCATTCCCCTGGCCCTAGGATTGGCATCCAGTTACTAAATATTATTTGCTTCTTAAAACCAGTTATAAGGAGCTCAAATTAGTGCCTCATATGATCAAACAAAGTTACTGAGCATCAAAGGACGTCATCCTGTCTGGATGCTATTGTGATGTCTTTAATGTTAGCATGCAGGACACAAATACTGCAATAGAGTAGATGATACTAGCAAAATCTAAGACGTACTGGTCCCAGATTTCGCTCAATGTCTTCAGACTGAATAAGAATTAAAAACTGTAAAAAAGATTTATCATACCTAAAACAAACTTAACAATAATGATGATAAAAATATATTCAGAAATGTATATAATGACTGATATAACCCAAAGATTAAATATAAAGTCGGATAAAATTGGTCAACATGGCAGAGCCTATAAATCATGCAAGGCTAGTACCCTCCAGTATAGCCACTTCAACTGAAGGGTGGACAGTAAAGATGGTTTTGAAAGCGAATATTGTGAGGAAGATAAAAAAAACAGATAAGGAAGTTCACCTCTTGATAAACCACCAGGCATCCATGGCACTTCCATTACCCTGCCTAACACATGATTTCAAAAAACAAGAAGAGAAATAAGATAAAATAGTGTGCCTGAGTGTACCCTAAAGAACTCTACCCAAAAACAGTGGAAGACCATGGTACAGAGGCTATGGCACTACCAAAGCCTAGAGAACAATGCTTTGATTTTGGAGTGCCCTTCTCCTAGAAGTGCTACTTACCATAGCTAGTCTCTCTTCTACCCTTTTAAAGAGGAAACTAGCTACTGAACAATTACAGTGCAGTAGTTAACCTCTTCAGTGAAGAAAAACTGTTCGATAATCTGTGTTGTCAGGTGTATGCGGACAATGGAGAATGTGGAAAAGATAGGCCAAACTATTAGGTATATGTGTAAGCAAAGGAAAAATGATCTTTAACCAAAGAGAGGGATCCAATGCAGTACTGTCTGGCCAGTCTAAGGACCCAACAACTCTCTAACAGTAGTATCTCAACAGGTGGCTGGTGTCCTGGCTAACCTACTACTACTGGAAATTAATGATTTTGAAAACAAACTTTTCCTCTCTATGGGTGTAACATGCTAAGGCTGAGCTTATCAACAAATATATACATATGCTTTAGAAGAAAGGCTAATAACATACCTCTCATAACTATGTATTCTCTGCTTAGCATGATCCATATTTTCTGTGATAAAGTTCACCAAAAGCCATGGAGGACAAGAGGATGGCGTCAAAATCTGCCCAGTTGGAGAAAGCATGAGTGGTCCGGCTGCTCTGGAAGGTAAAATAATCTTAAAATCATACTGAAATCATTTACAATATTTACTATAAAATAAAACTACAAAAACACATGTCATCATCATAAATGCTTTTCAACAAAATTCCCTTTATGGTACAGTACTGTGTATGGAATTCTTTATTTCCTGTCACCTCTGTTGCATGCTTTCTGCTTGAGCTCACAGCAACATTCTCTGCAATTTCCTTAACTTGCGTAAAGATCTTTGTCTTTGTACTTTCATGCCAACTGCTTGTTCAATTATTCTACATCATGTCCCATCTTAAGTCAAACCATTTCTGTCTTTGAGACCATACTCATCTTGAGACAAGACATGGAGAGGAAAAATATTCTATGAAAGATATCAAATTAAATAATTGAATGAGAAAAACTTGTTTAACAACTTAGATTTGAAGGCTGGTGCTTTCATGGAAGCTTTTACTGGTATTTCTTCTGCTGCAGTACAGTAAATGGAAATATTTGTCCTCAAGTGACACGTCAGACAACGCACCAATCAAGTACCATTGATGGCCAAGGCATTCAGCTGGTATGCCTTCTGAAAACAGGAATCTTTGAACAATGAATCTCAATGAATATTCTTTTGTTAATAATCAAACTGTTCTTAATTCTACAAGATTTCTTCAAACATTCTTTTCAAATTTTTCAAAAATATTTCAAACTAAATCAGTCCATAACACCCCTTAGCATACTGCAAAATTACATTAGATTCTATTCATTATTTAAGTGCTTACGATATGGGATGCCAAGGCAATACTGTACTGTAATGACAATAATTCAGTCTATCTGTAATGGTTTCTTATTAACATCATATATGTATGTCCCAAGCCTTGCATAAAATATGTATGTATGTATGTATGTATGTATGTAAGTATAAATAGATAAATACATGAATAAAAAAAATAAAGAAAGAAAGAAAGATATGTGTGTATATATATATATATATATATATATATATATATATATATATATATATATATATATATATATATATATATACATACATATACAGTATATATATATATATATATATATATATATATATATATATATATATATATATATATATATATATATATATATATATATATATACACAGTAGGGTCCCAAATTATGCGAGAATTTGGTCGATGAATGACCTCGTATAAATGGTAAATCGCAGATTTCGAAACACACAACTAACAGATATAATTCCATTTTGGCCATGGCAACCAGCAACTTGCCTATTCAAACGTGTTTACTACCCATTTCCATTACTTTCTTTATACTGTACTGTATTTCTTTATATCAAATTGTTCTTATAAATAAATCAAACATTTAATATACTTTAAAGTTCTAATAACTTGAAAAATGGTTGAAATTACAACCAGGATGGGTGTAAACACTGTATATTTCCCGTTATAACACGACCCAAAATACAGACAAATTCTAATGTTTGTCATATCTATTGTTTAAGATAACTGGTGAATAGCAAAATCATCACTCTATAGACTAGCTTCTGCTGTATGATTGAAAATCCCAAATTATCAAAATAAAGGCGATTTTATATCATGCGTTTCCTAAACACGCCAAAAAGCACAATAGAAATCGACAACCAATGTTTTGTTTATGTTTATCTCCGATCATAACGAAGAAACAGACGCATTAAACATCTGTGTATAGGTTAGTTTTTGCATTGACAGCAATCTTAGCAATATTGATTATATGTTGATTTTGTTATTACTAATGCTCCTCTTAATTTTTCTTAGAACTTCCAAATAAATGAAGTGAATGCCATTTATATAATGTTTTTCTTTATGACGCCCCCTGAAACGGAAACCTTCCATTTGTTTACGCTCCATCTTCGATCATAATAAACAAACGAACGCATTAAACACACATGATCAAAGTGATAACTAATGATATTACAAACATTTAGTAAACACTATGTTATTACAAATATTTTACTTACCGTATCCATATAAATTCCTAAAATCGTAGCAAAGATGGAAACCTTTTTTTCCTTATGCGTTTAATCCACAACAGCAAACTGCCGCTAATGACAGAATGATAATTTACGATAATTCTAAACTGTTACGAAAGATAATTGTCCTTTCCATATCCAAAATACTTTTCCTAACTTCACTTATAAGTCAACTTATACCCACCTCAATTATGGAACCATATGCAAAAATGGTAAAAGAAGAAAGTACTAAGCCTATTTTTACAGTCATCAAACAATTAGGTTACCGCTATTACATTCGATGTGACAGAGAGAGAGAGAGAGAGAGAGAGAGAGAGAGAGAGAGAGAGAGAGAGAGAGAGAGAGAGAGAGAGAGAGAGATGGTTTTAAATGTACTAAACAATAAATATCATAGGATATAACACATTGGTCCTTATGTAATATTAAGTGTATTGGTGGTTTGAATAAATTAAGAAATGGTGTAAACAATTCTTTGTTAACGTATTCGTACGCGCATATTCGTGAGAGCGGAAGCTAGACATCAGCTGATCTGATCACAGCCAAAAGTAAAACAAAAAGAAGTCAGCAATACTCGATTTTTAAAACACACCTGAAATTCTAAAACGTAAGTACATGTTTTATTATAGCGCAATTGACTATTTAAAGAGTAAAAATTTTCTGGAATAGAATGGTGTTTCCAAAAAAATAGTGGTTTGCTGACGAAATCGGATACCGTATTTTAAGCTATGATTGAAATGGATGTATACACGGTATAATTTTTTTGTTTTGTATTTAATTGACACTTTAAGAAAACCGATTTTGGTTTCTTCATTTAATTGTAAGTATTGTATAACACAAGAGAGAGAGAGAGAGAGAGAGAGAGAGAGAGAGAGAGAGAGAGAGAGAGAGAGAGAGAGAGAGAGAATCAGCTGTTGTAATCGAATGTTTTTGTTTCGTGTACCCCCTGTGGCCGCGGGGGCATAAAACAATTAGAATAGCGCCAACGTTATCCCTGCGTGTCGTAAGAGGCGACTAAAAGGGACGGGACGAGGGGGCTGGGAACCCCCTCTCCTGTAAAAGTATCCTGTGAGACAGCAAACAAAGAGATGGAGCTGGGGGGAGAGTGACTGCTCCCCGCACTCTAGTTTTGGGGTGTTTGAATGTGCGTGGATGTAGTACGATAGAGAGTAAAAGATGTGAGATTGGAAGTATGTTTAGAAGTAGAAGGATGGATGTATTGGCCTTGTGTGAGACAAAGATGAAAGGAAAGGGTGAAGTGATGTTTGGTGAAATGTCTGGTAGAGTGTCTGGGATTGAAAGGGGAAGAGCGAGAGAGGGTGTGGCTTTATTGCTGAGTGAATGGATGACAGGTAAAGTAGTGGAATGGAAGGAGATATTATCTAGGTTAATGTGGGTAAGGGTTAGGTTGGGTAGGGAATGTTGGGCGTTTGTCAGTGCGTATGGGCCAGGTAGTGAGAAAAGTGAAGAAGAGCGGAATGAGTTTTGGAATGAATTAACTAGGTGTGCAGAAGGACTGGGTAGAAGGAATTATGTAGTTGTTATGGGTGACTTAAATGCTAGAGTGGGTGCTGGAGAGGTAGAAGGTGTCATTGGGAAGTATGGCGTACCAGGTGAAAATGAGAGTGGTGAGAGACTGGTAGATATGTGTGTTGAAGAAGAGATGGTAATAAGTGCTAGCTTTTTTAAGAAGAAAGATAAAAATAAGTATACATGGGTAAGAGTGGCAAATGGAAGAGTAGTAGAAAGGGCATTAATGGATTATGTGTTGATAACTAAAAGAATGTTTGGAAGATTGAAAGACATGCACGTGTTTAGGGGTATGGCTAACGGTATGTCTGATCATTTTTTGGTGGAAGGAAAATTGGTTGTAGCAAAAAAGTGGGGGAATAGAGTAGGTGGATGTAAAAGGGAGCTAGTGAGGGTTGAAGAGCTAATAAAACCTGGGGTAAAAAGTAAATATCAGGAAAGGTTGAGAATGGCATATGACGAGGTGAGAGTAAGAGAAACTGGTAATTTAGAGGAGGAGTGGAAGTTAGCAAAAGAAAATTTTGTTGGGATTGCAAGTGATGTATGTGGCAAGAAGGTTGTTGGAGGCAGCATGAGGAAGGGCAGTGAATGGTGGAATGAAGGAGTGAAGGTAAAAGTGGAAGAGAAAAATGTTATTTTTATTAGTAAAATAAATTTTTGAATATACTTACCCGATAATCATGTAGCTGTCAACTCCGTTGCCCGACAGAATTCTATGGAGGGATACGCCAGCTATCACAATACTAGAAGGGGGTGTATTTACCAGCGCCACCTGTGGCCAGGTACTCAAGTACTTCTTGTTGACACCTCCTCAATTATTCCTCGGTCCACTGGTTCTCTATGGGGAGGAAGGGAGGGTCGATTAAATCATGATTATCGGGTAAGTATATTCAAAAATTTATTTTACTAATAAAAATAACATTTTTCAATATTAAACTTACCCGATAATCATGTAGCTGATTCACACCCAGGGGGGTGGGTGAAAAACCAGTGTACAAGACTAAAGGATAGCTAAGTATCCCGTATATCATATAATCAGTTATCCACAATAACAATGAAATAATAAGTACCTGGTAAGGAAGTCGACTTGAACCGTTACTCTGCCTTTAATAAGATCGTCTTCCTTACTGAGCGCAGCGTTCCTCTTGGGAGGCTGAATCAACTCAAAGGTGCTAAAGTATACAGGGCTGCAACCCATACTAAAGGACCTCATCACAACCTTTAACCTCGGCGCTTCTCAAGAAAGAATTGACCACCCGCCAAATCAACAAGGATGTGGAAGGCTTCTTAGCCGACCGTACAACCCATAAAAAGTATTCAAGAGAAAGGTTAAAAGGTTATGGGATTATGGGAATGTAGTGGCTGAGCCCTCGCCTACTACTGCATTCGTTGCTACGAATGGTCCCAGGGTGTAGCAGTACTCGTAAAGAGACTGGACATCTTTGAGATAGAATGATGCGAACACTGACTTGCTTCTCCAATAGGTTGCATCCATAACACTCTGCAGAGAATGGTTCTGTTTGAAGGCCACTGAAGTAGCCACAGCTCCCACTTCATGTGTCCTTACCTTCAGCAAAGCAAGGTCTTCTTCCTTCAGACGAGAATGTGTTTCTCTAATCAGAAGCCTGAATAGTAAGAAACTGAGTTCTTAGAACTTGGAAAAGAAGGTTTCTTGATAGCACACTATAAGGCTTCTGATTGTCCTTGTAAAGGTTAAGACCTTTTTAGATAGTACCTAAGAGCTCTAACTGGGCAAAGTACTCTTTTCAGATCATTCCCCACCAAGTTGGACAGGCTTGGGATCTCGAACGACTTAGGCCAAGGACGTGAAGGAAGCTCGTTTAGCAAAAACCGAGCTGCAAGGAACATGTAGCCGTTTCAGATGTGAAAACAATGATCCTGCTGAAGGCGTGGATCTCACTTACTCTTTTAGCTGTTGTCAAGCACACGAGGAAAAGAGTTTTTAATGTGAGGTCCTAAAAAGAGGCTGATTGGAGAGGTTCAAATCTTGATGACATAAGGAACCTTAGGACCACGTCTAGATTCCAGCCTGGAGTGGACAACCGACGTTCCTTTGAGGTCTCAAAAGACCTAGGGAGGTCCTGTAGATCTTTGTTGGTGGAAAGATCCAAGCCTCTGTGGCGGAAAACCGCTGCCAACATACTTCTGTAACCCTTGATCGTAGGAGCTGAAAGGGATCTTACTTTCCTTAGATATAACAGGAAGTCAGCAATCTGGGTTACAGTGGTACTGGTTGAGGAAACTGCATTGGTCTTGTACCAGCTACGGAAGACTTCCCCTTGAGACTGATAGATTCTGAGAGTGGATGTTCTCCTTGCTTTGGCAATCGCTCTGGCTGCCTCCTTCGAAAAGCCCCTAGCTCTTGAGAGTCTTTCGAAAGTCTGAAGGCAGTCAGACGAAGAGCGTGGAGGATTGGGTGTACCTTCTTTACGTGAGGTAGACTTAGAAGGTTCACTCCTAGAGGAAGAGTCCTGGGAATGTCGACCAGCCATTGCAGTACCTCTAAGAACCATTCTCTCGCGGACCAGAGCGGAGCCAACCAACGTCAGCCGTGTCCCTTAGTGAGAGGAGAACTTCTGAAGTACTCTGTTGACAATCTTGAACGGCGGGAATGCATACAGGTCGAGATGGAACCAATCCAGCAGAAAAGCATCCACGTGAACTGCTGCTGGGTCTGGAATCGGAGAACAATACAACAGGAGTCTCTAGGTTATCGAGGTAGTGAACAGATCTATGGTTGGCTGACCCCACAGGGCCCAAAGTCTGTTGCAAACATTCTTGAGAAGGGTCCACTCTGTGGGGATGACCTGACCCTTCCGTCTGAGGTGATCTGCCATGACATTCATACCGCCCTGAATGAACCTCGTTACCAGTTAGCTTTCGATCTAAAGACCAGATGAGTAGGTCCCTTGCGATCTAGAACAACTTCCACGAAAGAGTCCCTCCCTGCTTGAAGATGTAAGCCAGGGCTGTGGTGTTGTCAGAGTCCACCTCCACCACTTTGTTAAGCTGGAGGGACTTGAAGTTTATCAAGGCCAGAATAACCGCCAACAACTTCTTGCAAATGATGTGAAGTGTCCTTTGCTCCTGATTCCATGTTCCCGAGCATTCTTGTCCGTCCAAAGTCGCACCCCAGCCCGTGTCTGATGCGTCCGAGAGGAGACGGCGGTCGTGTTTCTGAACAGCCAAAGGTAGCCTTCCTTGAGAAGAAAGCTGTTCTTACACCACGCGAGAGAAGACCTCCTCTCTTCGGAAACAGGAACTGAGACTGTCTCTAGCGTCATGTCCTTTATCCAGTGAGCAGCTAGATGATACTGAAGGGAGGGGAGGTGGAGTCTCCCTAACACGATGAACAGGGCCAGCGATGAAAGTGTCCCTGTTAGACTCATCCACTACCTGACTGAGCATCGGTTCCTTCTCAGCATGCTCTGGATGCATTCTAGGGCTTGGAAGATCCTTGGGGCCGACGGAAAAGTCCGAAAAGCTCGACTCTGAAGATCCATACCCAAGGAGACAATGGTCTGGGATGGAACGAGCTGAGACTCCTCAAAATTGACCAGGAGGCCCAGTTCCTTGGTCAGATCCATAGTCCATTTGAAAATCTCCAGACAGCGACGACTTGTGGGAGCTCTTAAAAGCCAGTCGTCTGACGGAGCCGGACACAAGATCATGATACTGCTGCACAGTCTGTGAACTGTCAATCATGGGCAAGCGAGGAAGTACAGTGACAACCCGAATCTGTCTAGACTGTCTGGGTCGTACAGACAACTCCTTAACGGGTTGCTGAGGTTGCCGCACTGCGTCACAACAAGTCACTTCTGTTGGTTGTTGAACGTCTTCCCCGTGACACATTGACTCCGAGAACAAAAAAATCCTCTAACAATGACTAAGTTTGGACTGCATGTCATGCAACACAGCTCAAGGTCTATGGGAGCAGGTGTGGTAACAGACGGGATTAGCGACTGAAGTGGAACCATAACCTTCCCTGGAAGCATGTTATGCTTAAATAAAAGTCCATAAGAGGTTATGCAGCTAAAGGCTCCCTCCAAATGACAGAGTCCTCAAGGGAATATCAGAAGGAGGGAGAAAAGAACTTTCTCATCTACAGGGACCTTATACTAGAAAAGTTAAGTTCTCTGAGTGAGGGTTCACTGGTGCAAAAGCAGCAGACTAGAAGGCAACGTTATGAAACTGCTTGACCGTCTAGTGAGTTGGCAACAACCCAAGATGTGTGACTGAGAAGCATGCGGTAAGGTATGCAGAGCATGATGTATGCAGAGTATGCTGTATGCAGAGCATGCTGTATGTAGAGCATGTTGTATGCAGAGCATGCTGAATGCAGAGCATGCTGTATGCAGAGCATGTTGTATGCAGAGCATGCTGAATGCAGAGCATGCTGTATGCTGAGCATGTAGTAAGCAGAGCCTGCTGTAAGCAGAGCCTGCTGTAAGGAAAGCAGAGCGTGTGCATGGCGTTTAACATTTCTCAGAAAATCCATGACCAGTGCTAGAGTGCTTTATGCATGCTTGCATGGGGTTTAAAAATCAACATAATGTTTACCTTACATTCATAACTCATGATTCATATTTTTGCCATGGTTTGAAAATGGAGGTAAGGTATGCTGAACAGCAGAGTCAGAACGAGCTGGAACAACAATAGTTGTGGTTTCCTCTTCAAGACTCTGTTGAGGGAACACCTGAGGCTCAGTCTGCAAAGGCTGAATAAAAGACAAGCAGAAGGAAGGCGCATGGGTGGAGGAGGCTGACTCCTAGCATGAGTGGTTGAACCCAAGGGTTGCGCTTGCTGAGCGGTGGCGGAAGCGGAGTAGCAAGTTCCAGTTCCTGTGGTGTGAGCGGAGCGCGATGAGGAAGAGGCTGCGCAGAACAAGGTAAATGTCTCGCAAGCTGAGGCTCCTGAGGCGCAAGGCTAAGGTGTTGTGGTGCTTGCCTTGTGGAGGGTTGAGCTCGCTGCAGCGAGAGCTGAGGAGACTGACTCATGGACGGGAGAGGTTGTTGTACCTCAACCGAGTGTTGCATCACTGGTGGAGCAGCAAGTGGAGGCGGAGGAAGAGAGGTATAATCCTCCTGATCCCACTGGGAACAGCAAACTCAGCACGTGGCTCAACATCGTACGCCTGGCAGGTGGTACTGCGATCAGGCGGAGCGAGCGTAGGCGGAGGGAGTGTAGGCGGAGGCGGAGGAGCAACACTCTCAGCCCGACACTCATGCATCAAGTCCGAAAGCTGTGCTTGCATGGACTGTAGTAGAGTCCACAACATCGTACGCCTGGCAGGTGGTACTGCGATCAGGCGGAGCGAGTGTAGGCGGAGGGAGTGTAGGCGGAGGCGGAGGAGCAACACTCTCAGCCCGACACTCATGCATCAAGTCCGAAAGCTGTGCTTGCATGGACTGTAGAAGAGTCCACAACATCGTACGCCTGGCAGGTGGTACTGCGATCAGGCGGGGCAAGCATAGGCGGAGGGAGTGTAGGCGGAGGCGGAGGCGGAGGCGCAACACTCTCAGCCCGACACTCACGCATCAAGTCCGAAAGCAGTGCTTGCATGCACTGTAGTAGAGTCCACTTGGGGTCGGCAGAAACTACAGAAGGCTGAGGTAAAGCCTTAACAGTCGAGCTCTGTTGTGGCAGAACCTTACTCCTCTTAGGCGGAGTGCATTCAACTGATGACTGAGGAGAGTCAGAGCTAACCCAATGACTGTGAACTCTAACTTCGTACGTCTGGCATAGGTCTGGACTTTACGTTTAAAAGGTCTTGAGACCTGAGACCAGCGTTTTCTCCCCTAAATTTCTTCTGCAGACGAGCAAAATAAGGGCTCAATCGTCTGCGGGTGGGAGTGACGGTCTCGGTAAGACACGCCCACAACCACCGAGGATACTTCTGTGCGCCGATCAAGGCCTGCTGAACCCTTCTGCCCTTCGACATTGCTTCTCCCCTGGGCTTGGGAGCTTGCAAGAGGTCCCGGACTGGGAGGACGACTGGCGCGCACAAAAGTACCCTCACGCACAACACTGACATACTTTGCGCTAATCACTTATCACTTTGATTTCTGTTTGCACTTATTTCACTGAACTCGAAACTTTAAGTGGTTTGTACCTGAAACACGCAATTCTATCCTTTCTCAAAAGTTAGTAATTGCGAAAACAGAATTACAATGTAACAGAAAAATCTAATGAAAGATAATTCAGTGGCTGGAAAGAGACTAAACACTAGATCACTCTAGAAACGTTTAGTTTCTTCCCCTAAAGAGACTAGGGAGAAGAGCAAAAACGATAACGACGTTACTCGTACGCCTGGCAGGCTTGAATGAAACGTTTATCCTCTTTCTCCCTCCGTCTCTATCTCTCTCTCTCTCTCTCTCTCTTGACTTAGAACCTGAGAGAAGAGCCCAATCATATATATCGTTAAAACATATTATTGTTAAAGGAAAAAACTGAAAAGTTCCTTTATTAGGATAAAAAACCATTAAGTTAAGAAAGAATGAACAAAACGCTAGACACGGTTACTCTTACTGCAACGTGAAACCGTGAACATTCTTTCTCTATCGTAACGATAGAGTGCAAGTTGAACGTTCTGAACGTCAACAACTGCAGAGACAAAACAAAACGTTAGTTCAACTTTGAAAACAGTACGAGACTATCAAAGAAATTCTTTCAAACTCTGTGGCGGAAATAGCATAATATGTTAACAGGTAAAACCGAAATGACGGGCTCAATGTTAATTAACTTCGGTACCAAGAAAAGACCGCCTACTATTAGGAAGGTCGAATATAAACAAATATAAAAATTAATTTTAATAAGTTTATAATAAAAGGAAGTTAATCGAAGAAGCCTATAAGAGGCGGAGAGATATAAAATAAATCTATAACTTTTGTTAAGCAAAATTAAGAAAGAGAGTCTATACTCTCTTATACACCAACACTTCCGTCTAAGGGAAGGGTCGGCCATTGAAAGGTGAACGAGAGTTCATACTCTCTTCGTCACCATAATTAATCAAATTAATTCCAAAAGCTAACTAAGCTAATATAGAAGTTTCCAGTAAAGCGACATCCGAAATCAAAGAGAAATACTTCACCAAAGTCGTGAAAATACTCCAAGAACATAAGCGTATCCCAGAACGTCTTGCCGGAAGCACGACAGAGGAATAATTGAGGAGGTGTCAACAAGAAGTACTTGAGTACCTGGCCACAGGTGGCGCTGGTAAATCCACCCCCTTCTAGTATTGTGATAGCTAGCGTATCCCTCCATAGAATTCTGTCGGGCAACGGAGTTGACAGCTACATGATTATCGGGTAAGTTTAATATTGAAAAGAGGGCTTTTGAAGAATGGCTGCAGAGTAATAGTATAGAGAAGTATGAAAAATATAGAGAGAAAAAGGTGGAAGTAAAGCGCAAGGTACGTGAGGCAAAGAGGGCAGCTGACCTGAGGTAGGGTCAGGGACTGGGTCAGTCATATGAAGAGAATAAGAAGTTTTGGAAAGAAGTGAAGAGAGTAAGAAAGGCCGGCACAAGAATTGAAGAGACGGTGAAAGATGGAAATGGAAGGTTGTTAAAAGGAGAGGAGGCAAGGAAAAGGTGGGCGGAATATTTTGAAAGTTTGCTGAATGTTGAGGATGATAGGGAGGCAGAGATAATTGCTGTTCCAGGTGTTGAGGTGCCAGTGATGGGAGATGAGAATGAGAGAGAGATTACAATAGAGGAAGTGAGGAGAGCACTAGATGAAACGAGAGTAGGAAAAGCATCTGGTATGGATGGTGTGAAAGCTGAGATGTTGAAGGAAGGGGGTGTGACTGTAATTGAATGGTTGGTGAGATTGTTTAATGTGTGTTTTGTGTTGTCAATGGTACCAGTAGATTGGGTCTGTGCATGTATTGTACCACTATATAAGGGTAAGGGAGATGTGCATGAGTGTTGTAATTCAAGAGGTATTAGTTTGTTGAGTGTAGTTGGAAAAGTGTATGGTAGAGTACTGATTAATAGGATTAAGGATAAAACAGAGAATGCAATCTGGGAAGTACAGGGGGGTTTTAGAAGAGGTAGGGGCTGTATGAATCAGATTTTTACAGTTAGGCAGATATGCAAGAAATATTTAGCAAAAGGTAAGGAGGTGTATGTTGCGTTTATGGATCTGGAGAAAGCATATGATAGAGTTGATAGGGAAGCAATGTGGAATGTGATGAGGTTATATGGAGTTGGTGGAAGGTTGTTGCAAGCTGTGAAAAGTTTCTACAAAGGTAGTAAAGCATGTGTTAGAATAGGAAATGAAGTGAGCGATTGGTTTCCGGTGAGAGTGGGGCTGAGACAGGGATGTGTGATGTCGCCGTGGTTGTTTAACTTGTATGTTGATGGAGTGGTGAGAGAGGTGAATGCTCGAGTGCTTGGACGAGGATTAAAACTGGTAGACGAGAATGATCATGAATGGGAGGTAAATCAGTTGTTGTTTGCGGATGATACTGTACTGGTAGCAGACACAGAAGAGAAGCTTGACCGACTAGTGACAGAATTTGGAAGGGTGTGTGAGAGAAGGAAGTTGAGAGTTAATGTGGGTAAGAGTAAGGTTATGAGATGTACGAGAAGGGAAGGTTGTGCAAGGTTGAATGTCATGTTGAATGGAGAGTTACTTGAGGAGGTGGATCAGTTTAAGTACTTGGGGTCTGTTGTTGCAGCAAATGGTGGAGTGGAAGCAGATGTACGTCAGAGAGTGAATGAAGGTTGCAAAGTATTGGGGGCAGTTAAGGGAGTAGTAAAAAATAGAGGGTTGGGCATGAATGTAAAGAGAGTTCTATATGAGAAAGTGATTGTACCAACTGTGATGTATGGATCAGAGTTGTGGGGAATGAAAGTGTTGGAGAGACAGAAATTGAATGTGTTTGAGATGAAGTGTCTGAGGAGTATGGCTGGTGTATCTCGAGTAGATAGGGTCAGGAACGAGGTGGTGAGGGTGAGAACGGGTGTAAGAAATGAGTTAGCGGCTAGAGTGGATATGAATGTGTTGAGGTGGTTTGGCCATGTTGAGAGAATGGAGAATGGCTGTCTGCTAAAGAAGGTGATGAATGCAAGAGTTGATGGGAGAAGTACAAGAGGAAGGCCAAGGTTTGGGTGGATGGATGGTGTGAAGAAAGCTCTGGGTGATAGGAGGATAGATGTGAGAGAGGCAAGAGAGCGTGCTAGAAATAGGAATGAATGGCGAGCGATTGTGACGCAGTTCCGGTAGGCCCTGCTGCTTCCTCCGGTGCCTTAGATGACCGCGGAGGTAGCAGCAGTAGGGGACTCAGCAGTATGAAGCTTCATCTGTGGTGGAAATGTGGGAGGTTGGGCTGTGGCACCCTAGCAGTACCAGTTGAACTCGGCTGAGTCCCTGGTTAGGCTGGAGGAACATAGAGAGTAGAGGTCCCCTTTTTTGTTTGTTCTTGTTGATGTCGGCTACCCCCCAAAATTGGGGGAAGTGCCTTTGGTATATGTATGTATGTACCACCTGAAGCGAGGAATTGATCGACACTACTAACAATTGTCATGTTAATTTCATTCTTAAACTCAAGTTGTCATATGTGAACTAAGGTTTTATTTCTTACGGGGAGAGAAAGAGAGAGAGAGAGAGAGAGAGAGAGAGAGAGAGAGAGAGAGAGAGAGAGAGAGAGAGAGAGAGAGAGAGAGAGAGAGAGAGGATTTCTGCCATCAAATCTCTCTCTCTCTCTCTCTCTCTCTCTTTCTTTCTCTCTCTCTCTCTTTCTTTCTCTCTCTCTCTCTTTCTTTCTCTCTCTCTCTCTCTCTCTAGAGAAAGAGAGAGATTTTTATTTTACCGTCTACTCTACAAAACTAATCATTGCAAATCAAATGTATACTGTTTAAAATATGACAAAATAATGCCGACTCGTTACCGTAGTTTAGGCTATTCACTGCCGATAAACGAACCCAGTCTACTTGTGAAAACCTTGAATGCCTGGAGGGAAAAATAAGGCTTTTATATATACTGTACTAAACAAAAATAATGTTTTATTATACCATCATTAACACTACCATTACAATTATCGGAAGGTTGGAGAAAGATAATGATTGCCGAGAACGTAACCACAATTCTGTTTACATTTCGTCAGCTGGACTCACATAGTTAACAGATGATTTCATTGTTGATGTGGAATTTTATCCTTAAATAGGCTATTCATTATGAAATTATGTTAATAAGATGTAAGGTTAATATTGTTTTGTAACATTTATTATAAATGACCGTATTTAGGGCTACCAATATACTTAGAAAGACAATAGATTTGATACATTTTATAGTGCTTGACTTGCAGACTTTGAACAGCTTTACAGATACGGAAAATTTATTTTTGAAAAATAGAGGTCGCATAAAACGGATTTTGAGCGAAGCAAAAAATCTATTTTTGGGTGAGATGGCCATGTCGTCCTGATGGAAGTTCCTAAAGGGTAGATTCCTTGGGTATATATGACTACGGTGATATTCCCAAAGAATTTACCTTAAGGTACCCAGAATTCTAACTCCTGGAGCGAATATCCCTAAATAAAAGAACCAGGGATATCGCAAAATAACAGAGGACGTATTCTTGACACGCCACATAGCAATCTGTACCCCGAACAGAATTAACACTTCGAAGGGGTCAAGTGGCAAGAAAACAAAAAACGAGAAAGAAAAGAGAGCCGCTCGCAAGGTACCTCTCCTCTCCCGTTTCGTAAGCTTGCATAGTGCCACTGACGGCACCATCTGTGTTCCTTGTAGCGATACACGAGATTCTACAGATACGGTATGTAGGGAGGGGCCCTAGAGCCCTTTTTAGAGGAAAAAGGAAGGGCGGGTCCATCAGGACGACATGGCCATCTCACCCAAATATAGATTTTTCGCTTCGCTCAAAATCCATTTTTTGGGCTCAAGCCATGTCGTCCTGATGGAAGTATACCAGAGCATTACTATATCTGTGGATTCTCAAAACGTGCCGTACTCTCAGAAGGTATTACCCGGTCAACTAAACCTAGAGACCTAAGATGTTACCGTCATACATCTTTTCATCTAACCATAGACCATGTTAGTGCTTCCTGCCCCCTACAGGGAAGAGTCATACTAGACTCTGGAAAAGTCTCGAAGTTTACATATACCTATGTATGAATAACAGACAAGCCAATATAGTGGTCTCACTCTATATCATGTAAAGCACAGTTTGTAAACGAACCACTGAGTCAATATGAAATATCGACCAGTTCCCCGTTCGATTACTGGATTGGACAAAGGTTTAAATCCGGGTAGGACGAAAACTTGCACATCCGCTACCGTCCCCTTAGGGCATGGAGTCCTCCCGCTAGGGGAAAGCACAAACCAATGAAAGATGCTTGCATAAAGGCACAATCTATTAGAATTATCCATGATAAATATACATAGTAAACATAATGCTAAACCATTTCAAGTAAAATGACACAGGCGAAAGAGACGCAAGGTTCACAAGAACTAGTTAATTGACAATCAATAAATATAAAACAGGTTAAACAACAATTATACATATATAAGAAGAGGATAACCAATAAATATGCATAAGCATGATAGTAAACAGAAAATTTGTTTATCTGAAAGAAAAACATTAGCACCACTTTTAACATATCGAGGTATCAAAATCATAAAAGTCTGTATTACGCTTGGCACACATGTCTGCACTAATGCTAGGTTCACCTTTGAATATGGAACAGTCAATATGGGCACCCTAGTGCCCAAACACTTAGTTTGTAGAACAGTCCGTAACTACACGCCCACCCCAGAATTAATCGCCCCAATTAATTTCACTGTTCCTCGCAGAGTTAAACAGCAAATTTAACGACACTACTCACTGCTACCACAGATCTCTTTAGTTGCTCCACTTGCTTCGCATAATGACGAAAGAAAACTCTGGAAGACTTCCAGCCAGTGCATGAGCGAAGATGTTCGAAATCCATACTATTGAAGAAATTTAAGGATGAGGCAACTTTCCTCGGATCGTGACCGTCTGGATCCGCTCTGCGAATAAAATAGGTGATTTTCGCCTTAAGTTGTTTCAGCGATAAATTTGAGCCCGATGTTTCTCCCCTGAATAGTTGACCACCCCTAAAGTCTGAAGTTCTACGAAGATAGACCTTTAGGCATTCCACCGGACATAGAGATGCATCTTCATTCAGAGGGCAGATTCTCCAGGGACCCCACATGTTGGTGGGTAACTCATTCTTGGCGAGAAACGTAGGATCCGGAAACAGGTTCAGTTCTCCCCCATCCAAGAACTGAATACGACCTTCCTCTCTCGAGAGGGCTACAATTTCACTAACCCTGGCCCCCGAAGCGAGTACAAACAGAAAAATAACTTTTTGGGTCAAATCCTTTAAAGCACACTCCTCATTGTTCAACAGCAAAGCAAAATGAAGAACTTTATCCACAGACCATGAAATGGGCTTCGGATGTGCTGATGGTCTGAGCCTAGCACAGGCTTTCGGAATTTTATTAAAAATGTCGTTAGAGAGGTCGACCTGGAAGGCATATAAAATGGGTCTTGTCAAAGCAGATTTACACGTTGATATTGTGTTGGCTGCTAACCCTTGACCATGGAGGTGGATGAAGAAAGATAAGCAAAAGTCCGTCGAGATCTTTTGTGGATTCTTCGCCTTGACAAAGGCCACCCATTTTCTCCATGATGACTCATATTGTCTTCTAGTGGATTTGCACTTATATTCCTCTAGGAAGTCTATACTGTCTTTCAAAATCCCGAAACGTTTTCTCACTGCTAGGGAGAGAAAATCATGAGCAGCAGGTTCCGGGTTTTCAGTGACGCAGACGGTCGACTTCTGAACTCGCTGGGTCAAAACTAGATTTGGTAACGGTAGACACTTCAGCCGTAGTTCCAATGCCAGAGGGAACCACACGCTGTTCGGCCACTAGTGAGCCACTATTGCCGCTAATCCCTTGAAAGATCTCAGTTTTTTGGGGACCCACAATAGAGGGTTGTGAGGAGGAAACAGGTAAATCCTGGATCATCTGTTCCAGTCGAGGGACATCGCGTCCACTGTTTCCGCCAAGGGATCCTCGTACGGGGACCTAAAAGGGTAACTTTAGCTGTGCTTTTAGCACTGGGTCTGTTACTGAGGCAAACTGGAGAGAACCCAGCACTCTCTCCTGTTCGCCTCTTGATATTCTTTCGGAATCCAGAAGTCTCTTGACAGAACCAGCTATCTCCCTCCTCTTCTTCGCAGGGATGGAGTTGGTGTGACACTAGGTCCCAGTGGATTCCCAGCCACTGGAATTCGAGATGGAGAAAGCCAAGACTTTTTTCTGTTGATCTTGAAGCCTAGATGCTCTAGGAACTGGATCACCTGTAGGGAAGCTTGCAAACACTCTGTCTTGGATGCTGCCCACACCAGCCAGTCATCCAGGTAGGCTACCCCCTGGATTCCCTTTAGGCGTAATTGTTTGAGAGCTGCGCTCGCAAGCTTCGTGAAGATCCTTGGGGCTATCTTTAGCCCAAATGGCATGGCTCTGAAGGCGTAGAGTCTTTGATGTAGCTTGAACCCTAGGTAGGGGGAGAATTGGCGATTGATTGGAATATGCCAACAGGCGTATGACAAATCTATGGAGACGGTATATGGCCGCTTGGGCAGTAAGGTCCTTATGTGTTGTAGTGTTAGCATCTTGAACTTGCAGTTCACTATGAACTTGTTGAGTGGTGACAAGTCCAGAATGAGACTGAGTTTTTCTGAGTCCTTCTTGGGAACACAAAACAGCCTTCATTGGAATTTGATGGACTTTACCCTTCGGATTACTGTATTCTCCAAGAGTTCTCAAATCTACTCCTCCAGAATGGGGGTGGAGTGTTGGAAAAATCGTGGGCACGGGGGTGGAGTGCTGTACCAGCTCCAACCCAGTCCATTCTTGAGTAGGCTGTGGGCCCAGGGATCGAAGGTCCAACGATCCCGAAAAATCTGAAGTCTCCCTCCTACCGGTATCATTTCACTTTGGCTGCTGTTGCCCTGAGGTCTTGCCTCCTTGACTGCGACCACCCCTAAATCCCCTCCCCCTTGAGGGGCGTCTAGACGAATCTCTGGCTGCTCCTCTAGGCTTTGCTCGAAAGGTAGTTGACTTCCCTTCGAACGCTGGGTTAAATGCCGGAGACTGCATAGTCACGGCTTGGGGTACCCACTGGTACGTGGCCGGGGTTTGTGCCACCATCTGGGGCACTGTAGGCAAAGGAAGTTGTTGCTGCTGCTGTCTGAATGGCTTGGCTGGCCGAGAGGGTAGCCTAGGCTTCTTAGTCTTCCTCTTTGGTTGGGGACCCTCATCCGGGGAAGACTTTCTCTTGAGAGATAGGCCCCACTTCTGGAGAAGGTTTCTATTCTCCGTGGCGGCCTTATCCACTACCTCCTTGACCGCTTCACTAGGGAAGAGGTCTTTGCCCCAAATGCTGGAGGAGATTAGTTTCCTTGGCTCGTGCCTCACCGCAGCCGAGGCGAACACGAACTCTCTACATGCCCTTCTAGCTTTGACGAAGCTATAAAGGTCCTTCGTCACTGTGGCTAGATGTGTCTAAACCACTACCATAAACATTTCACGGACTTTGGGGTCACTTGCCATTGTCTCCAGAGTCGTTTGAAGAGACATTGAGGCAGCAAGTCTTTCTTTTGTCTCAAGCTCCCTGCGCAAAAGAAAGTCAGACAGCTTCGGGAGGTTCTCACCAAACTGACGTCCGGCAATATCGGCCACCAACTTCCCGACTGAGAAGGTAAGATGGACGTCCTTCCAGTCTTTGTGGTCCATGGGTAAGGCCAAAGATAGAGGTTTACACTCCTCCAAACAGGGGCATGGCTTACCTACCTCGACCGCTTTCAGCACGGCCGTAAACCCTTTCTGCATAAAGGGGAAGGCTCTAGAAGGAGAGGACACAAAGGAAGGGTGCTTATTACTCAAAGTAGGTACCTTTGAGTTTGTGAAGCCCCTCTCTTTCATCGAGCTTGACAACAAAGCTTGAGCCTTAGCATGGTCAAAAACAATGACCTCCTTCGGCTCCGTTTCTTCCTTTGAGGCTGGTTCCTTCCTTAGGCGGACATAACAGTCCGGATACGACTCCTTGCTGGACCAGAATTCCACCTCCTCAAGGGGGACTGAGCCCAATTTCTTCGAAATGACGATCTTTCCCCTCGTCATAGGCATGTGCTCGGCATACCTCCAAGGGTTGGCATCCGAGCACAAGGGAAGGTCTTTCACGCTGAGCTTCTTCTGGGGCCCACGTGATGCTGCAAGTCTCCACATCTCTAACTTCATTACAGCAGCCTCCTCATTATTTTCCTTCTGCATCTGTTGGATCATCCCAACGATGGAAGAAAGGGTCTTTCCCAGATCCTCTGGGAGAGAGAACGATGTTGAGGGAATAGGTTCAGGGGCCTGAACCGGGGTAGCCGACACCTCGTCGAATTCTTCCTCCTCATTGTCTGGAGCCCGGGACAGCTCCTCTTCCTGGTCTTTTGCCAGAAGGTCTTTTTCCAAGCACTCGGACACCTCCGACATCCTATCGTTCAGTTGGATGTCTTGCAGGGCGTCCGCGACTTCAGCATCCACCGGGAACTGAACTAACGGCATCTCCGCTTGAGGCTGAGGAATCACTGCATCTGCTGATGCCTTGGGGAAAAGGTAAGCCCTCATCTTCTCACTTGGAAGATAGGGACCAGAAGTGTTCTTCTGAAAGCCCCTTACCCAGATACGAAGCTTCTCCCTTGCTGCGTCCCTTGACTCCGCCGTCTTAGGGGAATCAAATGTCTCAGTAATCAGGTTTGTGCATATGGTACATACCTGCAGATCCCAATACCGGAGATCACCTTTGGAGACTGGGCATGCTGCGAGCCTCCTACACAAGTCATGTCCGCAGAAGTTCTTGCTGCGGACGTTGCAGAAAACGCTTCCACACTTCGGATGGTCCTCCTGTAAAGAGAAGAAAATTCCACGAGTATCAATTGAACTACATATCACTGGATATATATAGCTTAGAGTAACTAATCTAGAAAGGAAAGACACACACTTGTATTTCCTGCCCAGTCAATTGCTGTAACCTTCCAGATAATAAAATTGTATGGTTATTCTATACTAGAGTGACCAATAAATAATTTCCAGAGGAAAACAGGTGTAGCTCACACCAAAATAAGTAATTTTAAAATACTGGATAGTAGAAAAGAAAGAACTGACTTTCTTTATCTGTATGGTTTCACCAAAGGGCTGTACAAGACAACACAAGAGTGTTAGAAAAACTTAGTGTTGTAACATATACTATACAATAGTTTTCTCCATGCAGTATATCCTATACTGAAAAATACTGGCTACAGTATATAAGATAATGTGCGGGCCGGCACATACCTTAACTAGTTCCAAAGTATACTACTTTTAGACTATTAGGCGGAAGAACGCTGGTTAAAATGCACCCGGCTGCCGGCCGCCAAACGTAGGCGGCCGGCAGAACATTGGTGTGTTTCTATTGCCGGCCGGCAACTAAACAATGATAGCACCCGGCTGCCGGCCACTAATCGTAGCGGCCGGCAGAACTATGGTGTGATATTATAGCCGGCCGGCAAAGGTATACTACCAATGCCGGCCGGCAGCAAAAGAACCAGAGAACTTCCAACTGCCCGGCTGCCGGCCACTTAGGCCGGCAGCTGGGCTAGGGTACAAACACTAGAAGAAAAACAGAATGGATGCCGGGATAAGAGACTGTACTGCCTCATAGCCCGGCAACCCGAAAGAGTACACATAAGGAAGGGGAGAATATAACTTCAGGCTTCCTTGTCCAATGCCATCTGGCTCTACAGACAAACAAGGATGAGAGACCAAGGGAGGTTCGGGGAGCACTCAAAGCAGAAGACCCTTGCCGGCCGGCAAGGGATTGAGTCAACTCCACATCCTAACCTATGCTAGGTGCAGATGTAGAATGACGGACAGAGATGCAATGGCTAGGCCATCACTAAGGAAAGAGGGGGAAGGGGGAAAGAGGGTCCTGCCAACCTTGCTCTAATAATGAATCACCCGCAGCCAAGAAAACTCACCTTAGCCTAGGGGAGATCCGAGGAGGGAGGCCGGCAGTACTTGCCAGCTCCCTCGGAACCAAAGCAAGGAAGGCGTTGTTATTCACAGAAAAGTAGGATCTCATCCTCCACACCGAGAACAACAACACTGGACTGGTCTGCTAGATCACAAAAAGAAGGAATCATCTCGTACAGAAACCTTCGAAAGTGAACTAAGGAGGCTAAGCCTCCTATTGTGGAGGATTTATTTTTGTTTTATTTTAATTTTTGTTTTTGCCAAATCCTGAGAGAGAGAGAATTTCATTTGCTTTAGTTTTGCTAGATCGCGCGTGATTGTGTGTTTGTGTGTGTGTTTGTGTGTTTGTGTGTCCGCGGTGCGCGCCGAAGAACAAGTGGTATTTAGCAAATGATTGTTTGTAGTGGGAAAGACTGTTGGTACAAATGAGATTGTTTGTTTATGTTTTTAGCTAGGTTACGACACTGGTGAATGTCTTGGGTGAATGCTTATTTTGATTGGACTGCTGCTCGATTCAGTTGTGTTTGAATGCTGGATTTTACCTTATTTAATCATTTTTCGACCAGCGTGGAAGTTATTATATATTTTCTAAGCCGTGATTCCTCCTTTGGAGAGTTATTTCCCGAATGCTGATATATAGTTGATGACCTGGCCTGTGATTAATTTTGTATTAAGACTGCTCTTTAGAAACTGGATTTATTGTTGACGACCTGGCCTGTATTACGATTTGCTTGGACTGCTTTTTGGATTGATGATGATGATGATGATGATGATGATGATGATGATGATGATGATGATGATGATAAGGATGATGATTACTGCTTACAAAATCAGCGAGGCAGTTGTGGCAAATAGTCACGCAGTTTAATATATTAAAGCTGTGATAGTAGTAGTTGTGCCATTAAAGACAGTTGGCTTAATGAATGACTACGAAGTGTTTTTTTACGTATCTTGCGGAGTGTTAGTGAACACACGCAATATATATGTTTGGTGATTTGAAGTTAAGGTTGTGGTTAATTTAATTTTAAGTTTTGTTAGGTGTTGTTTTTTGGTTGGTTTATTTGAATGGTATTAAGTTTTTTTTTCAGTGTTCAAGTTTATAATTAAGTGTTAAGTGATTATTTTGGTTGTGGATGGTTTGTGATAAGTATTCTAATTTTAATAAATATAGTTTTAAGGTTATGGTTGGTTTTTGTGTCCTTTTTGTTCAAGAGTCCAGTTTATGATAAAGTAAGGGGAAAGTTTGTGTTGAGGAGACAATTGTCTGTTAGAGTGATCAAGGGTGTGGGGGTTGTTTTTGCAACATCCCGCCACACTATGTCTACTCTCAGCCTAGCAAGGGAATCTCAATCACAATGCTAGACAGAAACAGACTCAGACTAAGAACTCTGATGTCCTGCCCCCTTCCTGAAGCCAGACTTACTGGATACAGGAAAGAACAGAAAGCGGATTTTGAGCGAAGCGAAAAATCTATTTTTGGGTGAGATGGC
Organism: Palaemon carinicauda; assembly: GCF_036898095.1. Taxonomy (NCBI): domain Eukaryota; kingdom Metazoa; phylum Arthropoda; class Malacostraca; order Decapoda; family Palaemonidae; genus Palaemon; species Palaemon carinicauda. The sequence continues at coordinate 82,134,485 of NC_090751.1, forward strand.
CATGTCGTCCTGATGGAAGTTCCATCAGGACGACATGGCTTGAGCCCAAAAACACCCTAATATAGTTGTATCTAAAGTCAATTCAGATAAACCATTAGGGTTAAGCCCAAGGCATAAACAGAGGGAAAGGGATTGCACATATTCTACGAGGAGAAGAGAGTAACTGGGGAGTGTGAGAAAGTTTACTAGGGCCCCATAGACAACTAGCCTAAGCGCGAAGAGAATCGATTACCTAAATCACCGAAACTCACTCGTATACTATCTTGGAAGAAAATCAACATAATCTTAAATGTATAAAACTGCCTAAAGCTTCAATAAAATTTTAAAAACACTCCGAAATCTGACTATCATGCAGGAAAGTACTAGGGCCAAACGACTAGGCTACAAGGTCTAGCGTAGGCCAGAATCAGCAAATCATTCGGCAAAACGAAAATACTAAAAGCATCATATAAAGAAATCCTATGAAACGCTGAATAGCTAAAATTATTAAAGCGAAACAGCCGGGAACGTCGCTCTGGCTAACTAAAAAACTCATGCATGGCGAGCGACAGCGACCAGGATGCCTTCGGTAGGCAACAGCTCTTGTAACGAAGATATCACTATCAAATTATCTTAAAATCACCAAGAGCTTACATTTATACAAAAAAGAGATAACACTCAACTTATCAGAGGCAGAAGAAGTTGGAGAAAGCATCATGATGTTGAAAATAATCCAAGAAACGCAAGATAACACAGGGAAAACACCAAGTTGTTGAGCTATGCAAAAAGGAACACAGATGGCTCCGTCAGTGGCGCTATGCACGCTTACGAAACGGGAGAGGAGAGGTACCTTGCGAGCGGCTCTCCTTTCTTTCTCGTTTTTCGTTTTCTTGCCACTTGACCCCTTCGAAGTGTTAATTCTGTTCGGGAGGCAGATTGCTATGTGGCGTGTCAAGAATACGTCCTCTGATATTTCGGGATATCCCTGGTTCTTTTATTTAGGGATATTCGCTCCAGGAGTTAGAATTCTGGGTACCTTAAGGTAAATTCTCTGGGAATATCACTGTAGTCATATATACCCAAGGAAGCTACCCTTTAGGAACTTCCATCAGGACGACATGGCTTGAGCCCAAAAAAGGGGAATCGTATAATTTGAACACGTATAATTCGGGACCCTACTGTATATATATATATATATATATATATATATATATATATATATATATATATATATATATATATATATATATATATATATATATATATATATATATATATATATATATATATATATATATATATACCCATATCTATCTATCTATCTATATATATATATATATATATATATATATATATATATATATATATATATATATATATATATATATATATATATATATATATCCATATATATATATATATATATATATATATATATATATATATACATATATATATATATATATATATATATATATATATATATATATATATATATATATATATATATATATATACCCATATGTATATATATATATATATATATATATATATATATATATATATATATATATATATATATATATATATATATATATATATATCTATATATATATATATACCCATATATATATATATATATATATATGTATATATATATATATATATATATATATATATATATATATATATATATATATATATATATATATATATATATATATATATATATATATATATATATATATATATATATATATAGTTTCAAAATATTCTGCCCTCCTTTTCCTTCCCTCCTCTCCTTTTAACCCTTTTACCCCCAGGCTATTTGGAAATTTCCAACTCTTAACCCCAAGGGGGTTATTTTTTCCCAGCACATTTTCGTTTATATATTTTTTTAAATTGCTCTAACAGCCTTAATTTTTGTCATAGAGAGGTCAGGTTGGTCTCATTCTCTTGGAAAATGCCTGAATCTTCTCAGAAAATTATAAAAAATATGAAAAAAATATTTTTATAGCACTTTTTTGCAAGGACGTACCGGTACGTCCATGGGGGTAAAGGGATGGCTTTTGTGAAACGTACCAGTACGTCCTTTGGGGGTAAAAGGGTTAATAACCTTCCATTTCCAGCTTTCACTGTCTCTTCAATTCTCGAACCAGCCTTCCTTACTCTCTTCACTTCTTTCCAAAACTACTTCTTATTCTCTTCATATGAACGACCCAATCCCTGACCCCAGCTCACGTCAGCCGCTCTCTTTGCCTTAGATACCTTGCGCTTAATTTCACATTTTTCTCTCAATATCTTTCATACTTCTCTACACTAATACTCTGCAGCCATTCTTCGAATTACCTCTTTTTCTCTTCCACTTTCATCTTCATTCCTTCATTCCACCATTCACTACCCTTCCTCACGCTGCCTCCAACAATCTTCTAGCCACACACATCACATGCAATCCCTACAAAATTTTCTCTTACTAACTTCCACTCCTCCTCTAAATTACCAGTTTCTCTCACTTTCACTCTGTCATATGCCATTTTCAATCTTTCTTGATATTCACTTTTTACCTCAGGTTTTATTAACTCTTCAACCCTCACTAGCTCCCTTTTACATCTCCCCACTCTATTCCCCCACTCTTTTGCTACAACTAATTTTCCTTCCACCAAAAAATGATCAGACATACCGTTAGCCATACCCCTAAACACGTGCACGTCTTTCAATCTTCCAAACATTATTTTAGTTATCAACACATAATTCATTAACGCCCTTTCTACCATTCTTCCATTTGCCACTCTTACCCATGCATACTTGTTTTGACCTTTCTTTTTGAAAAAGCTAGAACTAATCCCCATCTCTTGCTCAACACACATATCTACCAGTCTCTCACCACTCTCATTTTCACCTGGTACGCCATAGCTTCCCAATGACACCTTCTACCTCTCCAGCGCCCACTCTAGCATTTAAGTCACCCATGACAACTGCATAATTCCTTCAACCAAATCCTTCTACACACCTAGTTAATTAAACCCAGAACTCATTCCACTCTCCTTCACTTTCCTCACAACGTGGCCCATATGCACTAACAAAACCCCAACATTCCCTTACCCACATTAACCTAGATGATATCTCCTTCCATTCAACTACTTTACCTGTCATCCATTCACTCAGCAATAAAGCCTCTCTTGCTCTTCCCCTTTCAATCCCAGCACTCTACCAGTCACTTCACCAAAAATCACTTCACCCTTCCCTTTTATCTTTGTCTCACACAAAGCCATTATATCCATCCTTCTATTCCTAAACATACTTCCAATCTCACATCTTTTACTCTCTATCGTACTACATCCACACACATTGAGACACCCAAAACCTAGAGTGCGGGGTGCAGTCACTCACCCCCAGCTCCACCTCTTCAATGTCTCACAGGAGTATATAATACAGAAGAGGGGGTTCCCAGGCCCCTCGTTCCATCCCTTTTTGTCGCTTCTTACGACACATAGAGACACATTGGCGCTATTCTAATTGTTGTTATGCCTCCGCAGATCTAACTGCTTTAGAAGGCTAACATGGTAGGCCATTAATCATCGATAAACTTTCTCAGCATGGCAACCTTTTCTAGAAAAACTTTTTCAAAACATTCTCAGAATTTCTCTCTTTAGCAAAAAGAACTACAGTATTAGTTAACACATATAAATACCTGTTTTGCCACTAAATAGCACTCTTTTTAATGTAAGACAGGACAGAACTTACGATTCAACAACAAGCTGTAGAGATGACAAAGACTCGGGCCAGGACTTTGGAAATCCTCGGCTTCCATGATAGTCTCCAAGTGCAGTAACTAGTCGCTGCAGTTGCTGACTGTAATTTTCGGCCAGAAAGAATGGCTGATACTTTCTGAAAAATTAAAAGAAATAAATATGAGATACAAAATGTAAGAAATACATACATACATATACCAAGGCACTTTTCCCAATTTAGGGGAGTAGCCGACATCAAACAAATGAAAAAAAGGGGACCTTTCCTCTCTCTGTTCCTCCCAGCCTGACAAGGGACTCAACCGAGTAGGGCTGGTACTGCTATGGGTGCCACAGCCCACCATCTCCCATTATCAAATATTAATATCATGTTATGCAAAATTAGTCATTTATTTTAGTCAAGCCTTTGGTAATTTGATGTTAGCCATTTTCTTTCAGTAGCTTCTAAGTTGACATTCAAAAATTATTTCACTCACATTCTCTGGTATTTATTTCTAGATATTTTAATGATTTAATCCTTAATTATTCTTAGTTTACTTAAGATTAGTCAACGTTATTTTCTCTGATGATTTTAAATGTTATGTTTAATAAGTCTGTGGTTTTTTTAGAAGAAATTAAGGAGAAGAAGAAGGGGCCACGTGTGATTTCAAACCTATGAAAGTTACTGTCTGACTTTAAATGATTCATAGTAATGTCCCCAGAGTGGTCACCCGTTATCCACCACAGATGAAGCTTCATAATGCTGAATCCCCTACTCCTGCTACCTCCGCGGTCATCTATGATGATCGGATGAAGCAGCAGGGCCTACCAGAACTGCGTCACAATCGCTCGCCATTCATTCCTATTTCTAGCACGCTCTCTTGCCTCTCTCACATCTATACTCCTGTCACCCAGAGCTTTCTTCACTACATCCATTCACCCAAGCCTTGGCCTTCCTCTTGTACTTCTCCCATAAACTCTTGCATTCATCACCTTCTTTACCAGACAGCCATTTTCCATTCCCTCAACATGGCCAAACCACCTCAACATATTCATATCCACTTTAGCTAATAACTCATTTCTTACACCTGTTCTCACCCTCACTACTTCGTTCCTAACCCTATCTACTCGAGATACACCAGCCATACTCCTCAGACACTTCATCTCAAACACATTCAATTTCCGGCTCTGTGTCACTTTCATTCCCGACAACTCCAATCCATATATCACAGTCAGTACAATCACTTTTTCATACAGAACTCTCTTTACACCTATGCCTAACCCTCTATTCTTTACCACTCCCTTAACTGCCCCCAACACCTTGCATCCTTCATTCACTCTCTGACGTACATCTGCTTCCACTCCACCATTTGCTGAAACAACAGACCCCACGTACTTAAACTGATCCACCTCCTCAAGTAACTATCCAATCAATATGACATTCAACCTCGCACCACCTTCCCTTCTCATACATCTCATAACCTTACTCTTACCCACATTAACTCTCAACTTCCTTCTCTCACATACCCTTCGAAAATTCTGTCACTAATTGGCCTAGCTTCTTTTCCGAGTATAAACATGAATTTTCAATTCTAATAATAAAAAATTGTTTATGACATTCACCAATGTTTTAACAGCAACAGATGAGATTATTTTTGTAAATAGATCTCATTATACTGTACTGTATATAATGTTTTAACTGGCATTACTTATTGTTTTGGAATCCTGTTGTTTTCTCTAGAAAATCAAATTTTCAATTCTACTGAACTAATAAAAAAAAAAGTATTATGGACATGTACACTGCATATTATTGCTATTATCATCCTACGGTAGTTTACTGTGATCACTGAGTGATTGAGAACGAAAGTGTCAAAATAATTCCAATAATCACCTAAAATACATTGTTGGCTTTAAAATAAAAGAACAACTTTAAAAAAAAAATACATGTCCTTTTAAAAAGTTTAAAGAGGCCGCTGATTTGATGACAAAGTCCTAATGAATACTTTATATACAAGGTAATTTTTTTAGCACTTAGATAACCGAGGTATCTTCTTGGGTCCCCAGGAGAGGGACACTATCCTAGTCTGTGAAACACATTCAAAGCAACCAAGCAGTCATAAAAAGGAAAAGGTTGACCAATCATCTCATACACGTTATGTTAAAACTTGTGTAATCCATTCTTATCACTGTGCTCTTATGAAAGAGCTGGTCTTGTAATTTACAATACTTTCTGGACAATACCAACCAGAGCCTTCCATAAGATTTTTCATCTTATTTTACTTATAGTGACTATCAACATGACTGTAAATGACACAATAACAACCCTGTGAAAATTCTTTATGGCATACTCCATGGTAAGATAATGCCTCTTTCAGTGTGCAGGGTTGTGGTAGCCAATTGGAAACATCACTGCCTCGCAATCTGCTAGACTAAAATTTGGGCCCGGCTCAGCTCGATAGTTTCTCAATAGTGTCTGCAACCTCACCATCCTTGTGAGCTATGGATGGGGGTTTGTGGGAGCCTATAAGTATACCTGCTAAGTCATCAGCATCCATTGCCTGGCCTTTCCTGGTCCTAGCTTGCATGGAGATGAAGCTTGGGTGCTGATCATAAGTATATATGGTCAGTCTCGGGACCATTGTCCTGCTAGGGCATTGTCACTGTCCCTGGCCTCTGCCATTCATAAGCAACCTTTAGACCTTTAAATGACTGAGTGTGATGGTAGCCAAAAAAAGTTTATAATCCTGCATTTTATTAATACATATAACATCTAAGTGATTCGAGTCTTATATCTGAAGTTATTGAAAAAAATTGTGATAAACCACTATAACATATGTGAAGGATCATTCTTCAAGTGACCAATTGATACATTACACAGGAAGGTTTAAGAAAAGTACAGTATACACCAGTAGGCACAGATTTTCAGGATAAATATTTCTTTGCCTGAATTCAGAAATGCTTATCTGTAAAGTATCTTACTATATGATATGGATATATTAGGCCAGGATTTGAGGTTGAATAGTAGATGACAGGCCAATCATAGGCATTACACTGCCTCAATTCAAAAATTAATCTTTACAAAAACTGATAACTGTACCTATGAGTTACTTGAATGTTTCGTAGCGTGTTCGAAACTGCCTTCTGCATATCAGGAATTCTCTTTATTAATACATCTTGTTCAGGTACACGGAAGATTCCCTGAAATGGAAAATAGTAATAATTGCATGGAATTTTTATCTATTTAAGAACAAAATATCATTTTTACCAGCGGCAATATGTAGACCAAAGTATCCTTGAGATAAAAGAGAATAAATTTTTATATATGAAACATATTCAAGATAAGTCTTGTCTCCAATTTTATATATTACTGTGCAGTATTTGTGTTTTTAAGATTAACATTTATCTTTACTGTATGCTGTACTGTTATTTTATACTGCAATCATAATTTCTTCCTTTCCTTTTCCCACAAGGCTTCTTTTCCTGTTGGGGACATGAGGGCTTTTAAATTTCTGTCCTTCCTACTACAGTTGCAGCTTGGATAGTAAGTAATAATAACAACCAAACTATTAGAGGCTATTTTTTTCATACTGATGAGCTTTCATTTCCAAATAAGTACAGTAATGTATTTATACTAAGATAGGAATTTTGAAAGCCAAATTACATTATCGATACAGTATTGGTCTGAAGGAAAGTAAAAGAGACAAGATCATCTCAGATTTTCCAGAGCCTACCTCAATCAACAACGCATGTAACTCACTTGTGCGTTTAGCCAACAGAACGCTAGCTTTTACCGATTGGTATAGATGACCTGCTAATTACTACTTGAGAATTTACGTTAGAAGTGAAACTGGGTAGCTTAAGCCTGACACACTACTCTGAATATAGTACTAAGTTGATTTCTGAGTTGAGAGTTATTTGCTTCATAGTTAAAAAGTAGCTCAGATAATTTGATGAAAATCACATCATATAATACCTTAAAGCTGTGATAAGTTAGTTTATTGTAAGATTTCTATTGCACTAAGCCCACATTGATCCTGTTTACAACTGAAGTGTTAGTGTTGGGCATCTGCTGAGGCTAATAGCCGAAAGGTCAACATATGTAACGGCAAATATAGACGTCACTGTAACGGTACCTCCCAAGGGATATTCATCCCCTTAATTATAAAATCAACTTTTTATCATTATAAATTATAATTCTTAACTAAATACTGTACAGACAATTCATTATAACATAAGTTTTTTTACAGCCCTACTTGAAATGGCAATAAAAACCTGAGTGAAAGAAAAATTAGTAAACTAAACTAAACCTGTGATGAACTAAAGGCCTAGATTATAAGTGAACAAAAATGCAATATTATCTGGAGTGAACAAGAGATGTAAACTACCAGTTGTGCTGATACCACACGAATAACAAAAAATCTTGAAGAGTATTTACGATATGAAATGTTATTTTCATTAGTAAAATAAATTTTTGAATATACTTACCCGATGATCATGTAGCTGTCAACTCTGTTGCCCGACAGAAATCTACGGTCGGGATACGCCAGCGATCGCTATACAGGTGGGGGTGTACACAACAGCGCCATCTGTGAGCAGGTACTCAAGTACTTATTGTCAACAAGAACTCAATTTTCTCCTCGGTCCACTGGTTCTCTATGGGGAGGAAGGGCGGGTCCTTAAATTCATGATCATCGGGTAAGTATATTCAAAAATTTATTTTACTAATGAAAATAACATTTTTCAATATTGATCTTACCCGATGATCATGTAGCTGATTCACACCCAGGGTGGTGGGTGGAGACCAGCATACATGTTAACAAAGAAGCTAAGTATCCCGTATCTTATTTTAGCAGTTATTCAAAATAACAAACCTAAAATAAATAAGTACCTGGTAAGGAAGTCGACTTGAACCATTACTCTGCCTTTTAAGTACGTCTTCCTTACTGAGCCTAGCGATCCTCTTAGGATGCTGAGCGACTCCTAGGTGCTGAAGTATTAAGGGCTGCAACCCATACTAAAGGACCTCATCACAACCTCTAATCTAGGCGCTTCTCAAGAAAGAATTTGACCACCCGCCAAATCAACCAGGATGCGGAAGGCTTCTTAGCCTTCCGGACAATCCAGAAATATTTCAAGAGAAAGATTAAAAAGGTTCTGGAATTAGGGAATTGTAGTGGTGGAGCCCCCACCACTACTGCACTCGTTGCTACGAATGGTCCCAGAGTGTAGCAGTTCTCGTAAAGAGACTGGACATTCTTAAGATAAAAGACGCGAACACTGATTAGCTTTTCCAAAAGGTTGCGTCAAAAATATTTTGCAGAGATCTATTTCATTAAAAGGTCACGGAAGTTGTGATAGCTCTAACTTTGTGTGTCCTTACCTTCAGCCAAGCTTGGTCTTCCTCATTCAGAAGGGAATGAGCTTCTCGTATTAACAGTCTGAAAATAATAGGATAAAGAATTCTCTGACATAGGCAAAGATGAATTCTTAACTGAACACCATAAAGCTTCAGACGGGCCTCATAAAGGTTTTTAAAATAGAACTTAAGAGCTCTACAGGACATAATACTCTTTCTAGTTCCTTTCCAACCATATCGATAAGTTTGGAATAACGAACGATATTGGTCAAGGCCGAGAAGGCAGCTCGTGTTTGGCTAGAAAACCAAGATGTAGAACATGTAGCCGTTTCGGATGAAAATCCGATGTTCTTGCTGAAGGCATGAATCTCACTGACTCTTTTAGCTGGTAAAGCATATCAGGAAAAGAGTCTTAAAGGTGAGATCTTTCAGGGAGGCTGATTGAAGTGGTTCGAACCTGTCTAACATAAGGAATCTTAGAACCACGTCTAAATTCCAACCAGGTGTAACCAAACGACGCTCCTTCGTGGTCTCAAAAGACTTAAGGAGGTCCTGTAGATCTTTATTGTTAAAAAGATCTAAGCCTCTGTGACGGAAGACTGATGCCAACATGCTTCTGTAACCCTTGAAAGTGGGAGCTGAAAGAGATCGCTCTTTTCTCAGATATAAGAGGAAGTCAGCTATTTGAGTTACAGAGGTACTGGTCGAGGATACGGATACTGACTTGCACCAGTTTAGGAAGATTCCCCACTTCGATTGGTAGACTCTAAGGGTGGATGTTCTCCTTGCTCTAACAATCGCTCTGGTTGCCTCCTTCGAAAAAACCTCTAGTTCTCGAGAGTCTTTCGATACTCTGAAGGCAGTGAGACGAAGAGCGTGGAGGCCTTGGAGTACCTTCTTACGCGTGGCAGACGTAGCAGGTCCACCCTTAGGGGAAGAGTTCTGGGAACGTCTACTAGCCATCGAAGTACCTCGGTAAGTTATTCTCTCGCGGGCCAGAGGGAAGCAACTAGTGTCAACTTTGTCCCAACGTGAGAGGCGAACTTCTGCAGTACCTTGTTGACAAACTAGAACGGAGGGAATGCATATAGATCTAGATGAGACTAATCTAGTAGAAAGACATCTAAAAGAACCACTGCTGGGTCTGTTGAGAGCCTCTTGGACATCGAGGTTGCGAAGAGATCTATGGTTGGATGGCCCCAGGTGACCCAAAGTCTCTTGCATACATCTCTGTGGAGGGTCCAATATGTTGGAATTATTGTCCCTTCCTGCTGAGACAAACTGCTAAGACATTCAAGTTGCCTTGGAAGAAATTTGTTACTAGTGAAAAGTCTAGACCTGTTGAACAGGAGAGGAGGTCACTAGCGAACTCGCACCATGTCAGAGAGTAGGTCCCTCCTTGCTAGGAGATGAACATCAAAGCAGGGAGTTGTCCGTGTTGACCTCCATTACTTTGTCTTGAAGGAGAGACCTGAAGCTTTTCCAGGTCAGACTTACTGCCAGAAGCTTCTTGCAGTTAAAATGCATTGTCCTTTGACGCGAGTTCCATAATCCCGAGCATTCCCTACCGCCTAAGGTCGCACCCCAGCCTACGTCCGATGCGTCTGAGAAGAGAACGTGGTAGGAGTCTGAACAGTCAGGGGAAGACCCTATAAAAGGTTGATAAAGTCCTTTCCTCAGGTTAGACCAGACTTATCTTCCGGAAACCGGGATCGAGACCGCTTCTAGCGTCTTGTCCTTTTCCAGTGAAGAGCTAGATGAAACCGAAGAGGACGGAGGTGTAGTCTTCCAAGTGACACCAAATGCACCACGGATGACAGTGTCCTAACCAGACTCATCCACAGCCTGACAGGGCCGTATTCCTTCTTCAGCATCTTCTGGATGGATAGCAGGGCTGGGGATTGATCTTCTTGTTCAGCCATGTCCTCATCAGAGGGTTCCTCATCCGAAACTGATGAGGAAACGGCAACGGAGTGGGCAACGTCTGACTCGCTGAATCCGGTCGCACTGGTGGATGCGTGACGGAGCCGGACACAAGATCATGGTACTGCTGCACAGTCTGTGAACTGTCAACCATGGGGAAGCGAGGAAATACAGCGACAACCCGAAACTGTCTAGACTGTCTGGGTAGTACAGACAACCCCTTATCGGGTTGCTGAGGTTGCCGCACTGCGTCACAACAAGTCACCTCTGCTGGTTGTTGAACGTCTTCCCAGTGACACACTGAACGTCCACAACCACCTCCGAGAGTAGCATAACATCAACGTGCGACTGGCAACCCACACTGTGTCACACCGGTGGAGGAACCATCTCAACTGGCGGACGTGAGTAGGATACCTCAGCGTCAACAGGGCGTACAACCAACCGGTAGGAAGGTCGTTGGCAAGAAGGGTCTTCTCCGTAAAAAATCCTCTATCAAGGACTAAGCTTGGACTGCATGTCTTGCAACAAAGCCCAAGGTCTATGGGAGCAGGTGTGGCAACAGACGGGGTTAGCGACTGAAGCGGAACCATTTACCCTCCCTGGAAGCATGTTATGCTTAAATAAAAGTCCATAGGAGGATAAGCAGCTTAAGGCTCCTCTCCAAATGACAGAGTCCTCAAGGGAATATCAGAAGGAGGGAGAACAGCACTTTCTCATCTACAGGAACCATATCCGAGAAAAGCTAGGTTCTCTCAGTGAGGGTTTCACTGGTGCAAAAGCAGCAGACCAGAAGGCAACGTTATGAAACTACTTGACAGTCTGTGAACTGTCAAAAACTGAACTGTCAACCACAACAGGAGCGTGAGGACATACAGCACTGGTGTATAAGTAGCAGACCAGAAGGCAACGTCATGTAACTGTATGACAGTTTGTGAGTTGGCAACAACCAAAGTTGTGTGGGGAAGCCTCAACTCCTGACTGACTAGTTTGCTGCTGGCGAGTGGCGGTAACCACAGTGTGTTGCGGAGGCTGACACACCGTGTCAAAACACGGCAGCTTGTGGTAGCTCACGCACGGCAACGGAGTGCTCTGTGTGTGGGAGTCATCATACATCTGGCAGGGTTGACTGTGCATGGGTGGAGGAGCTCTCACAACTAGAGTGTGAGAGCAGGAAGCCATGCCGGGCGCACAACCGTGGGAGGTGTAGGCCCACGGGTGCATCGTCAACCTTCTCCGCAGTCGGAGTGTGGGAGCTGGCAACAACAAAAGCAGAGGGCTGGTGCGTGGGAGGGGCTGCGGTGGGTTGAGGAGCATGCTGTATGGTATGCGGAGCATGCTGTAAGGTATGCGGCTCATGCTGCATGGTATGCGGAGCATGCTGTAAGGTATGCAGAGCATGCTGCATGGGCTGCGGAGAATGCCGCATAGTGCTGGAACCCGGCAGCTCTACAGAACCTTCCCACTGCTGATGCGGTAGCTCACGCATGTTAGCAGATGGTGCAGCAAGAACATGCGTCTGGCAGGGTGGACTGCGCATCGGTAGTGGAGCTCTCACAGGTGGAGGGTGGGAGCAGGCAGCCGCAGTATCTGCTGAGCGCACAACCTCGGCAGGTTGTAGGTTAACAGGTGCATTGTCAACCTTCCAGCATGATACTCCTGCATGAAGGAGCAAGCTGAGACTGTAAAGTCTGCAGCATGGACCACTAGGGTCTATGAAAGACAACAACAAACGGAGCTACTGTCCGTTGTGACTGAGGGTCTAAAACAGCTGGTGCGGCAACAGACGGAGATACTGCCTGTTGCGGTACCACCTTGCCTCTCTTGGGAGGTGTGCAGTTGTCGTACTGCAGCGAGTCCGAACTGACCCAGTGGCTACACCTAGGCCGTTGGACTTGCGCGGAAGGGACCGACTTGCACTTAAAAGCTGCAAGACTTGGTCCATGGTTTCTGCGAGAAACCTCTTCCGCAGACGAGGAATAAATGGGCTCTCTCGTCTTTGTGTGGGTGGGGTGATCACGTCGGCAACGTGTGTAGATACACCCGAAACCACGGAGGGAAACGTCTGTTCGTCGATCAAGGCCTGTGGAACCCATAAGTCCTTCGACATTACTTCTCCCCTGGGCTTGGGAGCTTGTAAGAGGTATCGGACTAGGTGAACAACTGGCACGAACAGACGAACCCTCGAACGCAACACTGTAACACTTTGCGCATTTCACTTTATCACTTTTGATTTTCTGTTTGCACTCATTTCACTGAACTCGAAACTTTAAGTGGTTTGTACCTGAAACACGCAATCCTATCCTTCATTAAAAGGTAGTAATTGCGAAAACAGTATTACAATGTAACAGAAAAACATAATGAAAGATAAAGAATTCAGTGGCTGGAAAAGAGACTAAACACTAGATCAAATAAACTACGTTTAAAATCTCTCACCGCATAAAGCCTGGGAACAAGAATAAAACTCTAGAAACGTTTTACCTTCTTCCCCTATAGCGACTAGGGAGAAGAGCAAAAAACGAGAACAACGTTACCCGCTTGAACGAAACGTTTATCCTCCTCTCTCTCCCTCCGTCTCTATCTCTCTCTCTCTCTCTCTCTTGACTTAGAACCTGAGAGATGAGCCCAATTATATATATCGTTAAAACATATTATTTGTTAAAGGAAAAATACTGAAAGGTTTCCCAAATAAAAAGTTCCTTTATTAGAATTAAAACCATTTAAGCTAAGAAAGAATGAACGAAACGCTAGAATGGGTTTACTCTTACTGCAACGTGAAACCGTGAAATACTCTCTCTCTATCGTAACGATAGAGCGCAAGTTGAACGTTCTGAACGTCAACAACTGCGGAGACTAAACAAAACGTTAGTTCAACTTTGAAAACAGTACGAGACTATCAAAGAAATTCTTTCAAAAACATTAAAATTAAAATAGCATAAATTCTTAACAGGAAAAACGATATGACAGGCTCAATGTTAATTAACTTCGGTTCCAAGTAAGGACCGCCTACTATTAGGAAGGGTCGCATATAAACAAACATAAAAATTAATTTTTATAAGTTTATAATAAATGGAAAGTTAATCGAAGAGGCCTATAAATGGCAGAGAGATATAAAATAAATCTATAACTTTGTTAAGCAAAATTACCAAAAACCTAAACACACTTCCGTCTAAGGGAAGGGTGGGTCAAAAAAAGTGAAAGAGAGTCTATACTCTCTTCGACACCAACACATCCGTCTAAGGGAAGGGTCGGCCATTTAAAAGTGAAAGAGAGTCCATACTCTCTTCGTCACCATAATTAAATCAAACTAATTCCAAAAGCTTGCTAAGCTAATGATAAAGCTTCCTGAATAGCGAAGGCTAAACTCTAGAGCAAATACATCACCAAATCGTGAACAATAACTCCAGAATCAACAGCGTATCCAAGTAGGTCTAGCCGGTGGCACGACAGAGGAAAAATTGAGTTCTTGTTGACAAGAAGTACTTGAGTACCTGCTCACAGATGGCGCTGTTGTGTACACCCCCACCTGTATAGCGATCGCTGGCGTATCCCGACCGTAGATTTCTGTCGGGCAACAGAGTTGACAGCTACATGATCATCGGGTAAGATTAATATTGAAAAACAACATTTCAAAAATTGATTTATAGTTTTATAAATGCTTACTTTAGTATCAGGTAGGATATGCAGAATCAGTTACCAAACTTGGTCTTCTACCGCAAAATCTACTGTATATATCATATAGAGTGACTAAAATAGCAGAAATGCAAATACAGAAAATCCAAAATTTTTACAGCTAGACTCGTAAAGGTACTAACAAAATGAGAGAAAAGAATTACCACATTAAAGTAAACCAGTGGTGAACTAGAAGCCAAGCTTGTAAGAGAACAAAGACGCAATATCACCCGCAGTGATCACGAGATACAACCTACCAATTGAGCTGAAATATCAGCTACAGCAAATATTTTTAAAGCTCTTCAACAATATGAAACACAATTTCCTAAAATAAAACAATATTGCTTACTTTAGCCAGAGGTGGGATACAAAAATCCAGCTACTCAACTCAATATTGATGTACAGAAGGTCCTCCACTTACAAATTTAATT
The DNA here is from genome assembly GCF_036898095.1 of Palaemon carinicauda. NCBI lineage: Eukaryota > Metazoa > Arthropoda > Malacostraca > Decapoda > Palaemonidae > Palaemon > Palaemon carinicauda. The sequence goes on from NC_090751.1 coordinate 82,149,571, forward strand.
GGTTCCCAGAAGCTGTTTGTAAGTCGAATAGTTTGTTAGTTCAATTTTGTTCAATTTTGACCTATGGTAGGCCTAACCTGAATTCCATGCCTATGATTTCTAGCTACAAGTCAACAAATAGTCAGGTTTCATAAGAAACAGATATCAGGTTATTAAAAATGTTGTTTTGCTTACTGTATTAAATCATATAATATTGTTTTATTAGAGTATTTCCTTATTGTATCTTTGTTATTTAATTTGTATTTGTGTTTATACCTCTAAATGTTTGTAAGTTGCAGAAGGAATAAAGTAGATTAAGAAATTGAGACTTCAAGAGGAACTCGAATCCGTAAGGCCCAGTGAACATTCAGAGCCCTAATTGAAGGAACACTTAATAACTAGACCAGACTAATGAAGTTATAGTCCATTTCTTTTAGCGAAGCATATTTGCACCGACTCGCAACAGTGCCCTTTAGCTCGGAAAAAGTTTCCTGATCGCTGATTGGTTAGAATTATCTTGTCCAACCAATCAGCGATCAGGAAACTTTTCCGAGCTAAAAGGGCACCGCTGCGAGTCGGTGCAAATATGCCTCGCTAAAAGAAATGGACTGTAGGTTAGTTCAAACAACCAGGGAGGCAAGTCAAACTTACCACCCACAATAGAAGGCTCCCTGGCTTTTGAGAATAAGAAAGTTAAATAAGCTAAAACTAAATAGGTTGATCACTATCTTAGCTGGTGAGGTGAGTGAGCATGATGTGTAATATTGTTATTAACACTCTAAAACATATCCTATAAGCTATTGTAAAATCTAAATCAATTAGACAAAAATCACGGATACAAAGTTGAGAAAATATAGTGCAAAAATGTCTTGTTTTCCATCATTACAAGATATTGAAGTAATATTTTAACTTATACATGCTCTGAAACATATCCTGTAAGCCACTGAAAAATCTAAATCAATTAGGAAAAAACACGACACAAATAAAAAACTATTTAGCTTGTGGCAAAGAGGAAGTTTGGGGTGATAGTATAATTGTTATTTTTTATCTAGTTCATATTTTTGTTTGATTTTAAAACGATAAGACAAAAATAAATGACAGTCATTATTTCCTTTGAAAACAATGATTCTACCCTTCTTTTCATTTTTTAAGACTGGTAAGACATTTATCCATAAAGGGTACAAGACAGGAAAGAGAAGAAAGAACTCCACAAAGTAGAAACCCGACCAACAAAATTTAGTATTGAATATGATTATGAAGTCTTAAGTAGTCAAAACTGCTCCCTTACCCCCATGAGTAGATAAACTGAGGAAACATGCCCTACTATCTGACCACTGATATCATCACAATTTCAATTCAGGTTTCAACCTTCTCATTCTGAGGATTATCCATCAGACCATGGTACCAAGAGGGTTCCTGCAGACCATAGTAAGTAGTTTCCATAACCACCAAAAATCAACAATGAACTTGAGTTATTCAACTACACAATTTACTAAATTTGCTCAATTCTTTAGTCTAGGTTTGCAAAAAAAAAAAATTAAAAAAAAATAGAGAAAAAAAAAATGTCCAAGATTTGGGCATACTCATGGAGACTGTTCCCAACACCACCTAAGCTGTTTGACTTTCAAGTTCTTTTCAGATCTTCAAAACAATACGTTCAGCGTTTTCATCAAGATGTCTGGCATCTTTCACTTGTGATTTAAACTCAATAAATAAACACTAAGAAACTATGTAATAAAATTTACTAAAGGAGATTAAACTAATATTTTTATCAACTCACGGATGCAATAAGATACATAGTCTCACTACTGAAAATGAGGATGGTTTTTGATAAGCCTGATCTTTACCCTATGATGCTGAGCCCAGACACTTGTTCAGGGACTTGTATAGGGATGTTCGACTAAGCTCATCAATGTCTCAAAGTCTCCAACTGGAACAAAAAGTTCTTTACAACCTTTTACATCACAGTGTTTGTAAGAGTACCATAGTACACCTTTTTTTTTTAAATCTCTAAAGAGGGCCAGGAATAGTGAACAATGCAATTTTCAAAATTTGAAGTTTGTGATAGCAAATTGCTCATCGAATCAGCCTCAATCCTTTGCTTGCATATATCCTTAAACAAAGCATCACAATGGAAGGTTTGGAAAGGATAATTCTAAGAATGTGTGAGAATATGCTTTACATAATGGAAAGAAGTATCAGTACAATGTTGAATTCTTCTGTCATTTGGAAAGTGTATTAAGCCTAGCTCCAAATAATTAATTCAGACTACACCTAACAAGCTTCATGTGTAATATTTATTATAGTGGCTTCTTTAGCTAGGCTATATCTTTAGACATGATTGGATTTCATAGTAAATTCTGTAATTTTGAATGGTAAAAGTATTGTGCAGACCAAGGCCTACATGACGGAGGACTATGAAGCGTGAAGCCAGAGATGATGAATGGAGAAGTATTGATTTAAAAACTCAAGATAGAGACAACTGGTGAAATCTAACTGAGGCCCCTTGCGTCAGTACGCGTAGGAGGATATGATGATGCTGATTGTGCAGTTTAGCATAGGTTCAATATTTTGTGATATTACTGTTTGATGTAAAATACTTAAAGGCCCAGACATACTTGGGTGAGAATTGTAAGACGGTCAAAAGATAAATGGACATTTATTGAAGTGAGAATAAAGAAAATAAGTAGAGGATGTTTATATTGGGTCACTGGGATCATAATTACAGTATCAAATGTAACTAATAATTATAATAGTAATAATAATAATAATAATAATAATAATAATAATAATAATAATAATAATAATAACAACAATAATAATAATACTACTAATAGTAATATAACAGCAATAAAAGCAAAGTGTAGTATTTGACTCTCAGGCTGTTATAAATAAAGTTTTAGAATATCAAAAATTTTCTCATGTTCCTGATAGGCTAAGGCCCAGCATTTCAATAAATACCTTTTTCAATTTCTCTCAACAATCCCTGGGAGGTCCAGTAAACAGACTTATGATGTCTGGATTAAGAAGGCCACGTTGACGCAAGAACTCAAAATAAATCACGGGGGCCATATGGTACACCTGACAAGCCGAATATTAGACAATGATGTTTTGAGATTTTCAATAAAGTGAAAAAGTAAAAAACGATTACCTGAGAGAGAGAGAGAGAGAGAGAGAGAGAGAGAGAGAGAGAGAGAGAGAGAGAGAGAGAGAGAGAGAGAGAGAGTGTGTGTGTGTGTGTGTGTGTGTGTGTGTGTGTGCGTGTGTTTAGTCCCACATATCACTACAAAGTTCAAAAAGACAGCAAATTATACAGAATACTACCATAACTAAAAGCTCTGAATGTCAACTCAGCATTCTTTTAGTGGAATCAGGTGAAGATAACGGATTTTGAGTGAAGAGAAAAATCTATTTTTGGGTGAGATAGCCATGACGTCCTGATGGAAGGTTCCTTCAGTAGCTTCCTAAGGGTATATTTGACTACAGTATATATTCCCAGAGAATTAAACTAAAGGTTTCACAGAATTCTAACTTCTGGCGCGAGTACCCATAAGGTTTCCCTTTAGGATATCGTATAATAACAGGGGACGTGTGCTTGACACGCCGCATAGCTATCTGCACCCCACATAGCATTTACGCTTCGAGGGGGAGTGTGGTAAGTATGGGAGGAGCCGTTACTAAACTCTCCTCCTTCATTACTGTTACGGTACTCGGCGATGTCAACATCCGGCCGCCATAGCTGGCCGCCATCTTGAATGACGTCACCGATGCGCGCCATTTCCTCATTCCTTCCGGCGTTTCTGTCAGCCTCCATGATACAATAAGAAAGGGAGGGGCCTGACAGGGCAGAAAAGATAATCAGGGCGGGTCCATCAGGACGTCATGGCTATCTCACCCAAAAATAGATTTTTCACTTTGCTCAAAATCAGTTTTTTGGGCTCAAGCCATGACGTCCTGATGGAAGTCTACCAGAGAATTAGTGTATCGTGGAATTTTCCCATTTTAGTAGTGCCTTCGACTTCTAAACAATATTCCTTTGGTCTGATGATCTTAGAGACCGTGACATCTCTTTTACATGTCACTACCAATGGCATATACTATGACAGGGAAGTCCTACTTGGACGAAAGGAACATCTTGAAGTAACCTGATGAAGAAGATTCACCCGTCGACGCAGATCTTGCCGGTCTCGCAGACAGATCAGGAAAGTTAAGTAGTGTTGGAACAAATATTTAACTTTTCTATAGGTGAGTATACATCAGATAGGAGCAATATTATAACATAGATTATAATCATGATCAAAATTAGGGGTAATCAAACTCTCTAACAGTAATTTATTTCATATAGTAGGGCGAAATAAGACGTGTATGGTAGCGAAATTTCTATTTTATTCAATAAAATATCTGAGTTAATATGAGATAAATAAATTTCAATAAAAATTTAGTTAACAAACATAGCCTAAAGACTACATAAGACGTGGGTGTGGAATCTGAAAAGGAAGAACTTGCCATTACACACATTAGTTCCAAGGGAACTATAAGGTCTTTTTAAAGTCTTAAATACACTTCATGACCAAATAAACATGTGGCACACGTGTTCAAGTCTATGTTACTTCACCATGTAGAAGAACAGTCCGTCGTGTCACTAGGTGGCACTTAAAATCACTATGTTTCGCACTAGGGTCAACACAGGCACCCGTTGAGTTAGAGTCCCAAAATAACTCACTGTTCTGCGCAGCACTAGGCAGCAGGCTTTAACACACTACCTGCTGCCACCACGTATCTCTTCAATTCGCGCACCTGCTTCGCATAGTGTTTGAAAAACACTCTTGAGGATTTCCAGCCTGTGAAGGATCTAAGGTTTCCAAAATCCATTGCTTGAAAGAAATTTAGGGAACAGGCGACTTTCCTGGGATCATGACCTGCGGGTGTACTGTCAGGATCCGCTCTGCGAATAAAGTAGGTGATTTTCGCCCTTAGTTGTTTGAGTGACAAATCAGATCCCGATGTTTCTCCTTTAAAGAGCTGTCCTCCGCCAAAGTCTGAAGTTCTTCGAAGATAGACCTTTAGACTCTCCACTGGGCATAGAGAGACTTCTTCCTTCAGAGGGCAGATTCTCCAGGGACCCCACCTCTTAGTGGGGGGAGTGTTCTTAGCGAGAAACGTTGGGTCAGGGAAGAGGGTAAGTTCCCCTGTTTCAGTGAACTGTATCTGGCCCTCTTCTCTAGATAAAGCCACTATTTCACTGACTCGAGCTCCTGAGGCGAGAGCAAAAAGGAAAATCACTTTTTGAGTCAAGTCTTTCAGAGGGCAAGACTCGTTGTCCAGACTAGAGGCTAAATGGAGCACCTTATCAAGAGACCAGGAGATGGGTCTCGGTGGAGGTGCAGGATGGAGTCTAGCACATGCCTTTGGAAGCTTGTTAAAGATGTCGTTGGACAAGTCTATCTGGAAGGCGTAAAGTAATGGTCTTGTCAAGGCCGATTTGCAAGTGGAAATCATATTGGCTGCTAAGCCTTGTCCATGAAGGTGAATGAAGAAGGACAGACAAAAATCTATGGAGATTTCCGTAGGATTTTTTGCCTTGACAAAAGACACCCACTTCTTCCAGGATGACTCATATTGCCTTCTGGTAGACTATGTTTTGTATTCCTCTAGGAAGTCTAAACATTTCTTCGAAATTCCAAACCTTTTCTTCACAGCTAGGGAGAGAAAATCATGAGATGAAGGTCTCGAGTTTTCCTTGATGAAGCGAAGACAGTCGACTTCTGAACCTGCTGGGAGAGAACTGGGTCCGGCAGAGGGATCAGCTTGGGCTGTAGCTCCAGGACTAGAGGGAACCAGTTGCTCCGGGGCCACTTGGGTGCCACTAGAGCTGTTGTTCCCTTGAAAGTTCTTAGCTTGGTAAGGACTTTCAGCTGAAGGTTGGGAGGAGGGAACAGGTAAACTTTAGACCATCTGTTCCAGTCCAGGGACATGGCGTCCACCGCTTCTGCTCTGGGGTCCTCGTATGGGGCCACGTAAAGAGGAAGTTGATTGTTGTCTCTCGTCACAAAGAGGTCGATCTGCAGTTCCGGGACTTGACGGGAGATGAAGGAGAATGATCTTGCGTCTAGGGACCATTCTGAGTCTATGGGGCTGGTCCTCGATAGAGCGTCCGCCGTCACATTGCGGAATCCTTGTAGGTGAACTGCTGAGAGGTGCCATCTCTTCTTGTCCGCTAGGCGGAAGATGGGCAATAACATTTGGTTGAGTTGGGGCGATCTTGAGCCCTGACGGTTGAGACATCTGACCACAACAGCGCTGTCCAGAGTTAGACGGATGTGGATCGAAGGACGAGGGGACAGTTTCTTCAGAGTAAGAAAAACCGCCATGGCCTCCAAGATGTTGATGTGAAACGTTTTGAATAGGGGAGACCATGTTCCTTGAACTTGTCGCTGATGGGAGTGACCTCCCCATCCTTCTAGCAAGGCATCCGTGTGGATGATGACCGACGGAGGTGGTGGTTGAAGAGGAAATGATCTTTTCAGGTTCTTTGCCTCCAACCGTGGCTTGAGGAGTGAGCGAAGCCTGGTTGGTAGAGGTCTCTTGAGATCTCTTCGAGCGATGGATGCGTTTCTTCTCCAGACTCCCGATGCATCTTTTAGCTGTGCTCGTAGCACTGGGTCTGTCACTGAGGCGAACTGGAGGGAGCCGAGCACTCGTTTCTGTTGGCGTCTTGAAATCCATTTGGATTTTAGGAGTCTCTTGACAGATCCCGCTATTTCCTTCCTTTTCTTCAGAGGGATGGAAAGACGGTGTGACTGAAGGTTCCAATGGATTCCCAGCCATTGAAACTTCTGAGCTGGAGACAGTCGAGACTTTTTGGTGTTGATTTTGAAACCCAGATGTTCCAGGAACTGGGTCACCTTTCTGCAAGCACGCAAGCATTCTTCTGAGGATGCCACCCAAACCAGTCAATCGTCTAGGTAAGCCATCACCTGGACGCCTTGAAGGCGTAGCTGTTGGACGATTGTGTCTGCAAGCTTCGTGAAGATTCTTGGAGCTACGTTGAGTCCGAAGGGCATGGCCCTGAAAGCCTTATCTTGAATCCTAGGTAGAAGGAAGCCTGGCGATTCATTGGAATGTGCCAGTAGGCGTCCACCAGGTCTATTGAGACCGTGTAAGCCTTGTGAGGTAATAGGGCTCTTATATGTTAAAGAGTCAGCATCTTGAATTTGTTGTTCGCTATGAACTTGTTGAGAGGGGACAAGTCCGGAATGACTCTGAGTTTGTCTGAGTCTTTCTTGGGAACACAGAATAGTCTTCCCTGGAACCTGGTGGACTTTACCCTCTTGATCACCTTGTTCAAGAGTTCTAGGACATACTCTTCCCGGACGGGGGTGGAGTGCTGGAAGAATTGTTGGAAGGTTCGAGGTGGTGTTACCCAGCTCCACCCTAGTCCCTTCTTGATGATGCTGTGGGCCCAAGGATCGAAGGTCCAACGATCCTGGAAGTGGCGGAGTCTTCCTCCCACCGGAAGCACTTCATTGCTTCTGGTTTCACAGGAGTTTGCCACCTCGGCCGCCTGCTCCCCTTCCTCCTCTCTCTCTCTAGATGGACGTCGAGAGGAGTCTTTGCCGGAACCTCTACCCCCGGGTTGAAAGGCAGTGGATTGCCTTTCATAGGCTGGTGTAAAGACTGGTGACTGAGCCACCACCGGCTGAGGGACCAACAGAAAGGTCTGTTGTGGCTGAGCCACCAACTGGGAAGTAGCGGGTGCCGGAAACTGGCGTTTAGCCTGACGCTGCTGGGGTCGGGGCTTGTTGGACTTCTTCTTAGGTTGGGAGCCATCATCCTCAGAAGATTTCCTCTTCCAGGACATGCCCCACTTGTTGAGAAGGTTCCGGTTCTCAGTGGCGGCTCTGTCCACAATATCTTTCACGAGGTCGACCGGAAAGAGATATTTGCCCCAGATGTTGGAGGAAATCAGTTTCCGGGGTTCGTGTTTGACGGTGGCATCCGCAAACACGAATTCTCTACAGGCTCTCCGGGCCTTGATGAAGCTACATAAGTCCTTCAGCAAGGTGGCATGGTGGGTCTTTGCAAGAACCATGTAGAAGCCTGGGACCCTAATGTCCCCGGCCATTGTCTCAAATTGTACTTGAAGACACAGAGAGGCAGCCAGCTTCTCTTTTGTGTCTTGCTCCCGACGCAGAAGGTACTCGGTGAGCTTGGGGAGGTTTTCGTTAAACTGACGTTCCTTCCAGCTTTTGTCATCGGGAGGGAGGGCGAGGGAGAGAGGCCTACATTCCTCCAATGTAGGGCAGGGTTTTCCTTCCTCCACCGCCTTCACCACTGCCAGCAGGGCCTTTTCGGCGAAAGGAAAGACCATGGTGGGAGGAGCAAGAAAGGACAGGTGTTTCTTGCTTAGGGCCGGCACCTTGGAATTGGCGTAGCCCCTGCTCTTGAGTCAGTCGGCCAGAAGAGCTTGAGCCTTAGTGTGGTCAAACACTATGACCTCCTTTGGCTCGGTCTCCTCCTTGGAGACTGGTTCAGATTTGAGATGGACGTAACAGTCCGGGTAGGCTTCGAAGTTAGGCCAGAACTCCACCTCTTCAAGGGGGACGGCGCCTAACTTAGGGTTGATAACGATGCGTCCGCTTGTGCTAGGCATGTGTTCAGCATGCCACCAAGGATTTGTCACCGAGCAGGCAGGAAGATCCTTGACGCTGATCTTCTTTGGAGTCGTCTGTTTCATGCTCATTATCTCCCTCTTAAGGTCCGCATGCCCCTGGCGGAACTTCTCATCCAGGAGTGCTACCAACATTTGGAGGGTATCCTGGGTGCTTACCACTGCTGGTACTGGAGTGGCAGATGTAGAGGGGACTGGTTCCGAAATCACGATGGAAGAAACAGAAGGTGCACGGGCGATCTCGTCCTCGGAGTCAGGAGTCTCCACTTGGTCCTCCTCTTCTTCAGCCTCAGCCATCAGGGTCCTTTCGGTACTGTATTATCCGACACATCTGACATCTTCTCCACTTCGTCTATGTGACATTCTTGGAGAGCGTCCGAAACGTCAGGCTCGACCATCAGTTGGACGCAGGGGATCTCAGGCTTGGGAATGACGGCATCCGCAGATGCCTTGGGGAAGAGCAAGGCTCTCATCCTTTCACTTGGGAGATAAGGCCACTGGCGTTCTTTTGGAAACCACGCACCCACTTGCGCAGTTTTTCTCGGGCGATGTCCCTGGCCTCCGTTGACGGAGGGTTATCGAACGCCTCATCGAGCAGGTTCTTACACACAGGGCAGACCTGGGGGTCCCAATAGCGAAGATTTCCCTTCGAGATCAAACAGCCGGCGTGGGTTCGGCACGCCAGGTGGCCGTAGAAGTCGGGGCGACGAACGCTACATAAGGCGCTCTCACACCGTAGGTACTCCTCCTGTAAAAGAAAGAGGCAAATGAGTTTTTGGAAGTCAATTAAATTATGACTTACAGTAGTCTTAGATTAGTATTAAGTTATTAAACTTATAGTATAAGATTCCTTTTATGTATAAGCTTAGGATAGATAAGCTAGAAAGGAGGTAGGAAAGACATACTTGTCCATACCACCCAGCCAATTGCCATGACCGCACACCATAACTAATTCAAGGGGCCTGTCATGAGCCCTAGGAGGAGGAAGAACATCCATGCCAGATGAGCCAAGCTTAGGCTTCCTCTGAGGAATTAATTACAGTGAGAGGGGGAGCTGAATTCATTCAGTATATAAGAAAAGGAGGGATAATCCAATCCCCCTTATTCAGGTTAGGTCCCGGCAAGAGACCGCATGGATGCACAGAATATGCCGGAAAACTTTTACTGTACAACTATACCCAATAGTTTTCAGTCTAGGGTATATCTTATACCATAGATGTACTGGCTATCATCCAAAGCTGTACAATAATCACTGCCGGCACTGGGCCGGCAGGGGGAAGGAGTGACTGTCCACTGTATAGCCAAGATTGAAGGCGCCGACAGTGTGGCGACATCCCAGAAGCTCGCCTGGCGCCGGCAATTCTCCATCAAGGTGACACCCTTCCAAGCCATCAATCTATGTGGCAGAGAGAGGGCGACACCTTAAAGTGATGGCAGATTGCCGGCAAGTCGGCGGCCCCGGCAGTCAGCAGGTGACCGGCAGAGGTATACCTACACTGACATCATTCAGAGACAGATGGGATACTGAAGACACTGACGGCTGGCGACGGCAGAGTGGAGGCGGCAGTGGACCGGCACTGATAGAAAGAGGGATAGGAGAGGAGGAGAGAGAGGGAAGGGTCAAATTCGATACCCATCCCCTTCTTCCTCCGGAAGGAGTGTTCAAATGAAAGGGAGAGGGTGGCAACCTTTCATCCAGTGGCAACGGAGCTGGCAGTTGGCTATAGTTGTCAGTGGCGGGCCAAGAGAGGACCGAAGAGCACTCAAGGATAGTAAGGTCTTCCGCCGGCAGACCGAACCGTCGAATGCTATCCCATAGTTCAACTATATGCGGGAAGCGTAGCAGTTCGGACTAACCAACGAAAGGACCAAGCCGAACTCACAACCCGCCAGCACGCAGTGGAGTTGTAGGACGGCGGACAGGGGTGTGATGGCTAGCCAACACAAAAGAGATAGAGGGGGAGGGGTAAGGGTCCTAAGAGGGAGTGTGGGGGGGAGGTAGTTCCCACCGGCACTCCCAGGGGTGGGGATTCTGTATAGGGCTTTCCTGTCTAGGTAGAAGAAATCCATTTTCCAGCCTAGGGTAGGTTAGCACAGAGTAGGTACAGCACTAGTGTATTCTTCTAAACTATAAAGAAACAGAATCCTTGGACTGCCTAACCTAGGCTAGGTGAGCTAGTACCCTAGACCAGGAAAGACAGGGGATAGGACAAGTCGCTAGGCCACAGGGAGAAAAGGTTTTAACCCAACCAAGTGTGGACTAAGGGGAAGGGCAGAGCCCCTCCACCTTCACCCCCAGCAGGGACCAGAAGGAGAGTACATTCTCCTAATGGGAAGCTGGTGGCCAACGACTGATACTCTGAGGTTCTGTTCCAAACTCAAAGCGCATGTACTATGGCAAGGAGTGGGGAAAGAACAATCCTAGCCTAACCTTACCCGAAGGTATTCGAGGTAAGGAGGGGTAGGATGTAGCCTCAGCTACCACAGAGGGAGGAGATTACCTTATATAAGGTAACTGGGGAGGTGAGGAAGTATACAAGAGCCCTAGCGTTAGGTTAGGGGCAAGGGAGACGACTACCACGACCATCGAAACCCCTTGTATACTTCCTAGAATGCGAAAAAACATATGTGCAATCACTGAATCTTATATGTAATAAATGCCTATATCTTCATTATGTAATCAAACACTAGGAACACTTATTTTATCATGCATGAAAGTAAACAAAAACGCCTAGGCTATTGAGCCTAGGGGTTGGGCTAGTCATCTAGCATACTAATTCGGCTACCTACACTCACCGAAAATGAATACAGTCAGCATAATATAACTAATTCCTAGCAATGAAGACTAGATAACTAATGTAGTTATTAGTTATAAGACCGGGAAGGTTGCTCTGGCTAACTAAATAAAGCATGCGAGGCGAGCAACAGCGTCGAGACATGACGCCTCCGGTCGGGGCAAAGCTCCGCCACAAAACACAGATTTTTAAGATAAAAAGACGTTACTTTACGGCTGGAGCTTATTTATACAATACAAGAATATGGTACTCAAACTTTCCAGAAGAAGGCGAGGCAGAAGATTGCGACATTGCGAAATTACTTAGCGAACACTGGGAAAAACACCTAGTCTGAAACACTACGTAAGAAGGAATGAGGAAATGGCGCGCATCGGTGACGTCATTCAAGATGGCGGCCAGCTATGTTGACATCGCCGAGTACCGTAACAGTAATGAAGGAGGAGAGTTTAGTAACGGCTCCTCCCATACATGCCACACTCCCCATTGAAGCGTAAACGTTATGTGGGGTGCAGATAGCTATGTGGCGTGTCAAGCACACGTCCCCTGTTATTATACGATATCCTAAAGGGAAACCTTATGGGTACTCGCGCCAGAAGTTAGAATTCTGTGAAACCTTTAGTTTAATTCTCTGGGAATATCCACTGTAGTCAAATATACCCTTAGGAAGCTACTGAAGGAACCTTCCATCAGGACGTCATGGCTTGAGCCCAAAAAATGTATTAATGAGTACAGTACAGTAGTTGACATCATATAAACCTTAAACCAATATGTTATTAATCAGTAGACATGCACCCTCCTTACAGGCTTGTTAGAATGTCTTCGTAAGGGGAACTACAATTCAAATCATACTAGGCTGTTATCAGGAAGGTAACCATTGATGTAATCTTGTCTTGAAACAGTAACATAATTTGTACTTCTGCATGAACATAAAAATCTCCGAAATCTAATTGTGATATGCTGTGAAATGAAGTATCATTGCACTGTATGGTAAGTGGTAGAAAATTTTTTATAAGTCAGCAGCAGTGACAAGCATACATCAGTGATATACTTCTCCCTTAAATGTGTACCATAAAAATAGTGGACTTGGATCTAAGAGATTTAATGAGCAATAATACCATATAAATATTTCTAAAGTACATTGTTTACAGAGTTTACAAAGAAAAATCCAAGTTAATCGTTACTATTTATCAATGCACTTCCGCTAATTTTGGGGGGTAGCTGACATCAAACAAAGGAACGAACAAAAAGGGGATCTTTCCTCTCTCCGCTCCTCCCAGCCTGACGTGGGATTCAGCCGAATTTGGCTGATACTACTAGAGTGCCACATCCCTCCCTCCCCCATTATCCACCACAGATGAAGCTTCATAACGCTGAATTCCCTACTGCTGCTACCTGCCCGGTCACCAAGACGACCGGAGGAAGCAGCAGTATCAATGAAAAAAAATGAGAACAAGAAAAGAAAAGCACTTACTTGCAGCCACTGATTCCGAACTTCTGAGGTACTGAGAACTACGCTGCCTTCTAAGCTTACACCAGTCTCGTTGCCAAAATGAAGACCACGACCTAATTATACAGAAGCAGTTACAGTAAACTCTATAGTATTCATTTCAAAATAAAATATTTTATAGTATATTTTTTTTTTAAATTGCATTTCATAAACCCAAATCCTTAATTCAATTTCAACCCTCCTTATTACCAGGAAGGTGTGGTTGGCTTAGATCCTCCATATGCACATGAAGTTCCTCCAAACAGGTAGTCTTAAAATGTTGAGAGATACAATTGCATTTTAATTGAATCATCTAAAAAAAAAGTATGAGACCTCTCTATTGCAAACACTATTTCATTATTTTCATGTGCTCTATCTATGTAAATAGTACAAGTCTTTTAATTCAATTCAGCTAAATCTATACTGACAAGGGGAAGGATGCACTGACAAGGGGAGAGATGTACTTATGCTCTGAATGTATTGTAGGTTTCACAGGTATTTTTACTAATGTTGAGCATAAAATTCCGGTATTCCAGAAATTAGCATAATTTTAGCAGAAGCTGATGTGAGACAATTTTCTTTAATACATTTCATAGACACTTTCTTATTAGTGACTGAATCTACTACTGACGGTCTATTCTCTGCAGAGGCTGATGCACCAATAACTCTATAAATAACTCTATATTGAATTATCTAAAATTTCTTAATGAGAGAACAGCAAGATTGAACCTCGCAATTACAGAGTAATAGGGGGATGGGGTGTGTTATTACGAGTAGTACACTATGTCTAAAATATCTTTCCCAAATCATAGAATCTATCAATATCATACCAAATTGTATGTAGGCCTATTATATATGTCCAACATCTGGGGTAACAGAGTGAATGAAGGAAAAGCATAGACACCCAGGTGATCCTACGGGTGTTAAGACAGTGTCCTCAAACACTGCCCATGGGTCTTGATTGGGGAATAAAAACACCAGGAGTTTCCTGCTTAACCGTGTAGCGATATAGATGGCTTCGGGTCATACCCATAGGGTAAGAAGCCCCTCCACTATGCAACGATGTAGGAACCACTTTGACCGTACAACCTGCCCCTGGCAACTGAGCAAGTCAACCGCGCGTAGGCAATGGGCCGTGAGTTGGTAGGGTTAAAAGTTATCCCACCACAAGGCTGCAAGTATTCGCGGATTCTCGGTCTTCGCGTCTATCTCTGATACCTAACTCTAGCAAATAAGGAGGGCTGACTATAAAGTTTTCAAGCAAAGCCAGTACCAGGAGCATGGAAAGGAATGTTCGCTCTCAACCACGACAGAAATCAAAGTGGGGTTGTTGTGAGTGAGTAGAGAGGAGGTGCTTACCTGCTACCCATTGGTAACAACCGGACTTGTTACTTACACCTCATTAAAAATTTTCCCAGCTGTGTTCCAACATATACTCTTATGATCTCCTATGTAAAGAACAATACTGTAGTTTGTATTCGTGTCAGACCAAATCCCAATTGGAAAACCAAAAGGCTATAAGACCAAGGGTTCAAACATAGAACACAGCCCAATGCTTACTTCAAATTGTTAACCGATACCCACAGTACTAAGGGTAAGTCTCGAATGCAAGTCTTGCATATAAAAAATAAAATAAAACCATCGCAATTTTTTTAGTAATCTCTATTTTTCTTAACTATACAAACACAAGTCCTTTAATAGAAGTATGATTTCGTCCAAGCTGGAAATGACCGATTAAATTTTCAACGAGGTGGTTACAGTTACTGGCAAGTGGAGGATACCTCCCCACCCGATTGCCAGATAGAGCAACATTCACTTTAACCTTAAACCAAGGAGTTGTGGGATTGCTGAGACAGGCAGTGTAACTTAATGGACTCAGGGTTTGCCCAGTCAAGAAAAATGACACATTTGAAAGTAATTTGTATTTTTCCTAATGGTACAAACCTTGAGCTCTTTATAGGGAATATACTTTTGGCAAAGCTGGAAACTAGCCATTAGCCTTCTAGCAAGGTATAACTACCCAACGCTACATAGTAGGGAGGGGTAGGGGATACTACCGGGTACCCCGCTCACACACACACTTGTGCTATATGATATGGCCACTTTTGATTGCAGGCAGGACTTGCAGAGGGATAGGTGAAGGGAGGACAAATCTGTACAAAAAGCTCATTGGTTCCGTAACTAAATACAAACCATTTCACTCTTTATAGGGAATGACTCACCCTTAGCTGGTTGGAAGTCCTAACCAACTTGCTGGATTTTTCTGGGGTGTTCCTCCGTACTTTGCACGAGCTTTATAAAGGAATCACCCTGACACCTCAATAAATTCTCGTGTGTAAGCAGGCGTAGTGACCTGGGCAATCCATGTGATTGAGTGAGAACTAAGCAATGTGACTTTTCAGGTAATCATTTTTGGAATAGTAGGACTATATTGGACTAGGGAAATAGTTCATACATGCAGACGGAGTAGGCCAACTTGCAGCATATCAAAGGTGATGTTTTAAAGGTCTAAAGACCGCTCATGAATGGCAGAGGCAAGGGACAATGACATTGCCCTAGCAGGCAGGACAATGTCCTAGAAACTAACCATATATACATATCAGCGACCAAGCCTTCTCTCCGTCCAAGCTAGGACCAGGGAGGGCCACGCAATGGTTGCTGATGACTTGGAAAGTAGATCTATGGGCTCCCCCAACCTCCTCCTTAGCTCACAAGGATAGTGAGGTTGCAGACACTAAAGGAACTAACAAGTTTAAGCGGGACTCGAACCCCAGTCTGGCAATAACCAAGCAGAGACATTACCTATATGCCACGACAATCCAGATGTTACACCCTTTAGCACCTGCCCGGTGGTCTGGAAGACAATGCGGTGACAGAAGAAGGGCGGTGCTCCTCTCCTTAAACACTTGACGGCAGCAAACCCCCCCTCCACCATCGTAAGGTCACAATGGCTAGGGAATGATGGTAAACAGTCATGCTGGCCACCAGGAACAAGGAAAATATAGATAACACTAGGTTTGTCCAGGAAACTGTAAAAAATTTACAGTTTATCCAGAAAACGGTTATATATCCTAGTCATCATCTTTTAATCTATACCTCGAACATGGCAGTCTATCTGCAAAATTATCGATTCTTGAAAGGTAAAGTAAAAAATTTAAAACAGGTAAAATTAGGGAGGCAGCAAGAGTATGTCTGTACTGCTTGTGGCTGAAATAAAAAAAAATGTGTGCAGAGCTGACAGTCAGGTGGGTGGGACTGACCCTCCACCTTCCAGTAATATCTACTAACTTATTAAAGGTCGATGATTTGTATTCGTATAAAAACAAAATATTTCTTCTAACCAACATTAAGGGAGAGAGACAGAAGTCAAACCACAGCCATGAAAGGCACAGAATAAGTTAGGAGACTTAAATGGTTACCATGGATCACTTGATGCAGTCTCTACCTAGCAGAATGAGTACAATACTGCATTGGGTTCTACAGAAGGGAGGGATACGGGGGTTGAGAGAAACTTATTATTTATGAGATCCAGAGGGGAGGGATATAGGGGTTGAGAGAATTTTATTTATATATGCATACTTGAAAGTTTAAGCTTTATACATTTTAGCTATGTGACTCCAAGTAAGATTTGTCAAAATAGAGTAATAAAAAAATCTCTTCTTATATAAGTTGCAAGCTACAGTATACTTTTACCCAGAAGAACCAAAATCAAGACAGATCCATAACAAACATTGTAAAATCAAGAGTGAGAAAAAAATTTTGGATGTACAATACCAAAACTATTAAGTGTCATTAATGTCATAGAATAATATTTTAATTACAAAATGGCAGCTAGTATGACAATGTACAATACGAAAAGTTAGCAAACTTTGATTTTGACATCTCTAATGCAATAAACTCAAGAGAAAGATTCACTGGAATAATTCTTAATTTTGATTTTGTCATCACTATAGCAATAAACTCATGAGAAAGATTCTCAAAATTTATATAAAAGTAAACTAGATTTGAAATGTGAAGAAATTCCACACCCATACCTTGGAGAACATCCCTTATTTCTGGATGATGGACGGTAAGATTTGTCAAACCTTGTAGGCATCCTCTCAGGTGGGTGATACTTAGATCACGTACCCAAGTGAGTCTTGATAATTTGAGTTCCGTTATGAGCCGTTCCCTCAGCTTGACAATGTCTTCTCGAATCGGTTCGCTAGCAGCCAGTCTTCTTTCAGCCTCCCCCATATTCTTGATAAGCCAAGAACTTTTAAAGGGAGAACTTTCATTAGCCATAAGAAAATACAAATAATAAACAGTAAATATCATATCAGCTTCATGCACAGATTCATATGGCTAATACATCCTGAAGTCAAATATGATACAGTATTTTCATAATAAAATAAATTTTTTAACATACGTCACGGCAGAAATTTCAAAACTCGCGGCAATCGCTGATTGGGTAGCCAGGTGTATCACCAGTGCGCCCTCTACCCAGGTACCTGGAACCATTCCAGTCATTCCTCAGATCTTCCATGCCCTTAGGTCTCTAGAGGGGAGGAGGGTGGGAATTAAATCATATATAACTACCAGATAAGTATGTTAAAAAATTTATTCTATTATTAAAATATAATTTTCAAACATTTGACTTACCTGGTAGTTATATATATATAGCTGATTGACACCTTTGGTGGAGGGTCAGAGACAGCCAACATTGTTGGAATTTACTTAAGAGTTAATAAACAAGCTTAAGGGTTCGTACCTGATAAGGAAGCTGATTTCAATGAATTCCTGCCTCATTATGTACGCTTTCCTTACGAGATCCAGCGATCCACCCAGGGGGCAGAGGACCTCTAGGAGCTGTCAAACCGGTGTAAAAACCTCTATGTGACAGGACCTCCTCCAATACCCTTGTTCCGGGCGCTCTCAAGGAACAGACTGACCACCTGACTAAAATCAATGATTGTGGAAGACTGTCGTCCAATCTCCACGAACAACCATAAAAATACAATAGTTCCAAGAGAAGAAAAGGGTATTAGGTTACGGGAATGTAGTGGTAGATTCTTCCCCCACTACTGCACTCGCTGCTACAAATGGTCCCAGAATGTAGCAGTCCTCATAAAAGAGTCTGGACACGTTTCAAATAATATGAGGCGAACACAGATTTACTCCTCCAGAATGTTGTGTCCATAATGCTTTGTAAAGACTTATTCTGCTTGAAGGCTACAGAAGTTGCCACAGCTCTAACTTCATGTGCCTTGACCTTCAAAAGCTTAAGGTCTGCCTCACTACAATGTGAATGAGCCTCCCTTATTAAGAGCCTGATGAAGAAGGATAGTGCATTCTTCGACATATGTAACGAAGGCTTCTTGACCGAGCACCAAAGTGCTTCTGACTTGCCCCATAACTCTTTCGTTCTTTCCAGGTAGAACTTCAGGGCTCTTACTGGACATAGGACCTTCTCCAATTCCTCTCCAACCACATCCGAAAGGTTCGGAATCTCAAAAACCTTGGGCCAGGGTTAAGAAGGGCATTCGTTTTTAGCAAGAAAACCTAGCTGTAAGGAGCAGATAGCCTTGTTATTTCTAAAGCTTACGTTCTTGTTGAAAGCATGAATCTCACTGACCATTTTAGCTGTCGCCAGACTGACCAAAAAGAGTGTCTTCATGGTGAGGTCCTTAAACAAAGCTGAGTGCAAGGGCTCAAACCTGTCACTCATTAGGAACTTCAGGACTATATCCAGATTCCAGGCTGGCGATTCCTGATATCGTTCCTTAGTTGTTTCAAAGGATTTGAGAAGATCCTGGAGGTCTTTATTATCAGAAAGGTCGTAATTCCTATGCCTGAAGACGGCCGCTAACAGGCTCCTGTATCCCTTGATGGTTGAAGCTGAAAACCTACGTTTCCTTCTAAGGAATAACAGGAAGTCAGCAATCTGAGTCATAGAGGTACTGGAAGAGGAAAACAGAGTTGACTCTGCACCATTCTCTAAAAACCTCCCACTTGGATTGGTAAACCTAGATGGTAGAAGACCTCCTTGCTCTTGCAATTGCCCTAGCTGCCTCCTTCGAAAAACCTCTAGCTCTTGTGAGTTTTTCGATAGTCTGAAGGCAGTTAGATGTAGAGCTTGGAGGTTATGATGGTACCTTTCCAAGTGGGGTTGTTTGAGTAGATCTACTCTTAATGGGAGGCTTCTCGGGGTGTCCACCATCCATTCTAGTACCTTTGTGAACCACTCTCTTGTGGGCTAAAAGGGGGCCACTAGAGTCAATCTGGTTCCCTCGTGTGACACGAATTTTTGCATTACTTTGCGCACAATCTTGAACGGAGGGAATGCGTACACGTCCAGGTGGGACCAGTCTAAAAGTAAAGTGTCGATGTGGACTGCTTCTAGATCTGGCACTGGGCAGCAGTTTGTCTCCAATCTCTTTGTCTTCGAGGTTGCGAACAAGTCTACACAAGGACGACCCCAAATCCGCCAAAGGTTCTTGCAGACCTCCTGATGAAGTGTCCATTCTGTGGACAAAACTTGACCTCTCCTGCTGAGACTGTCTGATATCACGTTCCTTTCCCCTTGAATAAACCTTGTTACAAGGGTTACATTCTTCTCTTTTTCCCAGTAGAGATGTTCTCTCGCAGTCTCGTAAAGGGACCTCGAGTGGGTTCCACCTTGTTTGGCTATGTAGGCCAACGCTGTGGTATTGTCGGCGTTGACCTGCACCACTCTGTTCAGGATTGACCCTTCGAGGCCTTTGAGGGCCAACAGGACTGCCAACAGCTCCTTCTGGTTTATGTGGAGGATCTCCTGAACTTTTGCCCAGGAACCCGAGATCTCCAACTTTCCCAGAGTTGCTCTCCACCCCGAGTCCGAGGCGTCGGAACACAAAACAAGGTCTAGGTTCCTCTGTTCCAGGGAGAGACTTCCTTGAAGTCTGACTGGGTCGTTCCACCACTGAAGGCAACCTTTTACGATTCTGTAATGGGGATACATTTTGTCTCCAGCTCCTTTCCCTTGTCCCAATGTCGATTGAGGTGGAACTGAAGAGGACAAAGATTCAGTATTCCCAGGGAGACAAACTGCTCCAACGAGGAGAGGGTTCCCAGCAGACTCATCAGCTCTCTCACAGAACACTTCGGTTTCTCTAGAAAGCAATGAAGCTTCAACAGGGCTTGCTCCGTCCTTGAGGCAGACGGAAAAGCCCCAAAAACTCGACTCCGAATCTCCATCCCAAAATAAAGGATCTCTTGTGATGGTGTCAGTTGAGACTTGTCTCTGTTAATCAGAAGACCCAGTTCTTCTGATAACCTCAACGTCATCTGCAGATCCTCCAGGCAGCGTTTGTAGGAATGAGCTCTGAGTAGGAAAATGCTCCAGACTGCTCCAAAGGCTGCAACCTGAAGCCTGAAGCGTCATGACACGATGCTGTTCGACAGAGGCAATCTTTCTCCTCAGAGGTCTGGATGTGAGACGCCAGCCCCGTATGGGCGCTGCGTCATCCGATGAGTACAAAAACACTTTCACCTCGCCTTTCCCGTGGTGAGGGCAAGCGTCCTGTGAAGCGTCAAAAGGTACGCTCGAGGGGACGACTGCTCGGGCGCTAACGCCTCTCGTTTCCTTTCATCATTCGACATTCCTTCTCCCAGGAGTTGGGGAGCTTGGAAGAGGTCTATGGCTAGGAGAAAGACAGGTCCAAGCAGACGCACCCTCTATTTGAGGGGCGGTGCTTAGGCCAAAACAGAGCCCAAAACTGGAAAACTTCCTCCTTGTACACGAACCTCAGGTATTGCTTGAAGTTCGGATGGATGGGGATGTGGAAGTACGCATCCTGGAGGTTTAGAGAGACCATCCAATCGTCCTTTCTTACTGCTGCTAGGACTGATTTCGATGTCTCCATGGAGAACTTTGTCTTCTGAACTAAGGCGTTGAGAGCACTTACATCCAGGACTGGTCTCCATCCCCCCGAGTTCTTGGGAACCAGGAATAAGCAGTTGTAAAAACCTGGTGACCGGAAATCTTGCACCCTCTCTATTGCCTCCTCCTCCAATAAGAGAGACATTTGATGTTGCATAGCCTGTACCTTTGACTCCTCTCTGTATCTGGCAGAGAGATCTATCGGAGTTACTACTAAAGGAGGTTTCCCTAGAAAAGAAATTTTGTATCCCTCCTTTAGTAGCTGTACCGACCAAAGATCTGCTCCTCTCCTCTCCCAAGCTTGCCAGAAGTTGTTTAGTCTAGCTCCTACTGCTGTGTGAAGGCGAGTGCAGTCAAACTCTGCTTCGCCCTGGTTTCGATCCTCTTCTCTTTGCTCTCCTTCCCTCGGGTCTGGTACTACCCCTGCTGAAAGTTTTCCCTCAAAAGGGCTGCGAAAACTGAGGGAATGGAGCTTCTTCCTTAGGTTTGCGGCTTGAGAAGGAAGTAGGCAGGACATTCCTTGCTATTTTAGA
This sequence comes from Palaemon carinicauda, assembly GCF_036898095.1. Classification (NCBI taxonomy): domain Eukaryota; kingdom Metazoa; phylum Arthropoda; class Malacostraca; order Decapoda; family Palaemonidae; genus Palaemon; species Palaemon carinicauda. The sequence continues at coordinate 82,170,935 of NC_090751.1, forward strand.
CACCAAATCCTGTGTGGCCTTTTGGGCTAAAGCAGAAGAGACCTCTCTGACCAACTCTTGAGGAAAAAGGGAGGAAGAACGAGGTGCATACAGCAATTCCGACTTTTGTATGGTTGTAGCCCCATTGGACAAAAAAAGAGCACATTTGGGCTCTTTTCTTAAGAACACCCGCCGAAAAAAGGGCCGCCAACTCATTGGATCCGTCTCTAAGGGCTTTGTGCCAACAGCATCTGGTGTTACCAGGCAGTCACCCATCCAAGTACTGACCAGACCCAACGTTGCTTAACTTCGCTGATCGGACGAGAAACGGTGTTTTCAACGTGGTATGGCTGTTGACTCCATGCGAGACATAATGTGGATGAGGCTTTCAGTGTCCACATCCTTCAAAACATAAACCTTTTTTCCCAAGGCTCCCAGAATCCAGTCAAGGAAATCGAACACCTCGAAAGCTCTGAAGACACCTTTGAGAAGATGATCAAGCTCCGACATTGACCAGAGCACTTTGGTTCTTCTCATTGCTGTCCAACGAGGGGCATCCACCAGACTCGAAAAGTTTCCTTGGGCAGAGGCAGGAACTCCCAAGCCAAGAACTTCTCCAGACTCATACCAAATGCTAGATATGGAAGCCAATCTGGTCAGGGGAAAAGAGAAAACAGTCTTTCCCAGGTCCTTCTTGGATTGCATCCAGTCCCCCATCATTCTCAAGGCTCTCTTAGATGAGCGAGACAACACCACCTTTGTGAACAGAGACTCCTTCGACGTCTTCCCTAGCGTAAACTCTGAAGGCGGGGAACGAGGAGCAACAGGAACAAAATAATTAGGAAACACTTCGGTAAAAACTCTCATAAGTTTCTTTAACTCCACCGAAGGATAAAGGGTCTTAGGATCTTCTCCTTCCAAGATTTTCTCTAAATGATCACTAGGGGAAAGGTGACCGTCGATACCTTCTTCCGACAGGTCTCTAATCGAGGTAGAGACGTTCTGTTTCCTAGAAGTCCACTCCTTAAAATCCTGACTTCCAGCATCAAGGAGTCCAATATCATGACGGCTGGCGTCACGTTCTTCCAATGCTTGACGCTTGGAACTATGACGTTCGCGATCTTGACGCTCAGAACTATGACGTTCACGATCTCGACTCTCGGTTTCATGACTTCCGAGGCTCTTACACTCAGCGTCCCGACATCCAACTCCTTGACGCTCGGCGTCATATGTACCAGTCTCTAGACGCTAAGCATGATGTTCCTCCTCACGATGCTCGACGTCATGGCTACCAGGTTCCCGACGCTTGGTAAGCTGTTCCTCTACTCGACGCTCAGCGTCAAACATCATGTCTAACTCTTACAGCAGCGTTAGTAGCTTGACGTCCAAGGCTCTGACGTTCGGCGTTACATGTCATGACTTCCAACTACTCGACGCTTGGCGTGATGTAGTCCAACTCCTTGACGCTCGGCGTCCTTTCTGACGCTTGGCATCTTGGTGTTTAGAATCTAGACGCTCGGCGTCATGACGAGCAACTCTCTTCTTGTCTAGCAGGAAGGGAAATACGTAAGACGCCAGCCCTGTCTAGAGCTGCGTCATCCGACGGCGAAGATAACACTTTTACCTTGCCTTTCCCATGGCGAGGGTGAGCGTCCTGGGAAGCGTAAACAGGTACGATTGAGGGGACGACTGCTCGGGGCCTAACGCCTCTCGCCTCTCTTCGCCTGTCGACATTCCTTCTCCCAGGGATTGGGGAGCTTGGAAGAGGTCCAGGGCTAGGAGAACGACAGGTCCGAGCAGCCGCACCCTCCACTGCACTGATTTTAGCCCTGAAACTTGCACTTTTTAACTTTCACATCAGACCATAATAGACCTGCCCGCTGCGAGAGATTCTACTCTTTCGCCAAGGGCTTGAATGAGAATCCAATAGGCTATACGATTAATATTAGTATTCCCAAAATCAAAAAAATAAATAACGATACAAAGTAATTTGTGGGACTGTATAGATCATCTTGAGTGCTACATAGCGTAAAATTAACTGTACGCTAGTTTAATCTCTGATGATAGATCGATGATTATCTAAAGAAAGCATACTAATAGGACAAATATTTTCATAAAAATAATATATTCCTTTTACATTATAAAAATTATATACTTTTGCTTTGTAAGTTAATAATTTTCTTTTCATTCCTTGCAACAAAAAGAATGAATTTTGCAAGTCATTCTTCATAAGTTTACGTCACATGATTTGTGACGTCATAGTGCTGGCGGAATGATTTTCTTCCACCATCATGTCTTTAAGAGTTGGTTCGTTAGATTTTACAGTAGGGGAAAAACTCCTGATCCTATCCCTTTCAAGCTTACGAACATAGCGATCCTAACCAACCACTCACTCTCAGGCAAAATAAAACAAAACCAAAATGAGCGAAAGCCAAAGCCAACGTGTACTTCACCAAATTAACTGCAAAAAACACAGGCCAAAGCGAGCGAAATTCCAAAGATGTCACCAGTGAGGCGGCAGGGAAGATCTGAGGAATGACTGGAATGGTGCCAGGTACCTGGGTAGAGGGCACACTGGTGGTACACCTGGCTACCCAATCGGTGATTGCCGCGAGTTTTGAAATTTCTGCCGTGACGTCAGGGACTAAGCTATACAGTATATATAACTACCAGGTAAGTCAATGTTTAAAAACTGTGATTGTAAAAGAAAAAAAAAACATCTACAATATAAGTACAATACTGTACATTGCTTGTTCTCAAAAAAAATTATTTTACAACCTTCAAAAGTGTAACCTTACTATAGATTTTCTTTCTTAGTTTTAACGTAAAGTTCATCTTCAGGATTCAGAGTACCAGTAGCTGCGTAAAATGACGGATGCCAGTCAATCTTGCGATCGGGTTCCTTTCGCCTCTCAGGTAAGTTATCGACGTAGTTAGTTGGTAAATCAAATTCACTAAGAATACCATGCACAGTTGCTCTTGGTGAGGGACTGTTCAGCTGAAGAGCCACTGAGTATAGACTTCCTAATTATGGTTAAAAAAGAATAAGGAAAATTTTAAATCTTTAATTGTGGCAGCATAATATATAGAGATAATAAAAAAATTATATACTCTATTAAAAAAGTATTATGAAAAACATTAGCAAATACTGTACTTGATAATTCTATTCATACAAAACTATAAATATATTATAGAACCTGAATTCATATAGTAAGTTATCCTTGCAGTCCTCAACCTACACTTTAATTCAAAGTAAGCAGCCATCTTCAGCCACATAAACAACTTGCGGGGAGAAAAATAATGTCTCCTAGAAGTTCCCTTTGGACCAATGGAACGAAATCAATAGAAAGTATGAGCTAAAGCTCCGAAGAGCTGTCATGAAAACCATGGGTACCAGTGTTTTAAAGCTTTTTTTTTTTTTTTTTTCTAAAGGTTGCTCATGAATGGCAGAGGCAAGGGACAGTGACATTGCCCTAGCAAGGAGGACAATGCCCTACAGACTGACCATATATTATATGATCAGCGCCAAAGCTTCCTCTCTACCCAAGCTAGGACCAGAGAAGACCAGGCAGTGGCTGCTGATGAATCAGCAGATAGACCTATAGGCTCCCCAAAACCCCCCCAACCTTAGCCCACAAGAATGGTAAGGTTGCAGACACTAATAGCAATAGCGAGTCTGAGAGGGACTCGAACCCCCGTCTGGCAAACACCAGACAGAGACATTACCAATCAGGCCACAAAAACCGTCAAAAGGTGTGGTGCCATGCAGAGCATTAACACCAGAAAAAGTGAAGGCATGTGAAAAGGGAGACAATCGATGTGAGGAAGAAATGGCTTGAATTTCTAAACTGAACAATCTAGAAAGGGAGTCCTCTTACAATGAGGTGGAAAGGATGCTAAATCCTCAGTAAGTTAATCCAGAAGTTTATGCAGAATTAGCTCCATAAGTTTGTTTAATGTGCCAAAAAATTTGTTTTCAGCTGACGGGGAATATAAAATTTTGAGGGACATTAGGTACTGTTGACAATTTAGATAAGAGTGAGGTTTCAGTCAATAGATACACCTTGTCATCAGTCACTATAGTGCATTAAGTGTCTATAAGATGGCTACTGAGACATGAGGCCAATCCTTACATATCTCACACATAAACTAAGACAATCAAACCTGACTCTTAGACACTGCAAAAGAGAGATCCTTCCTTCTGAATGCTAGACATGAAGTTCCAACATTATGTAACATGGACACCAATTCATCTATGTGAGGCATATAGTTACATTATTCAATGGGGAAAACAAATCCATTTAATTAGGATTATTGCAAAGTGCATGATGAAATATCCATTAGATGGTTAACAAGCTATTCAGGTAATGATGGTTGTCAATGAGGGGAATCCACCTGCCTAACTGAGTCAAGTTTCTTTTAACCTTTGCCCTCAAGACTGAGAGGGGTGATTGGGTGATTGAGGGGTAAAATTTATTAAAATGACAAATTTGAAATAACATATTTTTCCCAACAATACAAACCTGTAGTTCTTTACATATGATAAGATAACAGCACAACCTGGCATACAGCTATAAAACTTTCAACGAGATGTCAACAACCAGCAGGTAGAAACACCGGGCCCCCGCTCACTAACACCTTTACTTTGATCACAGACATGTCATTCCTAGGGGGTTAGGTCATGGCAGGTAAAGTACGTGTAAGGAACGACATTACAGGTTTGTATTGTGTTATAATATTGTTTTGTCCTTTTGCTCTTTCATACCTCATGCTAAACAGTTTGTCTGGTGATCTGATCATACATTGTTTACTTACCTGATGGAGGGACAGTCAGACCTTCATACCAAGTAATTTCCTTCACTTTTACATTCCCTTTGGTTTATTTTTTTTTTTTTGTATCTATTTGGTTTAATTAGATTTACTTTGGGGATATTATATAGTTGGATTTAAGTTTATAACATTGCCATTGCTAATTATACTCATGGTTGTTCCAGGGAATAATCTACTGAAGTTTAAGTTGAATAAAGCTTTGGTAGCAGTAGCAGAGTGCTTTAATGCAAAAATATGACAAATTCGGAGATAATTTGTATTTTTCCTAACCATACAAACCTTAGCTATTAACATGGGGTATTACTTTCGGCGCAGCTGAAATGACGAGCCATTAGATTTTCAACGAGGGTTTACTACCCCACCGCTAGTTAGCGAGGGGGTAGGGGAGGGGTAGCTAGGTACCCCTCCCCCCCTCACACACCAGTGGACTGATTCACTTCGCTTAGAGGTAGGACTTCACGTGTAAATAGCTAAGGTTTGTATGGTTAAGAAAAATACAAATTATCTCCAAATTTGTCATTTGTTCCGTAACCGAAATACAAACCACGCTATTTACATGGGGTGACTCAACCCTTAGGTAGGGTGGTAAATTCCAGCCTTACTGGCTTTGGCTTTGCCCGGGGACTCAGGATCCGAGAGTGTAGCACTCGAGATAAGGAGTCCCTGCACCTCGCAAGTTCCTTGCTCCGCAAGGAACGTGCGGCCTACATGAGCTAGTGTGTGAAGGAAAGAAGTGTGACTTGTCCTAGGAAGTTCACCTGAAGTCCTTTAGATGGAAATCGAGACTAGGACGTTCCCAATACCACCCCGTCAGGGTATGGAGGACGCGACAGTATTATATTAATACTCGGAACACAAAGAAGCAAGGTTTACCTGCAGTGGTTTGAGGTCAGCTGCGCAGAGAACCCAGGATGCTGCTTTCCCCAAGAGAGGGGAGGATGAAGAAAAGAGTAAGGGCCAGACATACTTTTTCATTCATGCAGACTAAAACCGGGTAACAATGCCCTCAACCTTCTGCTACTTGTCCATTAAGGAGCCTGAGGTTAGACAGCTGTTGTGCAGCCACCACAGGGCCGATAGAGAACGTATCGAGGCTCCTGTGGGTCACGTCCTGCAGGTAGTGGGCTGTGAAGGTCGTTTGACGCTTCCAGACCCCAGCTTGTAGAACCTGCGTCACTGAGAAATTTCTCTTGAATGCCAGGGACGTAGCGATTCCTCTGACATCGTGTGCTCTCGAGCGACGTGACGGAGGAGGGTCTGGATTCAGGGAATGGTGGATAACCCTGCGAATCCAAGCTGAGATGGTGTTCTTAGAGACCCTCCTCTTCGTCCTCCCTGTGCTCACAAACAGGGCTTGCACTCGAGGACAAACTCCAGCTGTTCTCTTCAGATAGAGCCTCAGACTCCTTACTGGGCACAGAAGGAGATGGTCTGGGTCATCTGTTACAGAACGGAGACTCGAAATCCTGAAGGCGTCGAACCGTGGGTCCAGAACTCCAAAATTCTGAGTCGTAACAACAAACTTAGGGACGAACCCGAACGTTACCTCCCCAAATATGAAGTTCACCGACTCGCTTGGCCGAGGCCAAAGCAAGCAGGAACACCGTCTTCCAAGTCAGGTGACGATCAGAAGCCTGGCGTAATGGTTCAAACGGAGGTCTCTTAAGAGACCTGAGGACACGAACCACGTTCCACGGAGGGGGTCTCACTTCCGGCTGAGGGCAGGTAAGCTCGTAGCTTCGTATGAATAGGGAAAGTTCCAGCGAGGAGGAAATGTCCATTCCTTTAAGCCTGAAGGCCAGGCTTAAGGCTGAGCGATAGCCTTTCACCGCCGAGACCGAAAGGCGCATTTCTTCCCGCAAATACACAAGAAACTCCGCTATTGCTGGATTAGTGGCATCGAGGGGAGAGATACCCCTTCCACGACACCAACCACAGAAGACTCTCCACTTCGCCTGGTTGACCCCTGCAGATGACTTTCGCAGGCGTCGAGACATCCTCTCCGCAACTTGTTGCGAAAAGCCTCTCTCAGTGAGGATATGCTGGATAGTCTCCAGGCGTGAAGCCAAAGCGATGCTATGGCTTTGTGGAAGAAGTTGCTGTGTGGTTGCTTGAGTAGCTCGTGTCGTGGAGGAAACTCTCTCGGGAGTTCCGTCAGGAGCTGCAGAAGGTCCGGGAACCACTCTGCACGATGCCATAGCAGAGCTATTAAGGTCATCGACAGGTTGACCGATAGTCTGGTCTTGTTGAGCACCCTTCTAATCAGACAGAACGGTGGGAAGGCGTACACGTCGATGTTGTCCCACAGTTGTTGGAAGGCATCTTGCCAGAGTGCCTTGGAGTCCGGGACTGGGGAACAGAACAGCGGAAGCTTGAAGTTCAAGGCTGTCGCGAACAGGTCCACCGTCGGGGAACCCCACAAAGTCAAGACTTTGCTGGCTACTAGAGGATCCAAAGACCACTCGGTACTCACTATCTGCGATGCTCTGCTCAGACTGTCGGCGAGCACATTCCTCTTGCCCGGAATGAAGCGAGCCGATAGTGGAATCGAGTGGGCTTCGGTCCATCTCAGTACCTCAACTGCAAGATGGGATAGCTGTTGTGAAAAGGTACCTCCCTGCTTGTTGATGTAAGCCACCACCGTGTTGTTGTCGTTCATCACCACCAAGGAGTGACCCGCCAGGATCCATTGGAACTGTTGAAGTGCCAGATATACGGCCTTCATTTCGAGCAGATTTATGTGGAGGCATTTTTCTGATTCTGGCCATAGGCCTGAGATCCTGTAGTTCAGAACGTGCCCCCCCCCCCCCCCCTCTTCTTTTGAATCGTCCAAGAACAGCATCAAATCCGGGGGGAGGACGAGAAGATCCACTCCCTTTCGAAGGTTTTCGTCCGTCACCCACCACTGAAGGTCCGTCCGTTCAGTAGGGCCCATAGGGACCAGGATGTCAGGGGAATCGTGGCCTTGATTCCAGCGGGACTTGAGCCGCCATTGCAGGGATCTCCTCCTGAGGCGGCCGTTTGGAACCAGACGGGCTAGGGAGGAAAGGTGACCTAGGAGACGTAACCACGATTGTGCTGGAAGCTCTTCTCGTCTGAGGAAAGGATCTGCAACCCTCCTCAGCCTTGCTATCCTGTCGTCTGATGGAAAGGCTTTGTGGAGATTGGTGTCCAATATCATGCCTAGATATACCAGTCGTTGAGATAGGAGAGGAGAAGACTTCTCGAGATTTACCATGATCCCTAGATCTTGGCAAAGTCCCAGAAGCTTGTCTCTGTGTCAAAGAAGGGTCGATTCCAAGTCTTCCAGGATCAGCCAGTCGTCCAGATAACAGAGGAGACGGATGCCGATCCTGTGTGCCCACGAAGATATCAGGGTGAACACTCTGGCAAAAACCTGCGGTGCTGTGGAGAGACCGAAACACAGCACCATGATTGATTGATTGAAAGTTTTCTGGCATCCTGACATCTAAGGTCATTGACGCCTATAGCATTTATTATATATGAAAATTAAAAGAGAATTCAATTAAAACCATAGAATTTAAGAAGTCATTACAATAGTTAAATAGTTTTCAGAAGACCTGCTTCTGAAATAAATCTAAAAATTCCACTCGCATAATAGGACACATCATGTACAAGAATCTTGGCAAGGATGAACCTGCCATCCTCACCTCGAGCCTCAAACAGATATCTATTTCTTAAGTTAGTAAAATTAGGGCATTCGGTCAACAAATGCCTCACTGTTAAAGGTACTAAACAGTCCTCGCAATACGGTTGGTGTTGGCCCTTCAGCAGAAACTCGTGTGTCAACCGAGTGTGACCAATTCGGAAGCGACAAAGAGTCGTCTCCCATTTTCGGGGTATCATGTTATACCTCAGGGGTAATATGATATTTGTTACTTCCCTCATTTTATTGCCATCTTGACTACCCCAGTGCTGTTGCCATTTATTACAAACCAATTTCTTGATGTAAGGTAGGATATCATTACAGGGAATGGGATGCCTCCTTGGTAGCAACTCGGATGCCGCATTCTTCACCAGTAAATCGGCCTTCTCATTCCCAGACACACCTACATGTGCTGGAACCCAACAAAATCGAACTGTTATACCTCTCCGTCCAATATTAAAAAGCCATTCTAAAATCTTTAAAATTAGAGGGTCACTAGAATTAAAAACTTGTAAAGCTTGAAGAATACTCCTTGCATCACTAAAAATGGTAAAATTACCCTCCTTTTCCAAAGCTATTTTCTCAATAGCAGTTAGTATGCCATACAGTTCGGCAGTAAATATGGAAGCTGTTAGAGGATGTGCACCTCTACAATTAAAATCATTACTATGTACTCCAAATCCAACGCCAGCATCAGATTTGGAGCCATCAGTATATATAAAAGTCGATCTCCTATGTTCTTCGACATGTTCCATAAAAAGAGACCTGGATTCTAAGTCAGTCATATTCTTCTTAACTCCAATAAAGTATTTACAAAAAGATATGTCAGGTAATTTCCATGGAGGCATTGATGATACCTTGAATGGAAGCACATTAATTCTAATTAAATCCAGATTGTTTAATAATTGTTTCACCCAAAACCCAAAAGGTTGAGGAGATTTTGGGTGCAGCTCAAAGTAGGTTGAGTGTCTTACAAGGCTTGCAGTCTGAAAGGCAAAAGAATAAGGGAGTCTTTGCAATCTAAACCAATACCGAATAATAGAGGACATTCGGTAAAGGTCTAGAGGCAACTCCCCAGCATCAACAAGGAGACTTGTGATAGGAGAAGTTCTAAAGGCTCCTGTAGACAATCTAATGCTAGCATGATGTATTGAATCTAATATTTTTAACCGGCTTGGGGTTGCTGACGAGTATATTTCGCATCCATAACTAATTTTGGAAAATATCAAGGCCTTGTATAATTTTAAAATTGTATTGCGGTCTGCCCCCCATGATGTATGGGACAATACTTTTAAAAGATTCATAGCTTCAACACATTTAGATTTTAATGCTTTCAAGTGAGAAACCCGTGTAAGCCTACAATCAAATATCAACCCTAAAAATTTAGCTTCACTTGCATATGGGATCCGTTGACCTTTGATGTACAGTATATATCCGGGTCTGGATGTACTCCCCGTATAAGACAGAAATGGACAATGGTAGTTTTACTTGTCGAGAACTTAAATCCATTCATATCAGCCCAATGGATAATTTTATCAATAGAGAGTTGGATTTTTCTCTCAACCATTGCCATTCTGGCCCCAGCAAATGATATGGAGAGATCATCCACAAATAATGTTGCGAGAACATCCCAGGGAATGACTGAGGATATCCCATTAATTGCTAGAGCAAAAAGGGTTACACTCAGCACACTCCCCTGAGGAAGTCCTTCCTCCTGGCATTTACTCTGTGATAGAGATTCCCCAACTCTCACTTGGAAAACTCTATGTGAAAGAAATGACTGGATGAATAGTGGTAGCTCTCCTCTCAATCCGCACTAATGGATTCTTTTAAGTATACCGTATCTCCATGTGATATCATATGCCTTTTCAAGATCAAAAAAGACTGTCACATGGTGCTGTTTGGAAGCAAAGGCTTCACAAATGGAGGACTCAATTTGTATCAGCACATCAGTCGTTGAGAGCATTTTCCTGAATCCACATTGAATGGGTGATAAAATACCCTTCTTTTCAAGGTACCACATCAGTCTTACATTGACCATCTTTTCCATGATTTTGCACAAACAAGATGTCAATGCAATTGGCCTATAATTTGCTGCTAAAAGCTTGTCCTTACCGGGTTTTAAAAAGGCTAGAATAATGGCTAGTTCCCAAACACTTGGATAACTATGATCATGCCATATTCTATTAAAAATGCTTAAAATAAATAACTTTGTACTAAAATGTACGTGTTTAATCATTGCATATGGAATTCCATCAAGTCCTAGGGCTGTATCGTTACACGTAGCAAGAGCAGAATCAAACTCTCTTTCAGTAAAAGGAGAACTATATGACTTGCTTTCTTGTTGCAAAATTTAAAACTTTCTTTTCTTCAATGCTCCTATACTGGTGACCAGGAGCTGTTTCACACTTGCAAGATACATTTGAAAAATGGTCAGCCAGGGCATTGCTAACTTCGGTTGTTCCAGTCATATACTGCCCATTTATCTTTAACACTGGTGGTGGGTTTAGGGTGAATTTGCCTGCTATCTTTTTGACTTTCCTCCACACAGATGAAGTTGGTGTTCTACTGTTATTGGAGGAAACAAATGACATCCAAGACTGGCGCCTAGCTTCTTTCATGGCACGGCGGAACTGTGCTTTACATTTCTTGTATATAACTAAATTCTCCTCAGTACGGCGCATGTGCAATCGAGTTAAAGACTTTCTTGTGGCTCTGTGCAGGGCAGTTAGTTCAGATGACCACCAGGGGACTGGTCGTCGTCTGAATATCCCTGTTGTTTTGGGAATGAAATTTACTCCTGCTGTATGAAGAGTTCCATTGAGTAAGTCCACGGCATCATCAGCACTTTCAAACTGTTCTGCATTTCCTTCAATTTCACTTAGCTCCCGAAATCTATCCCAGTCCGCCTTATCAAAATTCCATCGAGGCGTTCTCTGTAAAGGTGGACCATTGTTGGTGTTTATAATGATTGGTGCATGATCACTAGTATGCCAATCATCTAATGTTCTCCAATTAAAATTGAGAAGACAGTTAGAGCTTGCAACTGATAGGTCAATGCAGGACAAGGTACCTGTCTGTACATGAAAATATGTGGGCTCTCCTGTATTGAGGAATCCGACATCTTCATTCTCCAAAATTGACGAAATAATATTACCCCTTGTATTTGCTAAAACATCACCCCATAAAGGATGTCTACTATTAAGGTCTCCTAGTAAGAGAAAGGGTTGTGGGAGTTGTTTAATCACTTCTACTATATTATCATATGAGATGTTGTCATTTGGAGGCAAGTAAAGAGAACAGATTGTGTATTTTCTCCCTATATCAATCTGTACAGCCACTGCCTGCAGAGGGGTACAGATAGACAAAAATATTTGGGGAACATCTCGACGAACGTATATAAGACTTCCCCCATGGCTCCCTGCTCGTTGATCATATGGTGTCCTATAGCTAACATACTCTCGAGAACTAGGAGTATTAGCATCGAGCTTGCTTTCTTGTTGACATACTGTTATAGGGGAGTGCTCACGTATGAGGAGCTTAAGTTGATCATATTTCGCCCTTAAACCCTGGCAATTCCATAGCAGAATGGAGGAAAAAACTATGGTTTATTTTTTGGAAGACACCTTAGATGAATTCTTCCCATTGGCAATATTTGATCTAACAATATTTCCCGGAGGTAACTCTAGAGAGGATCTTGATATAGTCGGTTTTGTGTTTCTCTTTTTCTTTGTGTCCTTTTGATCTAATTGTTGAGGAGGATGGTGGACCTCAACTTGACTTTTCTGATTGGTTCAATTTACCTTCTAGTTGTTCAGAAACATCAGCAGATAAGATATCATATTTATTTGAAGTCGTGACTTTAATGTTTCTTATGGTAGGAGGCGAGAGAGATGGAGGTCTCTCTCTTCTTCGATTAAAAGGTTGTGATCTATCAAGTTTTTGCACCTTCCACACTACAGGTTCACCAGGTAAATTGGTTTCAAGTGCAACCTCCATCAGATCAGGCAAGGACACGGCCTGTGAGAGGTTTGTACTATTGTTTAAAATCGGAGTAGTTGGCTTTTGAATAATTTTCAGATCTTTAAGTATCAGTTTTCATTTTTCTACAATTTCTGAATATAGATTTTCGATGGACCTTTCAACCTCTTTAACTAATTTCATTTGTTTCTTTATCTTAGAAGTAGAGATATAATTTTCATCTGTGTGGTTTGGCAAGTTTTTCTTCAGAACCATTGAAAAAGGTTGCCCTGGTCTTATTTGCTTTTCAAGAGCTCTTTTACGAGCCTCTTTAAAAGTAACCCTTTCCATGGTCCTAATGGCCTGAATTTCTTTTTCAAAAATAAACTTTACACAGCTTTTAGATGTAGCTGGGTGTGCTTCCCCACAATGTATGCAATTAGGGTTTTCTATGCATACTCCATGACTACTTTTTCCACAATTGGCAATTTTGGGAATGAAATTTACTCCTGCTGTATGAAGAGTTCCATTGAGTAAGTCCACGGCATCATCAGCACTTTCAAACTGTTCTGCATTTCCTTCAATTTCACTTAGCTCCCGAAATCTATCCCAGTCCGCCTTATCAAAATTCCATCGAGGCGTTCTCTGTAAAGGTGGACCATTGTTGGTGTTTATAATGATTGGTGCATGATCACTAGTATGCCAATCATCTAATGTTCTCCAATTAAAATTGAGAAGACAGTTAGAGCTTGCAACTGATAGGTCAATGCAGGACAAGGTACCTGTCTGTACATGAAAATATGTGGGCTCTCCTGTATTGAGGAGTCCGACATCTTCATTCTCCAAAATTGACGAAATAATATTATCCCTTGTATTTGCTAAAACATCACCCCATAAAGGATGTCTACTATTAAGGTCTCCTAGTAAGAGAAAGGGTTGTGGGAGTTGTTTAATCACTTCTACTATATTATCATATGAGATGTTGTCATTTGGAGGCAAGTAAAGAGAACAGATTGTGTATTTTCTCCCTATATCAATCTGTACAGCCACTGCCTGCAGAGGGGTACAGATAGACAAAAATATTTGGGGAACATCTCGACGAACGTATATAAGACTTCCCCCATGGCTCCCTGCTCGTTGATCATATGGTGTCCTATAGCTAACATACTCTCGAGAACTAGGAGTATTAGCATCGAGCTTGCTTTCTTGTTGACATACTGTTATAGGGGAGTGCTCACGTATGAGGAGCTTAAGTTGATCATATTTCGCCCTTAAACCCTGGCAATTCCATTGCAGAATGGAGGAAAAAACTATGGTTTATTTTTTGGAAGACACCTTAGATGAAGTCTTCCCATTGGCAATATTTGATCTAACAATATTTCCCGGAGGTAACTCTAGAGAGGATCTTGATATAGTCGGTTTTGTGTTTCTCTTTTTCTTTGAGTCCTTTTAATCTAATTGTTGAGGAGGATGGTGGAACTCAACTTGAATTTCTGATTGGTTCAATTTACCTTCTAGTTGTTCAGAAACATCAGCAGATAAGATATCATATTTATTTGAAGTCGTGACTTTAATGTTTCTTATGGTAGGAGGCGAGAGAGATGGAGGTCTCTCTCTTCTTCGATTAAAAGGTTGTGATCTATCAAGTTTTTGCACCTTCCACACTACAGGTTCACCAGGTAAATTGGTTTCAAGTGCAACCTCCATCAGATCAGGCAAGGACACGGCCTGTGAGAGGTTTGTACTATTGTTTAAAATCGGAGTAGTTGGCTTTTGAATAATTTTCAGATCTTTAAGTATCAGTTTTCATTTTTCTACAATTTCTGAATATAGATTTTCGATGGACCTTTCAACCTCTTTAACTAATTTCATTTGTTTCTTTATCTTAGAAGTAGAGATATAATTTTCATCTGTGTGGTTTGGCAAGTTTTTCTTCAGAACCATTGAAAAAGGTTGCCCTGGTCTTATTTGCTTTTCAAGAGCTCTTTTACGAGCCTCTTTAAAAGTAACCCTTTCCATGGTCCTAATGGCCTGAATTTCTTTTTCAAAAATAAACTTTACACAGCTTTTAGATGTAGCTGGGTGTGCTTCCCCACAATATATGCAATTAGGGTTTTCTATGCATACTCCATGACTACTTTTTCCACAATTGGCACAAACAGCTGGCTTATTGTTTAGTTTTTCTTTACATTTTTGGCTTAAATGGCCTTACATTTGGCAATGATAACATCGCAATGGTGAAGGGATATATGGTTTTACCTTCAAAGATAACCAACCAGCTTTTATAACATTTGGTAATTGGCATCGATCAAATGTTATAATCAGAGTAGCAAGAGGGATACGTTGTTCTCCAACTCTCTTTCTCATTCTGACTACTTTAACTACTCCTTGATTTTTCAGTTCATCCTCAATTTCTTTTTCCTCTATATCCAACAATTCTGGACCATAGATCACACCTCTACTCTGGTTGAAAGTAGGGTGCGAAACGCATTTTACGCTATGACCGTTCAATGTTGTAAGTGTTTTCAACCTTTCACCTTATACTGGGGACAGTGTCTCTATCAAGAGACTTCCATTTCCCTGGGGTAGAATTTTTGGCTGCCCTCCACATAAAGTAACTATTTCTCTATTAGCTTTAAAAACATTTATACGCTCATTTCTTCCGTTTTCAAATTCCAAGATAAAAAAAATTTCATAATTCACTACTTCATAGTGAGCAGGTAATACTCCTACTTTTCTATATCTTTCTGTACTGTCATCATTTTTCACTCTCTCTCTCTTCTTCTCTAGCGTTTTACTATTCACATGACGTGAAAAAGGTTCCAACGTTACAATGCTAGAACCCGAGTTGGAGCTGTCTGTACCGAGGTCCATGTTTGTATTTTCCAGGTCGTCAACAGAGGTGTTGGGTTTTTTTGAAAAAGCAAGCCGGGTTATCCACCTCTTATCGGAGGATGTCAGTCCTCCTATCCCATGTGGCCCAACACGAGAAGAGGCTTCAGGGGGGACCAGTCCTCTATTAGAGAGGGGCTGCCTCTCTTAAGGTGGGCGTACACTGGTCAGTGGGGGTAGTTAGCCCCTCCCACCGTCGACTCCAATGCCTGGCGTCACCCATTACCCGCAAATATGGGTGGCTTAAAACCGGATCACTGGAGCCTGACTCTTAACAGACTTGGTCTGCACCCAATGGGGTCTGCCAGAGGGTGATGGCGTCTAAATTGGCACAGGTTGAGATGGAATGCAGTCCATCCCACACTCTGCCAAATCCAAAGCAGCATCCAAAGTAAAATCGAACATGCCAAAGTCATCAACAATATTGAGCCCAAAAGGAAGAGATGGGAGAAAAAAGACATAATCAAAAGTAAAAGAGAAAGTGCTGACTGATTTAGTTGGATCGACAGCTGGGCACCGAGGTCCAATGGGAAGTAGTTCCCACTGTTCATTAGAGCCCAGCTGCTAATCCCTAAGCCCCCACCCTCATCAAGGCTTCAGCATCTGGGGGGCACAGCACCTTGAACTGGTAGATCTTGTATTTCCTGGAAGATGGATGGATTGGGATCTGGAAGTACGCTTCCTTCAGATCCAGTGTACACATGAAGTCTTGCGGTCTCACTACAAGTCTGACCGTGTCTGTTGTCTCCATGCTGAACGGAGTTTGTTTGACAAACTTGTTCAGGGCTGAGAGGTCGATGACGGGTCTCCAGCCTCCAGACGCCTTCTTTACAAGAAAGAGTCGACTGAAGAAGCCTGGGGAGCCGTCTACGACCTCTTGGAGAGCATCCTTCTTGACCATGGTCTCGACTTCTGCCCGAAGGGCTAGCCCCTTTACCGATCCCATGGCATAGGAGCTCAACAACACTGGATTCGCTGTCAGGGGAGGAAGAGATGTCGTGAACGGGACGCGATATCCCTGACTGATCACAGAGATGGTCCAGGAATCGGCCCCGAGTTGCTGCCACCTGAACGCGCAACTTTGTAGGCATCCCCCCACTGCTGGACATGCAGGCGGATTGCCAATCCTAGCGTTTGCGGCCTCGGCTGCTCCCTCTAGGATTCTTGCCTCCCCTGGAGGACTTTCCGCCCTTCTTGTCTTTGACAGGAAAGAGCTGCTGTTTGGACACCTTCGTCTTTGTAGCCGGCGCCGGTTTCGTCAACTTGGACTGGCGAGGTTGTTGGGGTGCTGGAGGTTTGTAGGGCTTAGATGTAAGAGCCCTTTGGAGGAGAGAATCGTGGTTCGATTTCCTCCACCTCTCAGCTGTCTGTTCCACATCCTTGGGCTCAAACAGACTCTTTCCTAGGATGGAAGAGTGTCTGAGCTTGCAGACATCCACGGCTGGGACCTTCGCGTGGAACCTCTCGGTCACCGGATCACATTTCAAGATCGAGTTTGCCCACAAGTTCGAAACTTGGTGGGCCAGAAACTCGATGGTACGTGTGCCCGAAAGGAGGAAGGTCTCCAGGGCCTTCCTGGTGTTTTCCTTGGAAAGATCCTCGGAATGCAACACGAAGCCCAGAGACCCTAGCCAGACATCCAGCCACGATGTGGCCTGCATGGCACACTTTGCGACTTTCTTCTGACTCAGGATCTCCGTTGCCGAGAACGTCACCTGCCGGTTGGAGAGTCTCTCAAGAGAGACTCCCCTGGTGAGCTTTTCCACGGAGTGGTGAAGAGGAAGAGCTAAACAAGGCTCCTCCATGATCTCGAAGTACCTCCTCTGTTAGACACGAGGAGGTGGGAGGAGCATGTTACCAGCAGAGGAACGGCTGGAGGAGGCGAGTTCCGCGAGATGGCCCTCGACCTTATCTCTGGCACTCTTCACCCCTTGGGACCAAGGCAAAACCGCACTGGTCTTAGAGGGTTTTTGAGTGCTGTAGACTTGGTTCAGGACCGTATCCTTGCCTTCATGAGGGGTGGTCTCGGGGTCCTTGAACTTGTTGAGATGCCTCATCAAAGTCAGGACCTGCCAGAAGGCGTGCTCTGAATCCTGCTGCTCTCCTCCTGGTGAGTTGGCAGCAAAGTCTCCTGTCCCCAGCTGCTCTACTTGGGGTGACACGTGGACGTTCTCCTGGGGTCTCGCTGGCTCTGGTCGAATACTTGAAGACTTCGGGACGGTCTTCGAGTCCTTCGGTTCCCTTCCAGGAGGGATGCAGGAATCCGGCAAAGAAGCCTGAGGAATCTTCTCCGCCCCAGTACGCGACGATTCTCCTACTCGAGGTGGGGTCTCTCCCATTGGTGCGGTGGGGGAAGGCCTCACCTCGGTAGATTCTCCTGAGGACGGAAAAGCTTCGTCCACAGGAGAAGGAGAGGGGGGGAATCGTGAAGATGATGACCTGGTTGTGGGCGCTCCTGGAGACTCGCTCGGCTGCTCGCACTGCGAAACCCGCCGAGACTTGCGTTTGGGGACACGCTGGCGCTTGCGCGATTGACAAATCGCGGGATCGCGCGCGGGCGAACGTTCGCGCGCGAAGATAAAGGCGCGGGAGAGCGTGGGCGCGCACGGCTGCAGAGTGTTGGCGCGTTGGCGAGTAATGGCGCACAGGCGAGCGATGGCGCGCAGGCGAGCGTCAACGCGTTGGCGAGCGATGGCACGCAGGCGAACGATGGCGCGCAGGCGAGCGATGGCGCTCAGGCGAGATAGCGTGCAGGCGCGTAGGGAGACCTTTGGCGTGCAGGATCGTGTGTGCGCGGGCGTGCTGAGGGATGCTTGAGCGCAGGCGACAGATCCCGCGGGCACGCAGGAGATCGCTGGCGCGTGGTCAGAAGCAGGCGGCTGGGGTGCAGGGCCAACAGGGGTAGAGGAGCGTACCGGGGGCTGCTCGTGGGCGTGTGCAGGAGACTTTCTGTGAGCACGCGGGTGTGTAGCGTCTCGTCCAGCTCTGGAAGGCGCATAGGCGGGTGCACACGATGGCGCGCAGGCGAGGGCTGACGCATAGGCGAGCTCCGGGGGCACGCAGGTGATCGCGGGTGAGAAGGAGAAGGAGGCATCTTCTTGCCTATGCCCAGAACAGTCAGCTCACTCCGAGGAGGAACCTCTGCGGGGGACGTCGAGGGTGAAGAACCGAAGAGGCGCCTCCTAACCCCCTTGTAGGGAGAAGGAAGGCCTCTACGGCAGAGAGGAGGGCAAGCCTTACGGCGAAGACGACCTCTAGGAGCAGGCACACCATCATCGGTCCTCCGAAGAGGAGTCTCTGTCAGTGAACTCACTCGAGGGGGGAATCACCCGCAGGAGAGACCGTTGGACTCAGCTCCTCCCTCGAAGGATGTTCGGAGGGGGGAACTGAGCCTTCAGCTACATCAGCAACCAAGGCAGGGGTTTGACCCGACCCGTCGGAAGCCTTTGCCACAACAACGTCGACGATAGACAGAGCATAGACCTCCACTATCACTGGCGACTGTTTGACAGCTGCTCCCAACTGGATCAAGTCAAACAGGGCTTCCCTGGAGGGCGAAGCCCCAAGGATGTCCAAAGCTGCAATAAATCATTATTAGTAACAGAGTTATCAATATCCTCCCCCGGAGGAGGAGGAGGAGCTGCCTCGCTATGGGAGGCAACTCCCTCTCCCGAACCCCGAGGTTGGTCAACAAAAGAATGGCCTACGCTACTACTCGCCGGCCTCTCACGAGAGACCGATCGAGTGGGAGCTTTGGAGGTTCGGGCAGTGGAAGAAGAGTCCTTGGAACTTTCCTTCTTCAAGGCAACCCTTGAAGGAGAAGGATCCCGCTTAGACTTCTTCCGTCGCCGGGAAAACCTCTCCCACTGGGAGGTAGACCACTCCCTGCACTCACTACAAACATTTTCTCTATCACACCGATGACCTCTGCAGTACGGACACAAGGTGTGAGGTTCCGTCTCGACCGCCGACATGAACGTCCCACAAGGGCGGTCGGGTAAGCCAGGGCATTTCCGCATGATAGAGGTAGAGGCCAACTTCCGAACACTCTCTGAAAGAAAAAGCAAAAAAGATTAAGGCTGTCAAAATGCGAGGGTGAGGTAGACACGTCTGACCGTCACCCAAGCCAAAAGTGAAGTGAATCAGTTCACCGGTGAGTGAGGGGGGAGGGGTAGCTAGCTAACCCAGTAAACCCTCGTTAAAAATCTAATGGCACGTCATTTCAGCTACGCCGAAAGTAATACCCCATGTAAATAGTGAGGTTTGTATTTTGGTTACGGAACAAACTTTATTCAACTTAACTATGGAGAAATTATTGCAGCCTGCCCATCTGAATCTGGACCCCAGCTCCCCTTCAGCAGCAAAGGAATGGCGGCATTGGCAAAAGACGTTTTCCAACTTTATTCAAGAATATGGTGAAAGGACACTAAATAAACCGAGGATACTCGTGAACTATGTCAGTCATAATGTTTTTGAATACATTGAGGAATGTGTGAATTATGATACTGCCATTTCCCCATTGGAAAAGTTATACGTAAAGACACCTAATGAAATATTCACCTGCCATTTACTTGCTACTTGCCAACAAAAGGCAGGAGAAACTTTGGGTGAGTTTTTGAGAGAATTGCATAAATTAGGCAATGACTGTAATTCAAAGGCAGTTAGTGCAGAATAATACAGAAAGGAGCTGATCAGGGATGCTTTTATAGTCTAACCTTACCTTTGATTCGGCAGTGTCTTCTTGAAAATAAAACTCTAGACTTACAGGCAGCTTACGCCCAGGCTTACTCTTCAGACCTTGCCCAACATAATGCTAGTTCTTATAGTCCCATGCATCCTCATGTTGAGCATACTGCTGCTTTAGTTACCTCTGATCATGCTCTTATTGCAGGTGATCATGTGAAGAGGGGACCAACGTCTGAAAGCCGGGAGGTAACGGCTGGAAATCAAGTATCAGCTGCTACACTGTCCATGAAGAGAAATTTTTTTTTTTTTTTGTGGAGATCCCTAGGATATTCGTGTGCACTACCCAGCTCAGGATTCCATTTGCAATAAATGTGGCAAGAAGGGACACTTTGCAAAAGCATATCTATTGAAACAATCTGTATATGGAGGTAAATCTACGACAGCTATAGTATTTGATCCCTCACAGTAATCTGTTCTTGCAGCTATCGCTGGTACCACCTTTCCTCAGAGCCGCTATCGGGAAGCTAACTCAACAACAATTATGGGACGAAAGTTGACAGCCACTGTCGACTCGTGCAGTGATGACAGTTACATAGATGGAAATGTAGCATTGGAATTGGAGCTACTGATACATCCCACCAACAAAGACGTTGCTTTAGCACAGAAATCTTTGCATACAAACTCTCCAGGTTATGTCAATGTGGACTTGACTCTTCCCCTTAATGGAGAAACTTATCCATCCACGCGTCTAGCAGTAATGAAGGATTCATGTTCAGGAGTACTACTTGGTCAGGACTTCCAAGAATAGCACAGAAAGTGAATCTTGAATATGATGGATAAAAACCAGCGCTCAACTTATTTAGTGCTAGCTCATACTGCGCGTCGGCTGCTGGTGCTGTAGATGAGCATTCTATCTTCCAGCATTTGTTACCTAATTATAAGCCTATAGTCACCAAATCGAGACACTACTGTAAAGATGACAAAGAATTCATTGACGCGAAGACTAGTCTCTAGGCTGAGGGTGTTATTGAGGATAGCATATCACCGTGGAGAGCTCAAGCTGTGGTTAAGGATCCCTTAGATCAGCATAAGAAGCGGACATGTCGATTATTCAAACTACAGTATAAATCTGTATACAGAACTGGATGCTTATCCATTACCATGGATTATCACCTTGGTTAATGAACTCTCAATGTACACTGTATTTTCGACTTTTGACTTGAAAAGTACTTTCCACCAAGTCCCACTAAAGGACTCAGACCATGAGTTGTCACTCATTGGCACCATGGAGTGGAGTAACACTAGTTGCGTTGCCTTCATCTCCAGAAAATTATGTGAATGACCTTGTCCTCTTCAGACAATAGGCCCGAGATTTGCTCCATTCCTAGGTAAGCATCCCACGCTTTACGAGAAGCATCTGAGAACAGAAGGAATTGCGGAGGAGGAGGACCCTGAAGCGGGGTTCCCGCTAACAGGTTTTCCTCACTCAGCCACCGACGGAGGTCCGTTACCACCTCCTGTGGTACTGACAGCAGGGTTGCAGGGTGGTCTGATGTCTGTGACCACAGGCTCTTCAGAGCCCAGTGCACCGAGGGAAGAGGCATTCTCCCGAAGGGGAGGAGTTTCTACAAGGCGAGATGGCCTAAAAGCTTCTGCCAAGAGTATTCAGGAAGAAGCTTCCCTTTCAGATAGGTCACTGCTATTTCTCTGAATCTCAGGATCCTGTTGGCAGATGGAAAAGCTCTGGCTTGAAATGAGCCTAGGTGCCTAATGGACTGTTGACAGACAACGCTGGACTTCTCCAGGTTCAGTTAGATCTCTAACTCCTTGCAAAGATCTAGGAGTAGATCCACGTGCCTTAACAGGAGAGCTCGGGGCTCTACAAGAAGGAGCCAGTCATCCAGGCTGAGACAAGGGCAAAGATTATGGTGAAGACATGAGGGTCTGTTGACAGGGCGAACCACAGCACCCTGAACTGAAAAATCCTTTCTTAAAAGAGAAACCTTAGGTAATTCCTTGAGGCAGGCTGGATTAGGACCTAAAAATATGCATCTTCCAGGTCTATGGTCAGAAGGAAATCGTTCTTCCTGATGGCCTGGAGAACAGTGGCCGGAGTCTCCATTTTGAATTTGGTTTGGAGAACAAGCAAATTCAAACAAGAGAGGTCTATGACGAGTCTCCAGCGTTCCGTCCGCTTCTCTACCAGATATAGATTGCTGAGGAAGCCTGGAGAATTGCTTAAGACTGCCTCCACAGTTCCTTTGGCTAACAATTTGAATACTTCCTCAAATAAGGAGGTCCTTTACTAAGCCTTTTGTATAAAATTGTTGGAATAAAAGATTCCTGGTCAGAGGTGGTGTACAAGATATGAAAAGGACTATATCCTGAACGGAAGACTTCTACCATCCATAAGGTCAGCCCCGAAGTCCTACCAACATAACCAAAAGCTTTGTAGGGATCCCCCTACTGGTAATAAGCTGGGGTGTATGCCCTTCCTAGTGGAAGCTGACAACAAGTATTTCTGGGCCTTGCCTCCTGGGCTATTGTGAATCTGTTAGAAGTAGAAGTCGTCTTTGCTGAAGAACTGGCTTTAAAGAAGAGTTCCTTAGCTGCTGCTGGGAGGTAGGCAACATTGGTGCCACTACCCGTCTTATCATAGGGGCTTGTCCTAACCTATCTACCCTCTCGATAGCCATAGCAACATCAGAGGGAGGGAACAGAGAAGAGGAATTCACTGGGTCAGAGTTTCTCAGGGCTAATGCATCCTTAGGTGACAGTTATCTAGAACATTTGGTTAAGACAGCATCATGCCTCTTTAGGATACAGTTATCCCATAGGAAAAAAATCTGGTGTAAAAGGAATTCTATGGCTTTAGCCCCAGATTGAGATAATTTCTCAAACTGCTTAACAGTGTGTTCTTCTCTTACGTTCCTGTCACCATAAAGCGGGATACTGTTCAAGACCAGTGGTCTACCAACGAGCAGGCTTGGATTGCAGACATAGCGGCTATTATTATTATCACTTGCTAAGCTACAACCCTAGTTGGAAAAGCAGGATGCTACGAGCCCAAGGGCTCCAACGGGAAAATAGCCTGGTGAGGAAAGGAAATAATGAGAAATAGAATATTTTAAGAATAGTAACAATATTAAAATAAATATTTCTCATATAAACTATAAAAAAATTAACAAAACAGGAAAACAAGAGGAAGAGAAATAAGATAGAATAGTATGCTCAAGTGTACCCTCAAGCAAGAGAACTCCAACCGAAGACACTGGAAGGCCATGGTAGAGAGGCTATGGCACTACCCAAGACTAGAGAATACTTGTGTCCTTCTCCTAGAAGAGCGGTTTACATCCATCTTCGCGATTTCGGGATTTAAAAAGATGGCAAGGAGGTTGGACAACTTATAAACTGGTATCGATGGTACCAGGTTAACAACATCAGCGTCAAAAGGGAGTGGGCTCTAAAAGGCGCCAGAGTGTACGTAAAATCCTATCTGGCACAAAAGGACTAAGGGCAGTAGTTTTGAGGACCTGCTGACCATAAGGGAATTTTCAGATGCTGAGACTTGTGTATTAAGCAAATCTAATGTATCTTTAGTTTGGTTAGAAAGTGCCACATTGAACCTGTGTCTGGAGCTTTGAAAATGTGGGAAGACTGAATCAACTGCGCACCATCTGTTAGCGGTCCATCTAAACGACAGATGAGGCTCATAATCTTGATAAATTGCGAAGCCTCTAAACCAGACATCGGGACCTTGAGGTGGACTACATCAGCTGAGCTGGTGTTCGCATGAGGTTTTTCGGAGAGTCATTAATAGTGATAATGTTATTACCCGGTTGTTCCACTTTTTAGTGAGGTCCGATATGTTCTGAGATAAGTTCGTTGGATTTTTGGGGGGATTTTATAAACTATACATTTTTAGAACGCTAACATTACGAAGAATGCAAAAACCAATGTTGCCAGAATTTTCGAGGTCATTTTGGCGGCCATTTTGGATTTCTAATATGGCGACCACAAAATCTTATTTTTCTCTTATTTACTTATTTTGTTTTAACTATGTGGTAAAATTCTATGCGTAAATTTATATCTGTAATCTATGAAGTATGCTTGAATAAATTCAGTATTTGTGTTTGTAATCAAATTGGTTTTATTGCGTATGTAAACTATGTTCGGCGATTGTGGCGTGTTGTTTTGTGTATTGTTTTGTGTAGTTTTGTTCTGAGTGCTATGTTCTCAGTGGAATAAAGCCTTGCTGTAGGTTTTGTGATTCTTTTGTATACTACACTGTACTTATTATGATGAAATATGACCAAAAAAACCAACTTTAATTTTTTTTCCTTTACAGGTCTAATTTGAGCTGCAATGAACACTGTGCCTCTTCTGAGCAAGCCATGTGAAGAAATAAAGGATGGGGGATCCAATTAACTGGAGACTGTGTATTCTTTGTCAACGTGGTGACAAAAAAGAAGGTCCTTTGGTACTAAAACCACGACTAGGTTCTTATGTGACATGCTTGAATGCAGTCAGAGAAAGAGCCACTTGCAATGATGGACAGTATGTGGAAATCGAGCGAAGACTCAAAGACGTTACCAGAGATACATTGAGTGAGCAGGGTGCAATATGGCACCAAAGCTGTTATCAGGAGGCAACAAACAGGAGTCGGATCGAGAGGGCCAGGGAACGCAATGAACAAGCTGTGAGTGCGGCTTCAGCCACCAAGAAGCGTGGGAGAAAAAGAAAGAGTGAAGAGATTGAACAGCCATCTGAGCGGCCGGCCAAGTTCACAAGATCCAAGACAGCTCCCCTGGAGAAGGATTTGTGCTTTTTCTGCCAAGAAGACACAGGAGAGCAGATCTTCAGGGTTTGTACGTCAGAGACAGGGAAACAACTAAGGTCAGCTGTGGAGAAGTCTGGGAATCCAGCCCTGGTAACAAGACTGAATACTTCTATCTCCCCTACAGATGCACATGCAATTGATGTTCAATACCACAAAGGATGCTGGAGAAGCAACGTGTTTCATTCCTTAAGAAAAGTGTCAGACCGAAGTGGTCCATACGTCCACCCACTTCAAGCAGCAAGCATGGTTGAAATAACAAACTTGGTTGAAGTGAAGACACGACAAAAGGCTGTAATCTCAATGGGAGACGTAGAGACAGTGTACAAGAACATGCTTGGGGATGTCATGGCACAGCATTGCCCCACCTTCAGTCGAAAATGGTTAAAAGAATATATTCTGACTGAACTCCCAGCTGTGACATCAGTACTGCAAAAAGATCGTAGGAAATCAGCAGTGCTATACAACCCAACAGCCTGTCAAGAAGATAATGTTCATTCAATGATAATAGATGCTGGCAGCATGGACAATATGAAAACAGTCTTCAAGGCAGCCCAGATCATTCGCCAGAGTATTGTCTACTTCAACAAGGAAAGTGTCACAGATAATGATGACATCCCGGTATCAAGTGATACAACATGTGTCCCAGCTGAATTGTACAGCCTGATGAGATGGGTTCTGACTGGGCCTGTGGAACATCTAGCAACTGAAGCAAGGACAGGGATCACAGACCGGTTAGCACTAACTATGAGCCAAAACATGATGTTTGGGTTGAAGACAGACAGGCAGGTCCAGTACAAGCCTTCAGGGTCAGGCACCTTTAGGCAGCACCAGAAGCCATTCTGGAAATGGTAAGATGTCTTTGCAAGACAAACTGCTCAACTAAAAGGTGCTCTTGTGCTGCAGTGAACCTTCCTTGCACTGAAATATGTCAGTGCACAAGTGACTGCCAAAATGACTAAGATTCAAAGGATGTTTCATCTAATCTCATTGACTCGGAGAGTGACGATGATGATGATACAGACGATGATTGAGAGACCATGATATATATTGCCTAAAGACAATAATACAGATTAATTGTGGCAGTTTTAGCTGTTGTTTCTTTAATTCTTTCTATGATCACTCAATGCTTAAATGTATTACCTTGCATACTTCTGCTGCTACTTGAAATTGCAATTGTTGCGTGGAAACACATGGTGCTTACCTCTGATTAGACTACTGTAATACTATCACTTAGTGTTACAAATTGTATGTAAATAATATTTAACACTTTAGAATGTATGGTGCTGATGTGTTTCTAGTTTCACATTGCATGTAGGTTATCAAAAATAATGCCAACATGGAACAAATAGTTTTTGGTTTTGTAACACATTTATTACCATAATGTTCCTTAATAAAATGCCTAAAAATGGTAATTTCTGCTACTTCATGTTTTAAATCATATCTAAAGACTACATTTATATTATGACAAAGCAAATTAAAGAAAAAAATAGCCAAACTTAGCTGTGCTGAAGTCTCTCAATTGAAAATTGCATTTCAGAAGTCGGCCATTTTCAACATCCAAGATGGCCGCCAAGGTGACCTAATTAATCTTGGCAACATTGTTTATGAGATTCCTTGACTTGTAAGCATTCCAAAAATGTATAGTTTACAAAATCCCCAAAAAATTCCAACGAAATTACACTAGTGACCTCACTATTTGGAATAATTGGTAGTTCCCTTTTAAGTTATGGTTTGGTTCTTAATTCTTTCTCAAACATCCTTCCTTTTCCTTGTGTCATTCATATTGTGACAGGGGAATAGGAGGCGGAGAAGGAACGGGAAGAGTCCAGCTGACTCTCATTATAAGAGCATTTGCCTCTAGCAACAGAGTGCGAGAAAAAAGAATTGAAATCTGTCTCTTAACTTGATTTTCGAGGAGAGAAAGAATTCCCTATGTGTTGCCATCTGGAAATGCCTACAGTATGGGCCTGTCTATGACATATAACAGAGATAACCCTTTCTGTGTTAGATTTAGGTATGATTTATGAGAAGGGTGGAAAGTGCTTCTCGTCCCTTATCCATTCTCTGTAACTGAAATGAATCCTCTGAAGCAAAATGCTGTTCCGTAGAATACGTGACATGTAAAGCATTATGAACCTTAGTTCAAGAGCTAGTGTGCGGCTGATCATGTAAATTAATGGGTTTGCTTTTAGCATAAATCATAGGTTTGCTATAGCATAAGTCAAGGCTTTGGTATTGTGAGTTCTAGCCGGATGTTTATAAAACTTTGGGAGAACTTTAAAACAGTGGGGTGTCGATCTACCATGCCCCTAAGGTGCATTGATCGTAAATTAGCTTGAGAGGTTTAAGCAGGAAGTTTTATGCTGAAAAAGAGTACTGTATGAGCAAGGAAGATCCTTACCTTGAATTTGCTTATTTTTCACATAGAATTGGAGACTGAGAGGAGAAGTTCTTTTTTCATTCACTAGAGAGTCTAAATGATTGTTTAGCAATTTCAGTGAAGATTCGTTTACCAACTGAGCCTTAGGGTGTTGGCCAAAGAGATCTGGGTGTACCAAAAAGTAGAAAGGACGGAGGGCAGTAGCTACTTCTGAGGATGAAAGATATCTTAAAAAATTGGAGCTCCAACCTCTACCACTTTTTCGAATGTGCCTGAAAATATAAAGAAAATGCATTAATAAAGGCTTTGAATAAGACACTGAATAAAGCAAGTAAAATTTTGTAATATAAGAATTACCAGCCAGAAATACAGTTTTGTTATTTAAATGATTTTACTAATAAGCCATTTTCTCTAACAGAAAACACCTTCAGAGTGAAACAAGGCACAAAGGAATCAAGGATTAACCGCATGAAAAAGTATAAAACCATAAATACATATTCTGTACCCTTTAAAGGCCCCTTATAAAATGGAGATGAAAAAAAATGACAAATTCGGAGATAATTTGTATTTTTCCTAACCATACAAACCTTAGCTATTCACGTTGGGTATTACTTTCGGTGTAGCTGAAATGACGAGCCATTAGATTTTAACGAGGGTTTCCTACCCCACGCTAGTTAGCAAGGGTAGGGGGAGGGGTAGCTTGCTACCCCTCCCTTCCTCACACACCGGTGAAATGTCTCACTTCACTTAGAGGTAGGACTTGACTTGGGGGACAGGGCTGGCGGGCAAATATGTGTAAATAGCTAAGGTTTGTATGGTTAGGAAAAATACAAATTATCTCCGAATTTGTCATTTGTTCCGTAACCGAAATACAAACCACGCTATTTACATTGGGTGACTTACTCCTTAGGAAGGGTGGAAAGTCCCTAGCCATACTGGCTTTGGCTTTACCCGGGGACTCAGAATCCGAGTGAGTCACACTCGAGAAAAGGAGTCCCTGCACCTCGCAAGTTCCTTGCTCCGCAAGGAAACGTGTGGCCTATATAAGCTTGTGTGTGAAGGAAGAAAGTGTGACCCGTCCTAGGCAGTTAACCTGGAGTTCCAGAAGGAACTCTGGGTTAGGACGTTCCCAATACCACCTCGTCAGGGTATGGGGGACGCGACAGTATTGACTCAATACTCGGAACACAAGGAAGCATGGTTTACCTGCAGAGGTTTGAGAGCTATGCAGAGACCAGGATGCTGCTTCCCCAGTAGAGGGGATGATGAAGAAAGAAGTAAGGGCCAGACATACTTCTTTCGTTCCTGCAGACTAAAACCTGATAACAATGCCCTCAACCTTCTGCTACCTGTCCAAAAAGGAGCCTGAGGTTAGACCAGCTGTTGTGTAGCCACCACAGACCGATAGAAACGTATCGATACTCCTGTGGGTCACGTCCTGCAGGAAATGGGCTGCGAAGATCATTAGACGCTTCCAGACTCCAGCTTGTAGCACCTGCGTCACAGAGTAGTTCTACTCGAAGGCGAGGGACGTTGCGATGTATCCGACATCGTGCTGTACGGCGACGTGACGGGGGAGGGTCTGGATTCAGGTCGAGATGAATGTCCTTGAGTCCGAGCTGAAGAGGTATACTGGTGAATCTCCCCTGTGTCCTCCCTGTACTCCCAACCCGGCTGCACATGAGGACAAACTGCAGCTGTTCTCAAAGATAACCCCTCGATTCCTTTACTGGCAAGAAGGAGAAGGTTTGGGTCATCTGATACAGAATGGAGACTCGAAATCTTGAAGGAGTCGGACCGAAGGTCCGGGACTCCAAGATTCTGAGTCTAGAAAACAACTCAGGAGCGAACCTGAATGTTGCCTTCCCCTATTCTCTTGAAAGGGACACCAACCACAGAAGACTCTCCACTTTGCCTGGTAGACCCCTGCGGATGACTATCGCAGGTGACGCGACCTCCGCTCCAGGACTGTAGCGGGTTGTTTCTTCTTGAGGAGGCGGCGTAGTGTCTCCAGGCGTGAAGCCAAAGCGATGCAACGGCTCATGAAAGATGTTGTAGTGTGGTTGTTTGAGTAGCCTATGCCATGGAAGAAGCTCTCCCGGTAGTTCCATCAGGGGAAGCAGAGGGTCCGGAAAATGTTCTGCGTATAGTCACAGTGGAGCTCTCAGGGCCATCGAAAGGTTGACAGACAACCTGGTCTTGTTGAGACCCATTCTCAACAGACAACAAAGGTGGGAAGACGCAGGCGTCGATGTTGTCCCACCGTCACCGGAAAGCACCTTGCCAAAGAGTCTTGGGGTCTGAAACTGGGGGGAAGAACAGGGGAAGCTTGAAGTTCCGGGCTGTCGCGATCAGGTCCCCCAGGCCAGGACTTGCTGGGTACTATAGGCCAAAGACCCCCAGGTACTCTCTATCTGCGAGGCTCTGCTCAGATAGTCGGAGAGAACATTCCTCTGCCCGGAATGAGCGAGCCGATAGTGGTATTGAGAGGACCTCGGATCATCTCAGTATCTCTACTGCAAGATGCGAAGGTATGAAAATGCGTCCCCTACTGGTTGGAATACGCCAGTACCATGAAGTCGTCGCGCACGGAGCGACACGGCAGGAACTGTAGGATCTGTAGAGGGGCCAGACTACAGCCTCTAAGCCTGCCTGAATGATGGGGAGGTATCCTTCAGGTCCTGACCATAGGCCTGAACAGGAACATGCCCCCCCCCCCCCTTTTTCTTTGACGAGTCCGAGAACAGCATCAAAATGTGGGGAAAGGACGAGACTATCCACTCCCATCAAGAGGTTCCATAGCTCAACCCCCCTTGCAGATCAAAACGTTCCGCTGGTCCCATAGGGGGCAGAAAGTCCGGTTAATCATTGCTTTGATACCACCGGAACTTGGGCCGCCTCACAGGGAACTTATCCTGAGGCGACCGTTCGGGACTTTAGACGGGTCAATGAGGAGAGACCCAGGAAACGTTCCAAGGTAGGGCTGAAAGCTCTGCTTGACTGAGAACAGGTACTGCGACTCTCCTCAGCCTTGCCACAGTCAACTGAAGGGAAGGCTCAGAGAAGGAGGCAACAGCATCTGGTGTTCCCAGGCGGTCACCCATCCAAGTACTGACCAGACCCAACGTTGCTTAACTTCGCTGATCGGACGAGAAGCGGTGTTTTCAACGTGGTATGGCCGTTGACTCAATATCATGGCTAGATACTCCAGATGTTGAGGCAGAAGTAGAGAAGGCTCCTAGCAAATTACCATGATCCCCCACTCTTGGTAAAGACCTGGACGCTTGTCCCGGCGTTGAAGAAGGTAGAACCCGAGCCTACCGGAGTTGACCAGACCTCCAAAAAGCGAAGGAGGCGGAAGCCTGCTCCTGAGCGGCCATGAGGAAAGCACCGCATCTTAAGCAGGAACACCTGTAGTCTAGGCTGAATTCCAAGAGCTTCCTGGAAGATGGATGGAATGGAAACTGGAAGTGCCCGTCCTTCCGATCCAGGGCCTAAGGAGTCCTGCAGCCTCGTTACCAGTCTGATCGACTCTGCTGTTCCACGCTGGACGAAGTTTGTTCGACAAACTTGATCAGAGCTGAGAGGTCTCAGATGCTTTCCTACGAGAAAGGATCGACTGAAGAAGCCTAAGGCATGGATCTTTCTGCCCAAACGGGCAAAACTCTTGCCGACCACATGGCATAGAGGCTCAGTGACACTGGATTCGCTGACAGAGACGGAGAGATGGTAAGAGCGAGGCGCGATATCCTTGGCTGATCACAGAGATCGTGCAGGAATCAGCATCGGGAAGCTGTTATCCGAATGAGTAACCTTAGGAATCCCCCCAGCGTGAGACCTGCAAGGGGGGGTTGCCAATCCTAGAGTTTGTGAACTCTGCCACTCCCTCTAGGATTATGCCTCCCCGGGAGAGCCTCCCATGCTACCTGTCCCTGACAGGAGGGGACTGCTATTGTACACCTTGTCTTAGCTGCCATAGCCGGTCCGATAACTTAGGCCGACGAGGCTGAAAGAAGAGGCGTTGGAGGCCTGCAGGATCTGGAAGAAAGCGCCTTGGAGGAGTGAAAACGGAAGTCGACCTCCTCCGCACAACAGCTGTCCATGTCTCTGTCCTTGGGCTCAAGCAAGCTCTTCCCAAGGATAGAAGAGTGTCTGAGCTTGTCGACATCCACGCATGAGACACCCGAGAGGAAGCCCTAGGTCACTGCATCTAGATGCTCCAACATCGAGTTTGCCCGCAAGTTCGAAACTTGGCGACGGAACGCAAAGGTGCTTGAGCCTGAGAGGTGGAAAGTACCTATGATCTTCCTGGAGCTTCCTTGTACAAAACCTCGGGTC
The DNA here is from genome assembly GCF_036898095.1 of Palaemon carinicauda. NCBI lineage: Eukaryota > Metazoa > Arthropoda > Malacostraca > Decapoda > Palaemonidae > Palaemon > Palaemon carinicauda. The sequence goes on from NC_090751.1 coordinate 82,202,507, forward strand.
GCAACCGAGGAGGGAAAGGACCTGGTAAGCCCCTTCCACGGGATGGAGAAGAGGAAGGGCTAAACCAGTCACCCCTTGCCCGACGGAAAAATCTCGAAAGGAAAACTCCCTGGCACGACCCTTCCAGGGAATGACGAGGAGGAAGGACTAACCCAGGTCCTGGAAAGAAGAATATTGCCCAGACCTCTCTAAAGATTCTTCCTGCTCTTGCACGTGCCATGCTCTGCGTTTACGGGGTGAAGACCGTGTTCTGGAAATACGCGCTCCAGAAGACTCGCCAGGCTGGCCGTGTTGCGAAACCCCGACAGGAATCGTGGTCGCAATCGCCCTGGCGCTCGCGCGATGGTAAATCAATGGTTCGCGTGTGGCCGAATGTGGAAGCGCCTGTGCGCGGGCACGCAGGAGCACGGATGAAAGTGCGTGAGGGAGCGCAGAAGGAGGGCGAGCGTGGTTGGAAGGGCAAGAGCTGGCGGTCGGAATCTGATACTTCACAGGCAAGCGATGACCCATAGGCAAGCAATGGCTACTGCAGGAATCAGGCCGGCGCTCGCGCGATGGAACACCGTCGGTTCGTGTGATAGGACCCTGTCGGTTCGGGCGATGGAACACCGTCGGTTCGCACGATGGAACACCGTCGGTTCGCACAATGGAACACCGTCGGTACGCACAATGGAACACCGTCGGTTCGCGCGATGGAACACCGTTGATTCGCGCGCGGGCGAACATTGGATCGCATGTGCGCGGGCACGTGGGCGCGCGGGCGAGCGCACACGTGGGCGTGTGGTCACGCAGGCACGTGGGCGCACAGGCGAGCGCAGGCGGTCGGGAGACTGATGGTGCGTAGGCGGGCGATGGCGTGTTGACGAGCGATGGTGCGTCTTGGCAAGCAAAGGCCCGTAGGCGAGTGAAGGCGCGTTGGCAAGCGATGGCGCGTCGGCAAGCGACGGCGCGTTGGCGAGCGGTGGTGCGTTAACAAAACGCTAGCGCGCAGGCGAAGAATCGCGCGGGCGCGTAGGAGATTGCTGACGCGTAAGAGACTAGGGATGATTAGCGCGCATCAGCCAGTGACCTAAAATGAGCAATCCTCCGAAGAGGGGCTTCTGCAGTTGCCCAGCCCCTTGAGCGTAACTGCAGGTGCGACAGCTCAGCACCAAGAGCATAGTCGCACGAAAAAAAAGGCAAGAGGAGATCCCCCCCAAAGGGAAAAAACTCAAGCCTGGATAGGAAAACTTCCCTCGGAAGGAAAGTTACCCACCCAAGGAGGTGAGCCTCCTGTTCTAAAATGAACTGGAGAGCTGTCCGTCGTCTCGGGAGTACTTCCAGGAGAAGGAGATACGCCCCTGACGAAGATCTATAGGGGAGGCAGCAACAGCAGAATCCCCAGGCCTCAACAAGACAGCTCACTCCGTTGCCACATTACAGAAACGAACTAGATCGTTAGCTGTGAAAAATAAAAAAAAAAAATCATTAGTTAACATTCATTCCCCCGGGAAGACTCCGAAGAGGAATCCCGAGGAAAAAGAACACAAGAATTACACAACAGGCACGTGCCCTCACAACCACTTACACTCATGGAAGGAGAGCTGTAACAAACACAGAATTATAACAATTATAATTATGTAACTATGTAATTGCGTAATTTAAAAAAAATGAATGAACACTAAATAAAGAATGAAAATCCCGAAAGGAACCGTTCTACAAAACTGGAAAATCAACCAATACAATTAGATTCATAAACTAATTGAGACAAAACGTACGCCGTAGCAGCCCCACCCACACGGGAAGGAAGCTACTCAGACGTAGTAAAGGTAACGTAGTAAGGGTGAACGACCTCAACAGAGAGAGAGAGAAAGACCGAAGTCAAACTCGATCGCAACCCATGAAATTACACCGTGGTGGCCTAACTGCCGAGGGCTCCACGGAGATATCGTACACTACACACAAGCACGAACTCTGAAAAGGAAACTTACTGATTTCTATACTCAAATATATACATAAACACGAAAAAATGTTTACTGTACATATATATTGAGTAAAAGAAAAGTAAGTGATTAAGTAAAGAAAAAACAAAGAATGGCTGCCAAGCGAGGACAAAGACAGGAACGTCTGTCCATTGCCCGAGCCAAAAGTGAAGTGAGACATTTCACCGGTGTGTGAGGGAGGGAGGGGTAGCAAGCTACCCCTCCCCCTACCCCTGCTAACTAGCGCAGGGTAGGAAACCCTCGTTAAAATCTAATGGCTCGTCATTTCAGCTACGCCGAAAGTAATACCCAATGTAAATAGCGTGGTTTGTATTTCAGTTACGGAACAAACTCTTAGCATGTTACTTTTGAGGCTTTTCTAATACATTTTTACTCCTGTAAATATTTTCAAAAAGTGTAATCTGACATTGCAAAGTTGCACCAAAAATATAGCAAGTCAAACAAATTCTCCTATATCCTCCAGCGCCACACTAATGTCAATCATATCATCATGAAATACAGTGGATTATCAATTTCCTGTTAAGTTTTCAAGTCAAAGACTTATAATTATTGGCGATGTGGTGGTGCACAGAGCAGGAAAAATTCTCTGCATATACTTCTAGTAGAAGGGTTGATAAGACACTGACTTGCATATGCTCACACTAAGATCATCTAATTGGTTAAGTAGAGACTTGAACAATGCTTCTATTGGCTGATACAATATGGAGTGCTATACATCACAGATATGGCATTTATAACACTAGTAAATACAAAGACAAATGTATCCATTAATGGCTGCATGCCCTTTAAAAGATTAAGTTCCATAAATATATGCAATCCTTTGTATTTTCAAATATAGATGTAATCAAATTCATTCTAATGTCGCCTATAACACTAATAAACTTTATACATGAATCTGCTGCTGATGGCTTAGTTAGCGAGCCAAGATGTGTCTCATACTACATTCAACTGGGTAATGATTTTGACCCTTCACTGCTTTTCATCTCTGCAATATCTGTATATTACAGAGATGAAAAGCAGTTCTTGGTCTAAAATAAACTACAATTCCAGTCATACGAGAGACCATCAAGTTTGCTAACCTTCTTGGCCGAAGCCAAGGCGAGTAGGAGGAACGTCTTCAAAGTGAGGTGGCAATCTGTTGCATGACGTAATGGTTCATAGGGAGGACTCTTCAAGGACTGAAGAACCCGAACCACGTTCCATGGAGGACAGGTAAGTTCGTAACTCCATATGAGGAGAAAAAGTATTACCGAAGAGGAAATATCTACTCCTTTCAGCTTAAAGGCGAGAGACTCAAGGCTGAGCAATAACATTTTACTGCCGAAACTGACAGGAGCATTTCCTTCCCCAGATGCACGAGGAACTCCACTATTGCTGGGTTAGTGGCATCGAGGGGAGAGATACCCCATCGATGACATCAACCACAGAAGACACTCCACTTTGTTTGGTAGACTGAAGCTGAAGATCTTCCCAGGTGTCCAGACATCCTTTACGCAGCTTTTTCCGAAAATCCTCTCTGAGTGAGGAGGTGCTGAATAGTCTCCAGGCATAAAGTTGAAGCAAAGCTACGTGTTGCGGAGAGAGCTCTCTTGGAAGCTACGTTAGGAGTTGCAGAAGGTCTGGGAACCACTCTGCCTGAAGCCATACCAGAGCTATGAGGGTCATTGAGAGATTGACTGATGTTCTGGTCTTGTTGAGTACTCTTCTTATCAGACAGAAAGGGCGAAATGGCGTAAACGTCAACGTTGTCCCATCATTGTTGGAATGCATCATGCCAGAGAGCCTTGGGGTCTGGGACTAAGGAGTATTACAACGGGAGCCTGAAATTCAGGGCCATTGCGTACAGATCCACAGTCTTTGTTGCTCTGCTCAGGTTTGTCTGCAAGCACATTCCTCTTGCCCGCAATGAAGCAAGCTGATAGGGTCACCGAGATGATTTCTGCCCATCTCAGTATTTCTACTGACAGATGGGATAGGGGCTACAAAAAAGTACCACCTTGTTTATTGACGTAAGCCACTACTGCGGTGTTGTTGCTCATTACCACTACAGAGTGGCCTGCCAGGAACTGATGGAACTGTTGAAGGGCCAGGAGGGCAAGCCTTCTTCTCCAAGAAATTTATGTGCTGGTATTTTTCAAACTCTGACCATAGGCCTAAGGTTGTGTGGTGTAGCATGTAAGCCGGCCACCCTTCTTTTGATGCCTCTGAGAAGAGCATCAAGTCCAGGGGAGGGATGAGAAAATCGGTGACCTTTAGCAGATTCTCGTCTGCCACCCACCACTTGAGGTCCGTCCATTCCTCTGGTCTCATGGGGGATCAAAATGTCTGGGGAATCAAGGGCCTGATTCCAGGTAGAGTTTAGCTGCCATTGGAGAAATCGTAACATGAGGCGGCCGTTGGGGACTAGACGGGCCAGGGATGATAGCTGCCCAAGGAGACATAACACCCTCTAGGCTGGGAGTTCTCATCTGAGGAATGGTCTTGCAACCTTCCTCAGCCTCACTACCCTGTCATCTGATGGGAAGGCTTTGTGAAGATTGGTGTCTATTATCATTCCTAGGTATACCAGTCATTGAGAGGGAAGCAGTGATGACTTCTTGAGGTTGACCATGATCCCCAGATCTTGGCAAAGCCCCAGAAATTTGTCTCAGTGCTGAAGAGTATGCTAGAATCAGCCAGTCATCCAGGTAGCATAGGAGACAGATGCCAATTCTGTGAGCCCAAGTTGACACTACGCCGAATACTCTCGTGAAGACCTGAGGTGGTGTGGAAAGGCTGAAGCACAGTAACTTGAACTGGTATTTCTTGTTGTCTAGAGTGACTCTCAGATACTTCCTTGAAGACAGATGGATTGGGATCTGGAAGTATGCATCCTTTAGATCCAGTCAGCACATGAAGTCCTGTGGTCTTACCACTTGTCTGACGGTGTCTGCAGTCTCCATGCTGAATTGGAGTTTGATGACCAACTTATTTAGAGCTGAGAGGTTGATGACTGGTCTCCTGCCCCCAAACACCTTCCTCACAAGAAAGAATTGACTGAAGAAGCCTGGGGAGTCATCGAGGACCTCTTGGAGAGCACCCTTATCCAATATGGTTTGGACTTCAGCCCAAAGTTCCAGCTCCTTTGCGGAGCCCTTTATATAGGAACTTATTGTCATTGGAGACTTGGTCAGTGGAGGGAGAGATTAAATGAAGGGGATGTGATACCTGGAACGAATCACGGAGATTGTCCAGGGTTTGGCCCTGAGCTGCATCCACCTCTGCCAGCAGTGATGCAGGCATACCCCACTGGTGGACAAGTGAGGGGATCGCCCATCCTAGCTGTTGCGGTATCGGCCACCTCCTCTAGGATTTTTCCCTCCACAAGACGACTCGGTGCCTTTCCTGTCCTTGGCAGGAAAGGGCGAGGACCTCTTGGAGAGCACCCTTCTCCAATATGGTTTGGACTTTGGCCCCAAGTTCTAGCTCCTTTGCGGATCCCTTTATATATGAACTCATTGTCATTGGAGACTTGGTTAGTGGAGGGAGAGATTGAATAAAGGGGATGTGATACCTGGAACGAATCACGGAGATTGTCCAGAGTTTGGCCCTGAGCTGCATCCACCTCTGCCAGCAGTGATGCAGGCATACCCCACTGGTGGACAGGTGAGGGTATCGGCCACCTCCTATAGGATTTTTCCCTCCACAAGACGACTCGGTGCCTTTCCTGTCCTTGGCAGGAAAGGGCTTTTAAGACACCTCTGTATTTTTCACTGTCATCCTGCTTGTCGTTGTTTCTGCTGTTTGTTCTGCGGCTGAGAGGTTCGTCTATAGGGCCGGGCTGTTAAGGCCCTATGGAGAAGGGAGTCCTGGTGGGACTTCCTCCATCTCTACGTAGCTCGCTCGACGTCTCCTGGCTCAAACAGAGAGGAGCCCTTCAGAGAGGAGTTCCGGAGTTTCACAATCTCACTTTGCGGGACTTGACGATGAAACATCTCAACTATCGAGTCCCTCTTTTTCAGGATGGTGTTTGCCCACAAGTTAACTACTTGATGGGCCAGGAGTTCGATAGTACATGTGCCCGACAGAAGAAAGGTCTCGATCGCCTTCCTGGAGCTTTCTTTAGATACATCCTCGGTCCTCACCAGGTTTCCAACAAACCCCAACCAGAGGTCTAGCCATGAAGTAGCCTGCATGGAGTACTTCGCCACTTCTCCTAATTGAGGATCTCAAAAGCAGAGAATGGCACGTGTAGTCCAGAAAGTCTCTCCAGAGAGATCCCCCTCGTCAATTCCTCTAAGGAATGATATAGAGGAAGGGTTGGGAGAGGCTCATCAAGGACCTCATAGTACTTCCTCTGCTGGACACCAGGAGGTGGGAAAAGTCTAGAGGATGAGACTGTGCAATGGGAGCCAGAGGAGCTGGTGAGCTGAGACAGAACCTTCCATCGGGCACTCTTCGACCTTTGAGACCTCCTGAGGAGCCATCGCCAGGTCGGCCAACTAATTGAGGGACCTCACACAGGCCAAACACTGAAGGAACAAAGAAAGGCAACATCCCTCCCCTTACACTTGGCAGCTGAGCAATAGTGATACTGAAAGAAAACCAATTTACTTTCGTTAATGTTGTCTTCGTCATAGTTTGGCCACACATACGATGGATAGAATGGCAACTAGCATGCCACCAATAAGGAGCAAGCATGTTGGATGATGGCAGGAAGCATAGGAAAGTGTAACATAACTACTATACAGTTATCGATAAACACTGCATATCTTTGGCTTCTTTCATTAATATACCTCAAACACGACTGTCTGCAAGACCATTTATTCAATCGAAAAGACAAAGCTTAAGATTGCACCAGCTAGATGAAGACACTGAGAAGTACATGTGTATTCTTCAGTGTACAGAAGGTTCTCAACTTATAAACTTAATAGGTTACAGGATACTGTTTGTGAGTCAGATTGTTTGCAAGTCAAGTTTTGTTACATTTTGGCCCAGGGTAGGTCTAACCTGAATCCCATGCCTATGATTTTCAGCTGCAAAAGTCAACAATTAGTCAGGTTTCATATGAAATAGATACCAGGTTATTACAAAAGCCATTTTGTTTACTGTATCAAACCCCAGTCTGGCAAATTGCCAGGCAAGGATGTTTCCAATTGACTGTTTGGATAGTTTGTAGAATGGTAAGGTGAAGTTTGCTAACTAGTAATACCTAAGGAATTGCAGGGAGCTGTTAATGTGGGTAAGGTTAGTTGGGAGAGGTTTTACTTAACGTCACATCTCTTTAAGTAAAATGGAATTGAACATCGCTCTTTTTATGACAAAGCTGACCTGTGTCCACCGATCCACAAACGCTCAAACTGTCTACGCCATTACCTAATATGTATACCGTTTTCCCAGAGTTGTGAGTAAATTGAGGGGGTGGGTATATCCTAGCCTAAGGTACTGCTGCCTAACCTGACTTGTATTGCAGTGGTTTTTCAGTGATGGCTAGGAGAAAAGACGGGTTCTAAGGTAGCAACCAAAGTGACAGACATCCCAAATTTGACGGGATTGTCCCATATTTATGAAAATTTGTCCCAAGTTCCATATCGATCATCCCTAGGAATGCTTCTTGTCACACATTTAAAAAAAAATATAACATACATACTAGTGAAATTTAGCAAACTACGGGGTAAAGGCAGCCAGCCAAAATAATCTTAAAAGGGTTATGAAAAGGTTTTCATCATATGTATTATATTGTCTGCAAGAGTAGGGAGCCTTTGTATATCAGCAACCAGTTTCTCCAGTGAGCAAAAGAGGGACTAACGACCCCCTGCGACCCCCCTTACACTGCTGCATTCTTAGTCAGCCGTCATCATACATACAGGTGGCCGCTACCATACATACACGCCAAGAGTAGTGTGTATGTGGTCGGATCACCGATTTTTTGTTCCCCAAATAGTAGCTCACTTGCCTAATGGGCATAACACAACATGTACCACTTGCCAGAAGAGAGGGGCAATAAAATTTCTTTTTTTGGGCTCAAGCCATGGCGTCCTGATGGAAGGTTCCTTTTTGGTAGCTTCCTTGGGTAAATAACTACTAAGATATTCCCAGAGAATTTAACCACAGGTTATCACAGAATTCTAACTTCTGGAGCGAGTATCCGAAAGGTTTCCCTTTAAGACATCGTATATCAACAGGGGACGCATGTATTAACGCGCCACATAGCTATCTACACCCCGAACAGAGATAATGCTTCGGTGTGTGAAGGCGGAGAATAGCTGGGAGCCGTTCCATAGCTAATCTCATCCGTGGCTACTTTTGGTACTCGAGACGTAAACAAACGGGCGCCATTGCTTAAATGACGTCACGTCCGTCTTCATCCTTTGTTCAGTAGCTCGCCCTACTTAGACGGATTTTCCCTGTGCTTTACTTATCGCTTTGCATCTCTATTATGTCGCTACCTTCGGCCTCGCCTTCTTCTGGAAAGTTGAGTACAAGGTTCCAGTATTGTTTAGTTAAGCTCTGACCGTAAAGTAAATATTACTTTCCGAGATATTTGTTGTTTTGTGGCAGAGCTGTGCCTCTACCGGACCCGCCATTTTATGGCGTCGTTGTTGTTATGCATGCCTTATTTAGTTAGCCACAACAACGCTTCCGGCCTCATTTACTAATCGATAACATTAGTTTATTTAGTCTTCATAGCTAGGAACTTTTATATCGTGTTTTGACGCTTTTTTATCGGTCATCGATTGACCTCATACCAGTTGGCTACTATAGCCCCCAGGCCAGAGTGCCTATATATCAGTGTTCATGCATGATTTTATTAGTGATCCTAGGCTAAGTTATGAAGATAGTGGCATTATTTTACAATACTATTGACTGTGATGCAAGTGTTTTCGCCTTCAGGGACCATATAGGGGATAGGTTAGTTAGTGTTCCTTCCTAACCTAACCTACTTGTAGGACCCCTATATGCTTCCTTCATCCCCCTGCCCTTGGCATTCCCTCTGTATAGCCTTGCTTCCCTTACTACGTAAAGTGATCAAGCGCCTACCAGAGTATATTATCGCCTCTCAGTCCTCCCTAAGGGAATGAACCCCCCTTAGGGTTGCGCCTGAGAGTGAGGAACGGCTAGCCCTTCCTCTATGGCTAGGACTAGTCTACGAATGTCCTGCGATAGCGATATGTCTTCTATCCTTCCTAGTTCAGGGCTCTTAGCCCTGCTCTAGGTTAGGTTTTGGAAGGGTAATTCTGTTCCCTGCTGAAACTGTACCCATGCACCGTTTCAGCCAGGCTGCCTTATCTTAGGTTAGGGAGTGTCCTCCCTTTCCTAGTGGCCGCTCTGGTACAGAACCCCTTCCATGGAAGACTCTTCTCTTCTCCCCTCCCCACCTATCTCTTGTATGGCCTAGCCTACACTTAGGTTAGTCTATACCCATCTGTCCCCTGTCCTACAACTCCTCCTTAGGGTGGAGTGATAGGGCTACCTTGAGCTTCTATGTGCAGTCCACTCTGGTACATATACCCTTCATAGTGTCCTATGGGGTTAGCCACTGGATGTGTTCTGTATGTAGAGGTCTCCCCCTCTTTGGGTGTCCCCTAGCCCTCCCTTGGGCTACCCTAGCTCCCGGTCCTCTGAGGCCCCTGCTTCTGGGTGATAGAGCCAGCCTCTATCATGGGTACACCCTCTCAGGGGGGGATGTCTGGGAGTCCATGACTGGACTTCTTACATCCCTCCCTCTGTCTCTTTCACTATCCGGGTGCCGGTCCCTTGCCGCCCCCACTGTCGGCGATACCCACCTCCTACCTTGGTGACTCTCCCCTTACCCTCATGGCCGCCAGCCCCCCGTGTGCCGGGGGACTGCCGACTGCCGCCGGCTTCCTGCCGATGGCTCTCCTCCTTCCTCATAGCTTCGCCGTCCGCCTGCCGGTCGGCCACCGGAGTGCCGGCATCCACTGCCGGCAACCTGGTTCCGCTATAACCATCCTTGTCCCTGTCACCAATCTGGCATCCTCCGACTGCCGGAGCCGCCGCTCCCTCTGCCGGCGTGCCGCCGTTGTGCCGGCGGACGCCACCCTGGTATTACTCTTGACTTATATCGTCTGTCCTAATGCCAGAAACTCTGCTGGAGCGGCCTCCGGCGTGCCGGAGGTCTGCCGGAACCCCCCGGAGGCGTCAAGACTACTTGCACCCCCCTCCACTAGCTATCATATGAATACTGATAGCCCTACACTGCAAACAGATGGCATGTTTACGCTATTGGATCAGTACCTTGGTACTGTTCTATTGGTAATCATGCTGTCCCTTTGCATTCTTAAGATTTCCAGCATGCTGATTGTATCTTAGCGCGGCTGGTTGCCGGAAGCAGTTACCCTAGGGGACCCTTTAGCCCCCTAATTTAGGACTGAGTGGCCTTGGTCCCAAACTTATCCTTGGCAATTTCCATGGAATTCCATTGCCTATGGACTTCTACGGAATACTATCCTGTGCCTTCGGCCATCTCGGATTATCCAAGGATAAAGCTTGCGGTAGCCAGCCGGGCGGGATGCATGGAGTATGTTTTCTTTACTATTTCAATCTCTGTGCATCACACCCTTTATCAAGTTAAAATTAATGATTAATGTTAACTTAGCTTAAGAGCCATTCTTATGACTCCCCCCATACTCATTTTCTCTTTCTTCCACAGGAGGAGCAGATGAAGTGTGACTTCGACTTCTGCACTGTGAAACGCCCGCACTTCTATGGGCATACGGCTTGCAGGACTCACGCCCCTTGTGCTAACAAGAAAGGGGATTTTAAATTCTGGGACCCGCTGAACTGTACGGTCTGCCAGGCTCACATAGCTGATGGCTTCCATAACCCTCCCTCAGCGGAGGTCAGGGACATTGCTCGAGAGAAGCTACGCAAATGGGTGCGTGGCTTCCAGAAGAATGCCACCGGACCGTACCTGGCCACTGAAGAATTGAGGTCACTTCTGTTCCCAAAGGCCTCCCCTTATTCTGTGGTGCCCAAGGATTTGATCCCCACTGTCCAAATTACGGTGGAACCTGATGTAGTCATGGCCCAGTCCATGCACGAATGCCGCCTAGATTCCGATGATGATGAACACATGTCGGATGTCTCGGAGGGTACGGAGAAGACCCTTATGGCTCAAGGAGCTGAAGATGATGAAGACCAGGTGGAATACGCCGAGTCGGAGCAAGAGGTCGCTCCTCCTTCCATCACCGCCCCTACTCCTACACCGACGGAAGTGTTTCTCCCGTCTACCTCCACGACCCCGGAACCCTTACCATCCACCCAAGAAATGCTCCGGTTGATTAAAGCCGTCATGGACGACAAGCTGAAGGAGAATCAGGAGTTCATCAGGTCCATGATAGGATCCAAAGAACCGAAGAAGATCTCGGTTAAGGATCTCCCCGCTTGCTCTCATGCCAACCCATGGAGGTATGCTGAGCATATGGTGATAGCGACCGGCAGAATCTTCGTCAGTGATTGATTGATTGATTGATTGATTGAAAGTTTTCTGGCATCCTGACATCTAAGGTCATTGACGCCGATACCATTTACTGTATATGAAAATTAAAAGAGAATTCGATTAAAACCATAAAAATTAAGAAGTCATTAAAATAGTTAAATAGTTTTCAGAAGACCTGCTTCTGAAATAAATCTAAAAATTCCGCTCGCATAGTAAGACACATCATGTCCAAGAATCTTGGCAAGGATAAACCTGCCATCCTCACCTTGAGCCTCAAACAGATATCTATTTCTTAAGTTAGTAAAATTAGGGCATTCGGTCAACAAATGCCTCACTGTTAAAGGTACTAAGCAGTCCTCGCAATACGGTTGGTGTTGGCCCTTCAGCAGAAACTCGTGTGTCAACCGTGTGTGACCAATACGGAGACGACAAAGAGTCGTCTCCCATTTTCGGGGAATCATGTTATACCTCCAAGGTGATATGATATTTGTTACTTCCCTCATTTTATTGCCGTCTTGACTGTCCCAGTGCTGTTGACATTTATCACAAACCAATTTCTTGATGTAAGGTAGGAGATCGTTACATGGAATGGGATACCTCCTTGGTAACAACTCGGATGCCGCATTCTTCGCCAGTAAATCTGCCTTCTCATTCCCAGACACACCTACATGTGCTGGAACCCAACAAAATCGAACAGTTATACCTTTCCGTCCAATAATAAAAAGCCATTCTAAAATCTTTAAAACTAGAGGGTTACTAGAATTAAAAACTTCTAAAGCTTGAAGAACACTCCTTGCATCACTAAAAACTGTAAAATTACCCTCCTTTTCCAAAGCTATTTTCTCAATAGCGGTTAATATGCCATACAGTTCGGCAGTAAATATGGAAGCTGTTAGAGGAAGTGCACCTCTACAATTAAAATCATTACTATGTACTCCAAATCCAACGCCAGCATCAGATTTGGAGCCATCAGTATATATAAAAGTCGATCCCCTATGTTCTTCGACATGTTCCATAAAAAGAGACCTGGATTCTAAGTCAGTCATATTCTTCTTAACTCCAATAAAGTATTTACAAAATGATATGTCAGGTAATTTCCATGGAGGTGTTGATGATACCTTGAATGGAAGTACCTTATTTCTAATTATATCCAGACTACTTAAAAATCGTTTCACCCGAAAGCCATAAGGTTGAGGAGATTTTGGGTGCAACTCAAAGTATGATGCGTGTCTTACAAGGCTTGCAGTCTGAAAGGCTAGAGAGCTAGGGAGTCTTTGCAATCTAAACCAATACCGAAGAATGGAAGACATTCGGTAAAGGTCTAGAGGTAACTCTCCAGCATCAACAAGGAGACTTGGGATAGGCGAGGTTTTAAAAGCTCCAGTAGATAATCTAATACCTGCATGATGTATCGAGTCTAATATTTTTAACCGGCTTGGGGTGGCTGAAGAATATACCTCACAACCATAACTAATTTTGGAAAAAATCAAGGCCTTGTATAATTTTAAAATAGTATTGCGGTCTGCCCCCCATGATGTATGGGACAATACTTTTAAGATATTCAGAGCTTCAACACATTTAGCTTTTAGCGCTTTTAGGTGAGAAACCCATGTAAGTCTACAGTCAAATATCAAACCTAAAAATTTGGTTTCCGATACACATGGTATCCGTTGACCTTTAATGTATATATCCGGGTCTGGATGTACTCCCCGGATACGACAAAAATGGACAATGGTAGTTTTACTTGTCGAGAACTTAAATCCATTCATGTCAGCCCACTGGATAATTTTATCAATAGAGAGTTGGATTTTTCTCTCAACCATTGCCATTCTAGTGCCAGCAAATGATATTGAGAGATCATCCACAAATAATGTTGAGAGAACATCCTGGGGAATGGCTGAGGATATCCCATTAATTGCTAGTGCAAAAAGGGTTACACTCAGCACACTACCCTGAGGAACTCCTTCTTCCTGGCACTTACTCTCTGATAGAGTTTCCCCCACTCTCACTTGAAAAACTCTACGTGAAAGAAATGCCTGAATAAATAGTGGCAGCTCTCCTCTCAATCCCAATTCATGAATGGTTTTAAGAATACCATATCTCCATGTGGTATCATATGCCTTTTCAAGGTCAAAAAATACTGTAACATGGTGCTGTTTGGAAGCAAAGGCTTCACAAATAGATGACTCAAGTCGTATCAACACATCAGTCGTTGAGTGCATTTTTCGGAATCCACATTGAATCGGTGATAAAATACCTTTCTTTTCAAGGTACCATATCAGCCTTGCATTGACCATCTTCTCCATGATTTTACATAAACAAGATGTCAATGCAATAGGACGATAGTTTGCTGCTAAAAACTTGTCTTTACCGGGTTTTAAAAAGGCTAAAATAATGGCTAGTTCCCAAACACTTGGGTAGCTATGATCATGCCATATTCTATTAATAATGCTTAAAATAAATAGCTTTGTATTAAAATGTACATGTTTAATCATTGCATATGGAATTCCATCGGGTCCAGGGGCTGTATCGTTGCAATGAGCAAGTGCGGAATCAAATTCTCTTTCAGTGAAAGGAGAATTATACGACTCTTCCCTTCTTGTTGCAAAATTTAAAATTTTCTTTTCTTCAGTGCTCCTATACTGGTGACCAGGGGCTCCTTCACACTTGCTGGATACATTTGAAAAATGATTAGCCAGGGCATTGCTAACTTCATTTGCTTCAGTTACATACTGGCCATTCACCTTCAACACTGGTGGTGGGTTGGGGGTGAATTTGCCAGCTATCTTTTTTACTTTCCTCCACACAGAAGATGGTGGTGTTCTATTGTTAATAGAGGAAACAAAAGACATCCATGACTGGCGCCTTGCTTCTTTCATGGCACGACGGAACTGTGCTCTACATTTCTTGTACATTATTAAATTCTCATCAGTTCTGCGTCTACGCAATCGTGTTAGAGATCTTCTTGTGGCTCTGTGGAGTGCAGTTAGTTCTGAAGACCACCACGGGACTGGTCGTCGTTTGAATAACCCTGTTGTTTTGGGAATTGAATTGACTCCTGCTGTATGAAGAGTTCCATTCAGTAGGTCTATGGCATCATCAACACTTTCAAACTGTTCTGCTCTCCCTTCGATTTCACTTAGCTCACAAAATTTAACCCAGTCTGCCTTGTCTAGATTCCAACGTGGCGATCTTTGCAAAGGCGGACCCTTGTTGGTGTTTATAATGATTGGTGCATGATCACTAGTATGCCAATCATCTAATGTCCTCCAATCAAAATCAAGAAGGCAGTTAGAGCTTGCAATTGAAAGGTCAATGCATGACAAAGTACCTGTCTGAACATGGAAGTGTGTGGGCTCTCCTGTATTAAGGAGTCCCACATCCTCATTCTCCACAATTGATGAGATAATATTGCCCCTTGTGTTGGCCAAAACATCACCCCATAAAGGATGTCTACCATTCATATCTCCCAGTAAGAGAAAAGGTTGAGGGAGTTGTTGAATGACCTCTGCTAAATCATCATATAAAATATTATCATTTGGAGGTAAGTACAGAGAGCATATTGTATATTTTCTCCCTATATCAATTTGTACAACAACTGCCTGCAGGGTTGTACGTATAGACATGGGTATTTGGGGAACATCTCGACGAATGTACATGAGACTTCCGCCATGGCTCCCTGCTTGTTGATTATATGGTGTTCTATAGCTAACATACTCTCGAGGACTAGGAGTGTTAGAATCAAGCATACTTTCCTGTAGACATACAATTATGGGGGAATGCTCATGAATTAGGAGCTTAAGTTCTTCATATTTCGCCCTCAAACCCTGACAGTTCCATTGCAAAATGGAGGAGAAAACTATGGATTATTTCTGGAAGACATCTTGGATGAGGTCTTCCCATTAGCAGTTTTTAATGTAACATTATTACCAGTAGGTTTCTTCAGAGGTGGTCTTGTTATGTTGGGTTTAACGTTGGTGATTTTCTTTGTATTCTTTTTATCTATTTGTTGAGGTGGATGGTGGACCTCAACTTGAATTTCTGATTTATTCAGTCCATCTTCTGGTTCATTAGAAACATCAACAGACAAAACATCAAATTTATTTGATGTCATAACCTTAACGTTTCTAATGGAGGGTGGAGAGAGAGATGGAGGTCTCTCTCTTTTGCGATTAATAGATGGTGGGATTCGAGGTTTTTGCACCTTTCCCACAACAGGTGCATCAGGTAAGTTAGTCTTAAGTGGAACCTCCATCAGATCAGGCAAGGACATGGCCTGAGAGAGGTTTGTATTACTTTTTGTAATGGCGGCTGAAGGCTGTACAGCAATGGGCAATGACCTAGTGTTAATACACCGTGGTAAAGCCTCAGGAGGTGATAAGGTTACCTCGTTATTTGACATTTTGTCAGATAGTATACTTTTTTTGGAGCTATTGGCAGTGCTAGGTTGGTTTGATTTTAATGCCTTAGCATATGTATTTGATTTATTTAATAATCTTTTGGCATGGGTCACACTTATGTGTTCTAAGTTTGATTTGTTGAGGGCAGCTTCCTCCAACTTATATAGCTCGCAAATCTTGTCTGTGGATTTGTGATTCGAGCTGCAATTTAAACACCTGGCTCCAAGTGCACACTCTCCATGGTAAGATTTGGAGCAAATACCACACATCTTCTCATTTTTGCAAACTTTGGACGGGTGCCCAAATTTAAAACAATTAAAGCATTGCAATGGCTTCTGCTTGAAGGGTCTTACTTTAATCCTTTCGTTCTCGATAATAATATGAAAAGGTACATCAGCATCCTGGAACGTAAGGATTATCATTGATGTACCTGGGACTTTATGAACTTTCCAAACATTTAATGGACACATGGCCAGTATCTCCTCCTCTGTAAAATCATATAGGTCTCTGTTAAAAACTACGCCCCTTCCGTAGCTAAAATTTAGGTGGGGTTTGACATCTAACTTAATGTCATCATTATTTATTTTCATATTGGACAATATTACCGACTGTGTACTGGATTTGGCATGGATAAGGAAACTATTTTTTCCGAAACGAGATATATCGCCTGGTGCAATAGTTCCTACTTTTTTCTGAATCAATTTGCATATTTTAAAATAATTCCCTGTAACCCCCTTTGATTCAGCTATAAGCCACATCGGAGGATTTGGATTTCTCTGGGAGGGCATGACTAAATCTGTGCCTTTTTCCAACCAATCGGCAGGCCTGTACACATCTAAATCTTTTGGTACCTTATCGCAGAGAGCAGCCGCGACATTCAAGTTATTAATTTTAATATTATTCAAATTACTTATTGCACTAAATGCTTCGTCATAACTACTATAAGATATCCATGAATCCCAAGTTTCAGCTTCAAGTTTCATCCTTATTTCTTTTATGCATCCATAGCATTCAAATGCTTTACATAGATCATCATAATTTGTTTCTATTGAAATTTGTGTAACATGGAGGATTCGAAGTTTCCTCGTGTTACCCAAATTACTCGATTTAGAAATATCAGTAGAATGGTCCTTTCCCGTTCCGAGGTCATCAACAGAGCTATCCCTTATCACATTAGCAGAGGTCGTCAACAGTGCCGGGGGAGAGTCAGCGTATCCAGGGGATGGGGGTTCGTTCCTTAAAGAATCCATAATAGTAAAGAGAGGGAAAAGAGTTAGTTTGATGTACCTGCTCGAGAATGTTAGGCCATCACGCGTCGGAAAGGAAATTTGCACTCTCTACTATCGGCACAATGAGAGTATACTTCCCAGATGGTCCACTCCATACCCTACCCGAAGGATAGCATCAAAACAGAAATAGAGGCACAGGTGTAAGCTGAACCCGCCTGTTAGGACTGAGACCAAGAAATTATGGAATCATCCTCCCCATATCTATAATGACGGGCTTCCGGCCAAAAGCCGAGAGTCCTACCCCAAGCATTGGATCCCCCTGGATTCCGAAGACCCAACACTTGAGAATAGTTCCGCCAAAAAGGTCCAAACCATCTTCGGGATGGCTGAAATCATCCAATACTCTCATATATAGCTTTGAATGCAAACACCTCCCAACCGCGATACCTCCTCCCACTCATCAAAGCAGGCAGCAATAAAGGATGTATGAACATCCCCGCCGGGGCTACAATGGATGTGAAAACATCCAAGCCATAGGAGAAAAGAAAAAAAAAAAATAAATAAATATATATGTACATAATATATACACACATATAATGAGGGAAATTTTTCTCATAGAGTTTGGAAAGCAAGACTAAAGAAAGTTTGTGAAATTAGGATAAGGTTGAAGTAGTATTGAGAAAAAGAAAAAGGTAAAGGAGAGAAATTTAGATTCGAACTGGGGGAGATATTTCCCCAAGTTCGAGAGCCCTCTTGCCCGTCACCAAGTTTCAGCACGGGAATTAAATGCCGTGCTGAAGCTTAATGACTTCATCTAGGCATTCTCTCATTAAGAGGGTCTTCGTCAGTGACAAGATCGGCTCGGTCCCCCTGGAAAACGTGGAATTCTTCCCAAATTTTGAGGCCTACCCGGACTGTTACGTCCGACTTCGCTCTGAACCTGCCTCTAAAGAAGAGACCGAACCGAAAGAAGAGATAGTGTTCGATCTCGCGAAGGCCCAGGCTATGCTAGCCAACACGTTCAAAAGTAGGGGTTTTACCTGCTCTGAGCTTCCGGCCCTGAGCAAGAAGCACCCTACCTACGTCGCACCCGAGGATGCAGTACTTCCATTCATGGAAAAGGCCTTCGCTGCGTGCCTCAAGGCTGTGGAAGAGGGAAAAGCCTGCCCTGCACTGGAGGAGTGCAGACCCTTCTCCATAGTTACTCCCCCCGACGCCCGACACTGGAAGGACATCCAGCATACTTTCGTCGTGGGAAAGCTAGATCCTGACGTCGCCGGACGTCAGTTTAATGAAGACCTCCCGAAACTTAACGATCACCTCCTTCGTCGGGAACAAGATACGAAGGAGAGGCTCGCAGCATCCATGTCCCACCAAGTCCAACTTGAAATTATGGCCTGTGACACCAGAGTACCAGACCACTACATGGTACTTGCCAAATCCCACATGGCAACCCTGATGAAGGACATGTACCACTTCATGAAGGCTCGGAGAGCCTGTCGTGAATTCGTGTTCGCAGGTGCCACTGTGAAACACGAACCCCGGAGGCTGATTTCCTCCAACATCTGGGGCAAACACCTCTTTCCTTCTGACCTTGTGAAGGAGATCACCGACAAAGCCGCCACGGAGAATAGGAACCTTCTCCACAAGTGGGGCATGTCAAAGAAGAGAAAATCCTCTCAGGACGACGGACCTCAACCTAAGAGGAAAGCTTCAAAACAGAAACCCCAGCAACGTCAACCAAGACGTCAGTTTCCGGGACCCGCTACCTCCCAAGTGGCAGCTCAGCCACAACAGACCTTTCAACTGGTCACCCAACCGGTATTGTCACAGTCACCGGTTTTCACCCCTGCTTTCGAGCAACAGACGACTACCTTTCGTCCCAAAGGTAAAGGCTCAAACAGAGGTGCAGGCAGAGACGCGTCTCGCCGTCCCTCCAGAGGCAGAGGAGGAAAGGGAGCTAGCGGCCGAGGCAGCAAGCCCTCGGGACACCAGAAGCAATGAAGTGCTTCCGGTGGGAGGAAGACTCCGCCAATTCCAGGATCGTTGGACCTTCGATCCCTGGGCACACAGCATCGTCAAGAAGGGTCTAGGCTGGAGTTGGACTCAACCACCCCCAACATTCCAGCAGTTCTTCCAACAATCAACCCCCCTTCTGGAAGAATATGTCCTAGATCTCTTGAACAAGAAGGTGATAAGGAAGGTAAAGTCCACCAGGTTCCAAGGGAGACTGTTTTGTGTCCCCAAGAAAGACTCCGACAAACTCAGAGTCATTCTGGACTTATCCCCCCTCAACAAGTTCATAGCGAACGACAAGTTCAAGATGCTGACTCTTCAACAAATAAGGACCCTTCTGCCTCGAGGTTCTTACACGGTCTCCATAGACCTGACGGATGCCTACTGGCACGTTCCAATGAACCATCACGCTTCCTCCTACCTAGGATTTCGACTCCAAAGGAAAAGCTACGCCTTCCGGGCCATGCCCTTCGGCCTCAATGTGGCCCCTCGGATCTTCACAAAGCTGGCGGACGCCATAGTACAACAGCTCCGCCTCCGAAACGTCCAGGTGATGGCCTACCTCGACGATTGGCTAGTTTGGGCTCCATCGCCCGAGGATTGTGTAAAATCCTGCAGCAAAGTCACCCAGTACCTAAAACACCTGGGATTCAAGATAAACGAGAAGAAATCTCGCCTCTCTCCAGCTCAGAAGTTCCAGTGGTTAGGAATCCAATGGAACCTTCAGTCACACCGCCTTTCCATCCCCCAGAAGAAAAGGAAGGAAATAGCAGGGTCTGTCAAGCGACTACTGAAATCCAAACGGATCTCAAGACGCCAGCAGGAACGAGTTCTAGGCTCTCTACAGTTCGCCTCAGTAACAAACCCAGTGCTTCGTGCACAGCTAAAGGATGCCGCGGGAGTCTGGAGACGTTCTGCATCCATCGCTCGAAGAGACCTCAAGAGACGGCTCCCAAACAGACTTCGACTTCTCAAGCCGTGGTCGGAAGCAAAGGCCCTGAAAAGGTCCATTCCTCTTCAACACCCACCTCCATCACTCAACATCCACACGGACGCTTCGCTGGAGGGTTGGGGAGGTCACTCCCACAAAAACAGGCTCAAGGCACTTGGTCTCCCCTGTTCAAGACATTCCACATCAACATCTTGGAGGCCATGGCGGTCCTTCTAACTCTGAAGAAACTATCCCCGCCTCCCTCGATCCACATTCGTCTAACCCTAGACAACTCGGTGGTAGTTCGATGTCTCAATCGCCAAGGCTCAAGATCGCCCCAGATAAATCAGGTGCTTCTCCCAATCTTCCGTCTGGCAGAGAAGAAGAAATGGCACCTGTCTGCAGTTCACCTACAAGGATTCCGCAACGTGACAGCGGATGCTCTATCTCGAACAAACCCGATAGAGTCGGAATGGTCTCTAGACGCAAGATCATTCTCCTTCATCTCTCACCAAGTCCCAGAACTTCAGATAGATCTCTTCGCAACGAGCGACAACAATCAACTTCCTCGGTATGTGGCCCCGTACGAGGACCCCAAGGCAGAAGCAGTGGATGCCATGTCACTGGACTGGAACAGATGGTCCAAGATCTACCTGTTCCCTCCCACCAACCTTCTGCTGAAAGTCCTCTCCAAGCTGAGAACCTTCAAAGGGACAGCGGCCCTAGTGGCTCCCAAGTGGCCCCGGAGCAACTGGTACCCCCTGGTCCTGGAGCTGCAGCCCAAGCTGATCCCTCTCCCGGGCCCAGTTCTCTCCCAACAAGTACAGAAGTCGACTGTCTTCGCTTCATCATCGAAAATCAAGGACCTTCATCTCATGATTTTCTCTCCCTAGCCGCAAAGAAGAGGTTTGGGATCTCGAAGAAAAGTCTAGACTTCCTCGAGGAATACAAGACCGAACCCACAAGACGGCAATACGAATCATCTTGGAGAAAATGGGTCTCTTTCGTCAAGACAAAAAATCCTAAAGAAATCACAATTGATTTCTGCATGTCCTTCTTCATTCACCTTCATGGACAGGGATTAGCAGCCAATACGATTTTAACTTGCAAATCGGCCTTGACTAGACCAATTCTGTATGCCTTCCAAATTGATCTGTCCAGCGACATCTTCAATAAACTACCGAAAGCATGCGCTCGTCTACGCCCAGCACCCCCACCGAAACCGATCTCCTGGTCATTGGACAAGGTGCTCCATTTCGCCTCCAACTTGGATAATGATTCATGCCCTCTCAAGGATCTGACTCAGAAAGTTATATTTCTCTTTACTCTTGCCTCAGGAGCCCGAGTCAGCGAAATAGTGGCATTATCGAGAGAAGAGGGTCACATCCTGTTTACTGATACAGGAGACATTACCCTCTCCCCGGATCCGACGTTTCTCGCCAAAAATGAATTACCCACCAAAAGATGGGGCCCCTGGAGAATATGCCCCCTGAAGGAAGATGCCTCTTTATGCCCAGTAGAGAGCCTCAAGGTCTATCTTCGCAGAACTTCGAACTTTGGTGGAGGCCAACTCTTCAAAGGAGAAACATCGGGCAGCGACCTGTCACTGAAACAATTAAGAGCGAAAATCACCTACAGTACTTCATTCGCAGAGCGGATCCTGACAGTACACCCGCCGGTCACGATCCTAGGAAAGTTGCATCGTCTCTGAATTTCTTTCAGAGTATGGACTTTGAAAGCCTTAAAAGCTTCACAGGCTGGAAGTCCTCGCGCGTTTTCTTTAAACATTATGCGAAACAAGTGCACGAAGTCAAACATTTTGTGGTAGCCGCAGGTAGTGTTATGAAACCTGCACCTAACTCTGCATAGAACAGTGAGTTACTTGGGACTCTAACTCTTCGGGTGCCTATGTTGACCCTCGAGCGATACATAGTGATGTCGAAAACACTTAGTCTGTTCTTATCCCAGGTGAAATGTCATAGTTGTCACACAAGTGCCGCATGCCCTGAGCATGATGTGTTTTAATCAGACTAACGTTCCTCGAGAACGAGTGCCTACTAATAAATTTGAAATTCCCTTTCAGATTCAAGAGCAAGTCTTTATTACTATGTACATTGTAATTACTGTAAATGAACTTTACTTATTGCTGCAATTCATTTAATTTCTGCAATTGTGAAATAAAATTTCTATTTTATTACTTGTGCGTCTCAATCAGCTCCTACTTACTATGAAATACATGCCTGTCATAGTTTTATTATCCCCTTTCCTTATGGTTCATGGAGAAATTAAGGTACTAACCCTTAATTTATATCCACTCTGACAATGTAATATTCCAATACAAATGCTTACTCTTCATACCCTGGAGACGAAACCAACCTTCTCAGCACACAGTGTCCAACCACCACTGGTCTGCCTTCCAGAATGTTCCGATACGAATGCCAACCATTCAGTCTCGTCTCCAAGTTCTTCAGGTTCTTCTATCAGGGTGAATAGCCCTTCAATAACCACTTTGACGTCGGCATGGCCCGTGGGAACTTCACTGCCAAGGGGGGCAGGAAGATTCTTCCCTACGGTTCTTTACTAAGATTACTATGCTATTTGTTCAAAGCCCTTGGCACTTACCAATAGGGGAAAATCTACCACGATACATTGATTCTCTGGTATTCTTCCATCAGGACGCCATGGCTTGAGCCCAAAAAACGGATTTTGAGCGAAGCGAAAAATCTATTTTTGGGTGAGATAGCCATGGCGTCCTGATGGACCCTCCCTGCTACTTCGTCCATTTTTTAGGTCCCACCCTGCTCTGCTGTATCATGGTGATCGGCAAGCAACTGGCTTCAGGATGAAGATGGACGTGACGTCATTTAAGCAATGGCGCCCGTTTGTTTACGTCTCGAGTACCAAAAGTAGCCACGGATGAGATTAGCTATGGAACGGCTCCCAGCTATTCTCCGCCTTCACACACCGAAGCATTATCTCTGTTCGGGGTGTAGATAGCTATGTGGCGCGTTAATACATGCATCCCCTGTTGATATACGATGTCTTAAAGGGAAACCTTTAGGATACTCGCTCCAGAAGTTAGAATTCTGTGATAACCTGTGGTTAAATTCTCTGGGAATATCTTAGTAGTTATTTACCCAAGGAAGCTACCAAAAAGGAACCTTCCATCAGGACGCCATGGCTATCTCACCCAAAAATGGATTTTTCGCTTCGCTCAAAATCCGTTAATTGCGAGCCACAGTGGAGCGAAGACCAGTAAGTGAATAATTAGTATTTTTACTTAGCCAATATACTCGTAATTAAAATAAAATCTAGGTGACGATGATAGGAAGGATTCTCGTTTTCTATGCAATCAACACGTATCGTCTGTAATTTATTCAATATATTATGTCGTCACTTTAGTTATATCACTTAATGCTGCAAAACGTACCTCATTGCAATAATAAAACGATTTGTCACCAGAAATGAACAACGGTTTGCAACAAAACCTACATTGAACGTACTTTGAAACAAATGAAACAACTCAATAAAGTATTATCATTATTATTATTATTATTGTTATTATTATTATTATTATTATTATTATTATGATTATTTGCCAAGCTACAACCCTAGTTGGAAAAGCAGGATGCTATAAGTCCAGGGGATCCAACAGGGAAAATAGCCCAGTGAGGAAAGGAAACAAGGAAAAATATGACAAATTCGTAGATAATTTGTATTTTTCCTAACTATACAAACCTTAGCTATTTAATAGGGGTATTACTTTCGGCGTAGCTGAAATGACGAGCCATTAAAATTTAACGAGGGTTTACTACCCACACTGCTAGTTAGCGGGGGTAAGGGAGGGTAACTTGCTACCCACCCACCCCCCTCACACACACACCTGTGCTTGAGCTCACTTTGCCTGGAGGTAGGACTTCAAGGGGGATAGGGCTGGCGGGCAAGTTTGATAAATAGCTAAGGTTTGTATAGTTAGGAAAAATACAAATTATCTACGAATTTGTCATTTGTTCCGTAACTGGAATACAGTACAAACAACGCTATTTAATAGGGGTGACTCGCCCATTAGGAAGGGTGGATGTCCCTGCCAGTCTGGCTTTTTGGCTTTACCTGGGGGCTCGTTATTTGAGTGTGTAAGCACCCAAGAAATAAGGAGTCCCTGCACCTCGCTAGAACCTTGCTACGCAAGAACTACGGCCTACGCAAGCTGTGTGTGTGAAGGTATGAAGAAGTGTGACTCGTCCTAGGAAGTTGTTCTGAAGTTCTTTAGATGGAAACTTGTAGACTAGGACTTTCCCAATACCACCTCGTCGGGGTATGGGGACGTAACAGTATTAATCTTAATACTAGTAACACAAGGAAGCATAGTTTACCTGCAGTGGTTTGAGGTCAGCTATGCAGAGAACCCAGGATGCTGCTTTCCCAACGAGAGGGTAGGATGAAGAAAAGAATAAGAGCCAGTCAAATCTTTTCATTCAAGCAGACTAAAACTGGGTAACAGTGCCCTCAACCTTCTGCTACTTGTCCAATAAGGAGCTTGAGGTATACAACCAGCTGTTGTGCAGCCACCACCGGACCGATAGAGATCGTATCAAGTTCCTGTGGGTCACGTCTTGCAGGAGAAAGGTTGTGAAAGTCACCTGGAGCATTCACATTTTTTCTTGTAAAACCTGCGTCACAGAGTAATCTGCCAAGAAGGACCAGGGGCATAGTTATGCCCCTAACACTGTGAGTCCTGTCGAGATGATGTTTCAGTGATCCTCCTCTAGTCTCTCCCAGTGCTGACAAGAGGAGGGACCCGGGCAGGCTGTTGCCGTTTTTTTTAGGTAAAGTCTCATACTTTACCCTGGGTACAGTAACAGATGGTCTGGATCGTCCGTTACCTAGTTGAGACTTGTGTAGGATCCGTCACCTCTGAAGACTGTGTCTGGTGACATACTCAGGGACGAAACTGAACATTGTCTTTCGCCCTTCTCAATAATGGGCGATGTCGAAAGAGAGACCATGAAGTTCCTTGACTCGTATGGTTGCTGTCCGAGTGTGTAGGAACATTGTGTTCTTAAAGATCGGAGATTTGAACCATGTTCTGAGAGGAAGGTCTCAATTCCGACTGGGGAAAGGCAAGTTGTAAGTCCGTATGAGTTAGGAAAAGTTTATCGATGAGATGGTGTCCCTTTCTTTCAGTTTGAAGGTGAAGGATCAAGGTTGAGTGATCATCTTTACCTGTTGAAACTGAATAGGGGGTCTTTTCCTCATGCATATACTCGAGGATTCCGCTATTGCTGGAATCGAGGTATCAAGTGGAGATACTCTTTCACATGACGCCAACCACACAAGACGTGATACTGCCTGGTAGACTGATGCTGAGGAATTCCTCAGATATATAGACAACCTTTTCGCAAAGAGGTGGTAGTCTTCAGGCGTACAATCATAGCAAAGCTATAGCTTGTGGCAGGTGTCGAAGTGGATTGTCTGTTATGTGGAGAGGGTTCTCTTGGAGGCTCTATCAGGAGTTGCAAAAGGTTTGGAAACCATTCTGCATAATGCCATAGCGGAGCTAGGAGAGTCCTTGAGAGGTTGACTGATGTTCTAGCCTTGTTGGGTGCCCTTCTCCAGATAAAACAGGGACAAGACGTAAACGTCATTGTTGTACCCACCGTTGTTGCCAGAGAGCCTTGGGGTCTAGGGCTGGTGAGCAACGGTAGCCTGAGATTCAGGAGCGTTGCGAACAGCCCCCCTAGTTGGAGGACCTCGTAAAGTCGGGACTTTGTCAGCTACATGGCGATCCAAAGTCCATTCGGTATACCTTATCTGAGATGCTGTGCACAGATTGTCGGTGAGCACGTTCTTCCAGTCTGGAATGAAGCGGGCTGAAAGTGGTACCAAACGGACTTTGACCCATCTTAGTGTTTATACTATTAGATGGGAAGAGGCTACAAGCCAGTTCCTACTTGCTTGTCGATGTGAGTCTCTATGTGGTGTGTGATGTGTCGTCCATCACATCACCGAGTGGTCTGTTAGAAACCGATGAGGCTGTTGAAGGACCGGAAAGTTGGCCTTCATCTCTTGAGAGATTTAAGTGAAGGTACCTTCGGGCTCTGTCCAAAGGGCTGAGGTCATGTGGTGCAGCACTATGGTCCCTCCTTTCTTCTTTTTCCGACTCAAGTCTCCTGGAATGGAAGTCGTTCTCGTTCCGAGAAGGTTTTTGTGGAGATTGGTGTTTAGAATCATTCCCAGATACACCAGTCTCCTGGGAGGAAAGTAGAGAAGATTTCCATAGGTTTAGCCTGATCACTGGATCTTGGTAAAAAGACTTCAGAAGTTCCAGTGTTAATGCAAGGTTGCCACTAAGTCTGCTAAGGTCAGTCAGTCGTCCCGAGAGAGCGGAGACAGAAGCCGATCCTGTGAGACCAGGATGGGTGTAGTGGAAAGACCAAAGCACAGTGCCTTGAACTGGTGTTTCTTGTTTGTCTAGACTGAATCTTCCAACCTTCCTAGATGGATGGTTTGGACCTGGGAGTAAGTGTCCTTCAGGTCCAGTGTGCAAATGAAGACCTGAGGTCTTAGGCCTTGATCGAACTCCAACTTGGTGTGGACATCGACCCAAAGGGACAGCTCCTTGGTGATCCTTTTGCATGGAAGAATTCTCTGAGAGAGAATTTCTTTAAAAGGAAGGCCACGCTTAGCATTACCACGCGCCCTGATGTGGATTGATGCTATTCCTTAGAATAGAATCAATCTGGTGAATGTTAATCAATGGTTAACCGTTGTGTATCGTGGTTATTGTGTAGTTGGAGAGTGCTCGCAAGTAGTTCCCTGTTGGCAAGCCGTTGATGAGGGTTGTCGAACGTTTACCGATCACTTTAGTGTGATGGCAAACGGCCAGAAGCGAGAAATATGTTGTATAACTTCTGATCTAGGAACTACAGGAAGCGGTTGACTAGTAAGTTCGAGTCATGAACTGCTGGCAAATAACCGATGACTGATGAATCGGTGGTCTGTGAGCCGATGGTGAGTTCGAGATCAGCAAGCTGATTATGGTCCCCCCTGTTTGGTCAGAGATAAGCAAGCTGAAGATGGGCTGGTCAGAGATCAGCGAGCTGAGTTCAATGATCGAAGAAAGATGAGCTCCCCATCGCTGATCTAGTGATCAGCAAGCTGATGACTGGTTATTGGCTAGTAATCAATGATTGGAAATGCTAGCAATTGGAGATCGTTAGTCATTGGAGGGACTAGAGGTCAAAGATCAGCATTAAGCTAGCACTTGGCGATCTGGTGATCGGCGACCTAGCGATCAGTAAACTGTGAACTAGCCATCAGCAAACAGTGATCTAGAGATCAGTCTGTTGAGGCTTCCTGTTTGCTGCCAGTCGTCTGTCGAGGAAAAAAAAAAGAAACTTCAGAAGAGACAGGGACCAAGGATTCCCCGATTCGATTCCCTTGAAGGATGGAATCTTCGGGATCTTGAATCCTTCTGTGGAGCCTTATTCCTCTTTTCCCGGTGGCAATGTTTATGTGCTTGCAGGGAGGAATGGGGCAATGGTGACCTGTCCAAAAAGTTTTATTCCTTTTTACTGACAATTGCGCGAGTGTGTGGGTGAGTCTGGAGCGATGGCACACAGGATGATGCTGGTGCTTAATATCTGCCTGGAGAGCAGGCAAGCGCTGGTTCTTAGGCAAGAACTGGTGCATTGGATCTGCGACCGTTGACTCTTTGGCAAGAGCTGGCGGATGGATCCGGGACCGTAACTGCGCAGGAGGGCGCAAGAAAGTGAGGAAGAGTGCTGGCGCGCAGTAAGGCACTGTGTAGTTTTGTGCACTCTCCCTAGAATGCACCGAAGCGTGACTGGTTGCGCAAGAGTGGGAGCATTGACGCGTGCGTGAGAGTACTACGTGGAGACTGTTGGCGCGTGCGTGCGGAAGACCATCGGCGTCCGCACGTAGAAGACTGTCGGCGCGCGCGGAAGGCTGTGTGCGCGCACTCAAGATTATTGGAGCGCGAAGGCCGTCGGTGCGCGCCGCGCGTAAGGCCGTCGGTGCGCGGTAGACTGTTGGCGCACGTGCAAGATACCATCGGCGCCCCCCCGCGTAGAAGAAAGTCGGCACGCACACGCACAATACTGTTGGTGCGCACCCGGGAGACCTTAGGCGCTCGCGCGGGGAAGAAAGTCAGCCCGTGCGCGCGGAACTGTTGCCACGTGCGCCTGTAAGACTATTGGGGCACGCGCAAGAGCACTGGCGCTTGCGCGCTTGGAAAATCTTCGGCGCCCCTGCGCGGAGGATTGTCGCCGCCCGTGTGCGGAAGATCGTCGGCGCGCGCGCGTACAAGACTGTTGGCACGCGCGCGGGCGGAAGACTAATGGCGCGCGCGTGCAAGACTATTGGCACGCGCACGAGAGACCATCGGTACCCGCGCACGGAAGATCGTCGGTGCTCGCGCGAGAGACCATCGGTATCCGCGCGCGGAAGATCGTCGACGCTCGTGCGTTTAAGAATGTTGGCGAGCGCGCGCGAGGAAGACCATCGGTACCCGCGCGAAGATGACCATCGGTACCCGCGCGAGGGAGACCATCGGTACCCGCGCGAAGATGACCATCGGTACCCACGCGATGGAGACCATCGGTACCCGCGCGAAGAAGACCATCGGTACCAGCGCGGAAGATCGTCGGCGCTCGCGCGCATAAGAATGTCGGCGAGCGCGAGCACGGGAGACCATCGGTACCCGCGCGCGGAAGATTGTCGGCGCTTGCACACGTAAGAATATCGGCGAGCGGCAAAGGTAGCGCTAGTAGGTTGGCCATTGGCAGGACGATCAGGAACTGGGATGTGCCCTTTAAAAAAGGGCGAGCATCCACCGATGGGGACCGTAAGCAGGTCTGCGTTAGAGTCCAAGACAGAAGTCCAAAGGACTTTGTTGCAGCGCAAGGTTGCGCTGGTAGATTGGTAGGTCAGCTAGCAGGACGATCATGAACTGGGATGTGCCCTTTGGACGGGCGAGCATCAACCGATGGGGACCGTAAAAGGTCCATGTTAGAGTCCAGGACCGAAGTCCAAAGGACTACGTTGCAGCACAAGGTTGTGCTGGTAGATCGGTAGGTCAGCTGGCAAGACGATCAGGCTACGCTGGAAGGTCTGCTTGATACTCCGAAGAGGTGTCTCTTTGAGAGGCCTCTCCCGCGATCAAGAGAGGTGAATACTTCGTAGAAGAGACTTGAAGACACTTGTGATGACGCCCCTTAGGGCCGGTGGATCAGCAAGCTGACCTTAGCAGTAGCGATCCTCCGAAGAGGAGTCTCTATGAGTGGCCTCTCTCGCGAACGAGAGAGGTGAACACTTCGTAGAAGAGACTTGCCAAGACCGTGCTCCACCCCTGAAGGAAGAGAAACTCAGCAAGGGGGAAAAAAGTCTAGCCGAAGGGCAACAACAGCAGTCGAAGGCGATGAATTTATTAAGATATGGGAAGTTCTCCCTCTGAAGGGAGAAACAACCTCACACCTGGGGAGGAAACTTCCCTCGGAAGGGAAGTTGTCCAACCCCTGGAGGCGAACCTCCTTTAGCGTTCTAAGATGATCTGAAGTGCTGGCCATGTTGTCACGGGAGTACTTCTAAGAGAAGGAATAACGTCCATGACGACGTCCTCTGAGGGATGGCAGTGACAGCAGATTCCCCACGCAAGAACAAAACAGCTCTGCTTCGTTGGCACTCTTTAGTCGAACGAAGAAAAACTGCATAGTTAACCGGGAAAATAAAAATGACAAATTCGGAGATAATTTGTATTTTTCCTAACCATACAAACCTTAGCAATTTACATTGGGTTTACTTTCAGCGTAGCTGAAATTGACAAGCCATTAGATTTTAACAAGGGTTTACTACCCCGTGCTAGTTAGCAGGGGTAGGGGGAGGGGTAGCTTGCTACCCCTCCCCCCCCCCCCCCCTCACACACCGGAGAAATGTCTCACTTCACTTAGAGGTAGGACTTGACTTGGGGGACAGGGCTGGCAGGCAAATATGTGCGAATAGCTAAGGTTTGTATGGTTAGGAAAAATACAAATTATCTCCGAATTTGTCATTTGTTCCATAACCGAAATACAAACCACGCTACAGTGAACCCTCGCTACTTCGCGGTTCGACAATCGCGGATTCACCACTTCGCGGGGTTTTTCCATAACCCATATATATATACATATCGCGGATTTTCCGGAAATTTCGAAAATACCGCAATATCTGAAGACCCCAAATACGATATTTCGTTACCTGTAATTCCATTAATACTGTAATTAGTAATATCTGCTCTTACTGATTGTTCATTGCATTACATATGATATATAATTAAGCACAGAAAGAAATAAAACACGAAAAGAGAATGTGATCATACGATAATTCAGTACTGTATACAGTACGTAGTAAAATTAAATCGAACATGAAACGCAAATCAGATGCAGTCATACCATATTAGAATGGTGTGTACTGTAATGGATATGCTTCTTTTCCATGAATCTTTTGTATGTATACGTACGTAGTACTGCATCCAATAATATTCTTTGTTGCAAAAATCACATTTCGAATAAGCGTACGAGAGAGAGAGAGAGAGAGAGAGAGAGAGAGAGAGAGAGAGAGAGAGAGAGAGAGAGAGAGAGAGCGTAAAATAGCGTACGTAAAGCTGTATTATTATTATTGTTATTATTATTATTATTGTTGTTGTTAATAAAATTATTATTGTTATTATTATTATCATTATTACTGTACAGTATTATTATCATTATTTATTATTATTACGGTATTGTACTCAATCTACGTACGTTCAGTATGCGCGGGGCATCTTCTATGAGTAGGTAACCAACGCATCATAGTACTGTAAGACAGGTTGTGATTGGTTCAAGCGCTGATAGATGACGAATCAGAACTCAAGTTTTGTAATCTAGCCTCTGATTGGTGTTTTGACCGCTTCTCCAACCCGCAGCATCTCTTTCCGCGGTCACTTTGTCTCCCGCTGTATCGCTGTGTTGACGTTGTTAATTGTGAACTTTAATCTGTGCTGTGCGTGACTGTTTTAAGTTGAACTTTTTGTTGAACTTTCTGTTAAACCCTACTGTACAATGCCTCCCAAGCCTTCTGCTTCTACTAAGCTGGTAGTGAGCCTAAACAGCACCGAAAGATGATGACGATTGCTGAGAAGGTGACGCTTCTCGATACTATGTTAAAAGACAGTAGAAGTTACGCGGCCGCAGACCTCGAAGACCTGACGAAATCGGGCAGTGAAGACTGTGAAACACAGGAAGAGATCCAAGAAAATGTCGAAGAAACGGTCTTAACATTAGAACGGCTTGCCAAGCTCTGCAAGCTTGCGAATGAGGTGAAAGAAATGTCGCAAGAGTGGGACGAGGATATGGTTCGTTCTGTACAATTCTGCACCAAGATCGATGAACACATGGCTCCCTACAGGATGCTCTTGCGAAAAAAGAAGCAGCGGCAGCAACTTCCGATCACAATGCCCTCAGAAGAAATTGAAGAAGTGTCTCAGGAAGAAGTTGAAGAGGTGTCCCAGGAAAAGACACCTCCGTCTGAAGAGACGTAAAATACTATTATTGGCTGCACAGTAGAAGACATCATCAGCTTCATCATCATCATTTCTACTGTGCAGCAAATTCATCGCCATCATCATTCAAGTTTTTCTTGAACTTCTTTCGTGGTGAGTACAGTAACAATCTTTATTTTTTACTTAAACATTTTAATATTTGTGCCTGTTTTATAGTTTAGTACTGTATGCATTAAGTTAAAGGGAAGGTTTTAAAAGCCTATCATATTTTTTTTGTTTAAAATTTACATTTACGTACGTAAAACAATCTCTCTCTCTACCTCTCTCTCTCTCTCTCTCTCTCTCTCTCTCTCTCTCTCTCTCTCTCTCTCTCTCTCTCTCGTAAATTGTTTTCCTGCTTTGCTACGTACAGTATGATTTTATATAGATACGGTAAATAATATTTGTAATAACATATTTTCTAAAAGCTTTTACTGTAAATATCATTATTTATTACTTTCATCATGCGCGTTAAATGCCTTCTTTGTTCTGAGCGTGGTTGTTTACTGAGCGTACTTTATGACGCCGTCGTTTCAGGCGGCATCATAAAGAAAAACATTTCATTTGGAAGTCCTAAGGAAAATTAAGTAAAACATTGGTAATAACAAAATCAACATACTGTATACATCAATATAATCGATGCAAAAACTAACCTATACATATATGTGTACAGTACACTAAATGAGTTTGTTTCTTCATTATGATCAGAGATAAACGTAAACAAAACATTGGTTGCCATTTTTTATCGTGCTTTTTAGGTGTTTAGGAAACGCATGATATAAAATCGCCTTTAATATTTGTGCCTGTTTTAGTTTAGGGTACTGTAGTACATGCATTAAGTGTTCTGTACATTAAAGGGTAGTTTGTTAACAGTACTACGTACAAGGGAAGGTTTTAAAAGTCCGAATATACATGTTAAATAAATAGGTAAATATGATGTCACTACTTCGCGGATTTTCACCTATCGCGCCCGCGTCTGGAACCTATCTACCGCGATAAACGAGGGTTCACTGTATTTACATAGGGTGACTTACCCCTTAGGAAGGGTGGAAAGTCCCCAGCCATACTGGCTTTGGCTTACCCGGGGACTCAGAATCCGAGTGAGTCGCACTCGGGAAAAGGAGACCCTGCACCTCACAAGTTCCTTGCTCCGCAGGGAAACGTGTGGCCTACATAAGCTTGTGTGTGAAGGAAGAAAGTGTGACCCATCCTAAGCAGTTGACCTGGAATTCTAGAAGGAACTCTGGGTTAGGACGTTCCCAATACCACCTCGTCAGGGTATGGGTGACGCGACAGTATTGTCTCAATACTTGGAACACAATGAAGCATGGTTTACCTGCAGAGGTTTGAGGTCAGCTATGAAGAGACCAGGATGCTGCTTCCCCAGTAGAAGGGACGATGAAGAAAGAAATAAGGGCCAGACATACTTCTTCCGTTCATGCAGTCTAAAACCTGGTAACAATGTCCTCAACCTTCTGCTACCTGTCCAAAAAGGAGCCTGAGGTTAGACCAGCTGTTGTGTAGCCACCACAGAGCGATAGAAACGTATCGATACCCCTGTGGGTCACGTCCTGCAGGAAGTGGGCTGCAAAGGTCACTAGACGCTTCCAGACTCCAGCTTGTAGCACCTGCGTCACAGAGTAGTTCTTCTTGAAGGCGAGGGACGTTGCGATGTATCCGACATCGTGCTGTAGGGCGACGTGACGGGGGAGGGTCTGGATTCAGGTCGTGATGAATGCCCTTGAGTCCGACCTGAAAAGGCATACTGGTGACTCTCCCCTGTGTCCTTCCTGTGCTCCTAAACCGGGCTTGCACGTGAGGACAAACTGCAGCTGTTCTCAAAGATAACCCCTTGGTTCCTTTACTGGCAAGAAGGAGAAGGTCTGGGTCATCTGATACAGAACGGAGACTCGAAATCTTGAAGGAGTCGAACCGAAGGTCCGGGACTCCAAGATTCTGAGTCTAGAAAACAACTCAGGAGCGAACCTGAATGTTACCTCCCCTTATTCTCTTGAAAGGGCGGAGTCGTACGAGACCACGAAGATTGCTTACACACTGGCCGAGGCCAGAGCGACCAGGAAGACCGTCCTCCAAGACGGACGACGATCAGAGGCCTGACGTAATGGTTCGTAAGAAGATCCCTTAAGGGACATAAGAGTCCGAACCATGCTCCATGGAGGAGGTCTCACTCCAACTGGGGGCAGGTACGTTCATAGCTTGGCATGAGCGAAGAAAGATCCAGTGGGAAGGAAAAAACCTATTCCCTTTAGCCTGAAGGCCAGGGAAAGGCTGAGCGATAGGCTTCACTGCCGAGAGCGGAAACGAGTTTCCTCCCGCCGATAAGCAATAACTCCGTTATTGCTGGAGTAGAGGCCTCAAGGGAAGAGGTACCTCTCCCACGACACCAACCACAGAAGACTCTCCACTTCGCCTGGTAGACCCCTGCGGATGACTATCGCAGGTGACGCAACCTCCGCTCCGTGACTGTTGCGGGTTGTCTTTTCATGAGGAGGTGGCGTAGTGTCTCCAGGCGTGAAGCCGAAGCGATGCTACTGCTTGTGAAAGATGTTGTAGTGTGGTTGTTTGAGTAGCCTGTGTCGTGGAAGAAGCTCTCCCGGGAGTTCCGTCAGGGGATGCAGAAGGTCCGGAAACCGTACCGTGTATAGTTGCAGCGGGGCGCTCAGGGCCATCGAAAGGTTGACAGACAACCTGGTCTCGTTGAGACCCCTCCTCAACAGACAACAATGGTGGGAAGAAGTAGGCGTCGATGCTGTCCCACCGTCACCGGAAAGCACCTTGCCAAAGAGGCTTGGGGTCTGAGACTGGGGGGAAGTACAGCGGAAGCTTGAAGTTCCAGGCTGTCGTGATCAGGTCCCCAAGGCCAGGACTTGCTGGTTACTAGAGGCCAAAGACCCCCAGGTGCTCTCTATCTGTGAGGCTCTGCTCAGATTGTCGGAGAGAACATTCCTCTGCCCAGAATGAGCGAGCCGATAGAGGTATTGAGTGGACTTCGGATCATCTCAGTATCCCTACTGCAAGATGCGAAAGTATGAAAATGTACCTCCCTGCTGGTTGGAATACGCCAGTACCATGGAGTTGTCGCGCACGGAGCGACTCAGCAGGATCTGTAGGATCTGTAGAAGGGCCAGAATACGGCCTCTAAGCCTACCTGAGTAATGAGGAAGTACCCTTCAGGTCCTGACCATAGGCCTGAACCGGAACATGCGCCCCCCCCCCCCCCCCCTTTTCTTTGACGAGTCCGAGAACAGCATCAAATGCGGGGAAAGGACGAGAATATCCACTCCCATGCAAGAGGTTCAACAGGTCAACACCCATTGCAGGTCTAATCGTTCCGCTGGTCCTATAGGGGCTAGAAAGTCCGGTTAATCGTTGCTTTCATTCCACCGGAACTTGGGCCGCTTAACAGGGAACTTATCCTGAGGCGACCGTTCGGGACTTAGACGGGTCAATGAGGAAAGGAGACCCAGGAAACGTTCCAAGATAGGGCTGAAAAGCTTTCCTTGACTGAGAAAAGGTTCTGCGATTCTCCTCAGCCTTGCCACAGTCAACTGAAGGGAAGGCTCGGAGAAGGAGTCAATATCATGGCTAGATATTCCAGATGTTGAGGTAGAAGTAGAGAAGGCTCCTAGCGAATTACCATGATCCCTCACTCATGGTAAAATCCCGGAAGCTTGTCCCGGTGTTGAAGAAGGTCGAACCCGAGACTACCGGAGTTGGCCAGACCTCCAAAAAGCGAAGGAGGCGGAAGCCTGCTCCTGAGCGGCCATGAGGAAAGCAGGGAGAGTTCTTTGGTGAAAACCTGCGATGCTGCGGCGGGATCGCCACACAGCTTCTTAAGCAGGAACATCTGTAGTCTAGGCTGAATTCCAAGTGCTTCCTGGAAGATGGATGGAATGGGACCTGGAAGTACCCTTCCTTCCGATCCAGGGCATAAGGAGTCTTGCGGTCTCATTACCAGTCTGATCGACTCTGCTGTTCCACGCTAGACGAAGTTTGTTCGACAAACTTGATCAGAGCCGAGAGGTCGACGACGGAACTCCCGTCTCAGATGCTTTCCTACAAGAAAGGATCGACTGAAGAAGCCGGGGGGAAGCCGTCGACGACCCTATGGAGGACCTTCTCCTAAAGCATGGCTCCTTCTGCCCTACGGGCAAACCTCTTGCCGATCCCATGGCATAGAGGCTCAGCGACACTGGATTCGCTGACAGTGGAGGAGAGATGTTAAGAGCGAGGCGCGATATCTTTGGCTGATCACGGCGATCGTGCAGGAATCGGCATCGGGAAGCTGTTATCCGGACGAGTAACCGCTCCCTCTAGGATTATGCCTCCCCGGGAGAACTTCCCATTCTACCTGTCCCTGACAGGAAGGGACTGCTATTGTACACCTTGTCTTAGCTGCCGTAGCCTGTTCCGATAACCTAGGCTGACGAGGCTGAATGAAGAGGCGTCGGAGGCTTGCAGGGTCTGGAAGTAAGTGCCTTGGAGGAGTGAAAACGGAATTCAACTTCCTCTGCACAACAGCTGTCCATTTCTCTGTCCTTGGGCTCAAACAAGCTCTTCCCAAGGATGGAAGAGTGTCTGAGCTTGTCGACATCCACGGATGGAACTCCCGAGAGGAAGCCCTCGGTCACTGCATCTAAGATGCTCCAACATCGAGTTTGCCCGCAAGTTCGAAACCTGGCGACGGAACGCAAAGGTGCTTGAGCCCGAGAAAAGGAAAGTACCCATGATCTTCCTGGAGCTTCCTTGTACAAAACCTTGGGTCGCAACCGGGGAGGGAAAGGCCTGGTAAGCCCCTTCCACGAGATGGTGAAGAGGAAGGGCTAAACCAGTCACCCCCTGCCCGACGGAGAAATCTCGAAAGAAAAATTCCCTGGCAAGACCCTTCCAGGGAATGACGAGGAGGAAGGACTAAACCAGGTTCTGGAAAGAAAAATGTTGCTCAGACCTCCCTGAAGATTCTTCCTGCTCTTGCACGTGACATGCTCTGCGTTTACGGGGTGAAGACCGTGTTCTGGAAATACGCGCTCCAGAAGACTTGCCAGGTTGCCCATGTTGCGAAACCCCGACGGGAATCACGGTCGCAATCGCCCTGGAGCTTGCGCGATGGTAAATCAATGGTTCGCGCATGGGCGAACGTGGAAGCGCCCGTGCGCGGGCACGCAGGCGCGTGGAAGCGCCGGTGCGCGGGCATGCAGGCGCGTGAAAGCGCCCGTGTGCGGGCACGCTGGCGCGTGGGCGCGCAGACGAAAGTGCGCGAGGGAGCGCAGAAGGAGGGCGAGAGCTGGCGGTCGGAATACGATAGTGAGCAGGTAAGCGATGACGCGTAGGCGAGCGACGGCTTACTGGCAGGAATCGCGCTGGCGCTCGAGCGATGAAACACCGTTGGTTCGCGCGCGGGTGAACATGGGTGCGCATGTGCAGGAGAGATCATAGGCATCAGCTGTCCCCAAAGGGAAACTGAGCCCTCAGCAACAACAGCAACAACAGCAGGAGGAGTCCTCCGAAGGAGTCTCTGTGGTGAACTCCCCCCCCCCAGGGGAGAAGCACTCGCAGGAGAGACCATAGGCTCAACTACCCCCCGAAGGAGACAGAGGCTTCAGCAACAACAGCAGACGGAGTCCTCCGAAGAGGAGTCTCTGTGGTGAACTCCCCCCCCGGGGGAGAAGCACTCGCAGGAGAGACCGTAGGGCTCGGAAGCCCCCCGAAGGGAACTGAACCTTCAGCAACATCAGCAACAACAGCAGAAGAGTCCTCCGAAGAGAAGTCTCTATGAGTGTCCTCCCTCGCGAACGAAAGAGGAACACTTCGTAGAGGAGACGGGTCAGCCAGTGACCTAAAAAGAGCAATCCTCCGAAGAGTGGCTCCTGCAGTTGCTCAACCCGTTGAGCGTAACTGCAGGTGCGACCGCTCAGCACCAAGAGCATATTCGAATTCCATGGTCCGAGCTTGCAACCGCTCAGCCCCTTGAGCAAGGTTACAAAAGCGGTCACTCAGCACCAAGAGCAAAACCGCCGGAGGACCAGGAACAAAATAAAGGCAAGAGGAGTTCCCCCCGAAGGGAAAAAACTCAAGCCTGGACGGGAAAACTTCCCTCGGAAGGGAAGTTACCCACCCAAGGAGGCGAGCCTCCTGAGTGTTCTAAAATGAACTGGAGAGCTGTCAGTCATCACGGGAGCACTTCCAGGAGAAGGAGATACGCCCCTGACGAAGATCTATAGGGGAGGCAGCAACAGCAGATTCCCCAGGCCCCAACAAGACAGCTCGCTTCGTTGCCACATTACAGAAACGAAACTAGATCGTCAACTGTGAAAAATAAAAAACAAAAATCATTAGTTAACATTCATTCCCCCAAGAAGACCCCGAAGAGGAATCCCGAGGGAAAAGAACACAAGAATTACACAACAGGCACGTGCCCTAAAAACCACTAACACTCACGGAAGGAGATCTGTAACAAACACAGAATTATAACAATTATAATTATGTAATTATGTACTGTAATTTAAACATGAATGTTCACTAAATAAAGAACGAAAACCCCGAAAGAAATCGTTCTACAAAAGCTGAAAAGTCAACAAATACAATTAAATTCATAAACTAATTGAGACAAAATGTACGGCGTAGCAACCCCACCCACACGGGAAGGAAGCTACTCAGACGTAGTAAAGGTAAAACGTAGTAAAGGGTGAACGACCTTAAGAGAGAGAGAGACCGTAGTCAAACTCGATCGCGACCCATGAAATTACACCGTGGTGGCCTAACTGCCGAGGGCTCCACGGAGATATCGTACACTACACACAAGCACGAACTCTGAAAAGGAAACTTACTGATTTCTATACTCAAATATATACATAAACACGAAAAAATGTTCACATATATATTGAGTATAAGAAAAGTAAGTGATTAAGTAAAGACAAAACAAATAATGGCTGCCAAGCGAGGACGAAGACAGGCATGTCGACCGAGCCAAAAATGAAGTGAGACATTTCATCGGTGTGTGAGGGGGGAGGGGTAGAAAGCTACCCCTCCCCCTACCCCTACTAACTGGCGCGGGGTAGTAAACCCTCGTTAAAATCTAATGGCTCGTCAATTTCAGTATTGCGCCCTTCCTTCGTCAGACGACAACCACGGGAGAAGGGGGGAGCGGAGTAACTGTAATAAAAAGAGAATTATAATTATTCAAATCAGCTAAGAATATTCACTAACAGTGAGAACCACTGACCCCCTGAAGGGAAGTGTTCCCCATGGAGAAAGCTGAAAAGTTAAAATACAATTAGATTTTCACTAAAAATAATTGAGACAAACAATCGGAAGAGCAACCTAACCCGCTCACAGGAAAAGAGCTTCCCCAATAGTACGCTGTTGTAGTAAAGTAGTAAAGGTGAACGACCTCAAGAAGAGAGAGACTGTAGTCAATCTTTAAAAGGCCACATTCCCTTCGCTCAGAATCCAAGTTTCCTGTAGGAAAAGAGGAAAGGCAAAGACAATAGTTGAATGAAGAGGGTCCAAGCGATGACAATTCCCCTGCGGCGGCCGAGTTAACGGATATATGCCGAAGGGAAGACTGATGGACCAGAGAGGGAGAGGTCGGTCCCCACGAAGTGGAACTGTGCTGGCCTTGCCACTACGCAAGTGTCGTTGTCGTATACGTATCACACACACACAGCACAAACACTGAAAAGGAAACTTACCACATTTCTGTACACATATGTATACATAAACATTAAGAATGTTTATATATATATATATACAAGTATAAGAAAAAGTAAGTTACAGGACAAAAATTAATGGCAGTCCAAAATAGGCGAGGAGGGAGAGAGGAACAACCGCTCTCGCTCCGAGCCAAAAGTAAAGTGAGCTCAAGCACAGGTGTGTGAGGGGGGTGGGTGGGGTAGCAAGCTACCCTCCCCTACCCCCGCTAACTAGCGGTGTGGGTAGTAAACCCTCGTTAAATTTTAATAGCTTGTCATTTCAGCTATGCCAAAAGTAATACCCCTATTAAATAGCGTTGTTTGTATTCCAGTTACGGAACAAATAATATCTTAAGAACAGTAACAACATTAAAATAAATACTTTATATAAACATGACAAATTCGAAGATAATTTGTATTTTTCCTAACCATACAAACCTTAGCTATTTACAAAGGGTGGGTATTACTTTTAGCGCAGCTGAAATGACGAGCCAATAGTTTTTAACGAGGGTTAATTACCCCCGCGCTAGTTAGCGGGGGGTGGGGAAGGGTAGCTTGCTACCCCTCCCCCCTCCACACACCGGTGACTTGCTTCACTTCACTTAGAGGTAGGACTTGACTTGGGGGTCAGGGATGGCGGGCACATATGTGTAAATAGCTAAGGTTTGTATGGTTAGGAAAAATACAAATTATCTTCGAATTTGTCATTTGTTCCGTAACCGAAATACAAACCACGCTATTTACAAAGGGTGACTTACCCCTTAGGAAGGGTGGAAAGTCCCCAGCCTTACTGACTTCGGCTTGCCCGGGGGCTCGATCCCTCAGTGAGCAGCACTAGAGAGAGGGAGCCCCTGTACCTCACAGGTTCCTAGCATCGCTAGGAACGAGTGGCCTACATAAGTAGTGTGAGGAGGAGAGTGTGACTCGTCCTATGAAGTTGACCTTGAGACCTTCAGATAGGAATTCTAGGATAGGACGTTCCCCATACCACCTCGTCAGGGTATGGGAGACGCAACAGTATTAAGCTTAATACTAGGAGCACAAAGAAGCATGGGTTACCTGCAGAGGTCGAGGTCAGCTATGCGAGGACCAGGATGCTGCTTCCCCAAGAGAGGGGAGAATGAAGAAAGAAGTAAGGGTCAGACATACTCTTTCATTCACACAGACTAAGACCGGGTAACAACGCCCTCAACCTACTGCTACTTGTCCAAAAAGGAGCCTGAGGTTAGACCAGCTGTTGTGCAGCCACCACAGGGCCGATAGAGAACGTATCGAGGCTCCTGTGGGTCACGTCTTGCAGGTAGTGGGCTGTGAAGGTCGTTTGACGCTTCCAGACCCCAGCTTGAAGTACCTGCGTCACAGAGAAGTTTCTCTTGAAGGCCAGGGATGTAGCAATACCCCTGACATCGTGGGCCCGAGGGCGACGTGACGGAGGAGGGTCAGGATTCAGGGCATGGTGGATAACCCTTCGAATCCGAGCAGAGATGGTATTCCTGGTGACCCTCCTCTTTGTCCTGCCTGTGCTCACAAACAAAGCTCGCACATGAGGACGGACTGCAGCCGTTCTCTTCAAGTAGTACCTTAGACACCTCACTGGGCATAGTAGCAGCTGGTCTGGATCGTTTGTTACAGAACGGAGACTCGCGATCCTGAAAGAGTCGAACCGAGGATCCGGCACTCCAGGATTCTGAGTCTTGGCAACAAACTCAGGGACGAACCTGAACGTTACCTCCCCCCATCCCCTTGAATGGGCGATGTCGTACGAGAGACCATGAAGTTCACTACCTCGCTTGGCCGAGGCCAAGGCGAGTAGGAAAGCCGTCTTCCAAGACAGGTGGCGATCGGAGGCCTGGCGTAATGGCTCGAAGGGAGGTCTCTTGAGAGACCTGAGGACTCGAACCACGTTCCAAGGAGGGGGTCTCACTTCCAACAGGGGGCAGGTAAGCTCATAGCTACGTATGAGTAAAGAGAGTTCTAGCGATGAAGAAATATCCACGCCCTTCAATCTGAAGGCCAAGCTTAAGGCTGAGCGATAGCCTTTCAATGCCGAGACAGAAAGGCGCATTTCTTCTCGCAGATACACAAGGAAGTCCGCTATTGCTGGAATAGTGGCATCGAGTGGAGAGATACCCTTTCCACGACACCAACCACAAAAGACTCTCCACTTCGCTTGGTAGACTCCCGCAGAGGACCTTCGCAGGTGCCGAGACATTCTCTCCGCAACCTGTTGCGAAAAGCCTCTCTCCGCGAGGAAACGCTGGATAGTCTCCAGGCGTGAAGCCGAAGCGAGGCTACGGCCCTGTGAGGGACACCGGAGTGGGGTTGTCTGAGAAGCTCATGTCGTGGAGGAAGCTCCCTTGGGAGTTCCGTCAGGAGTTGCAGAAGGTCCGGAAACCATTCCGCGTGATGCCATAGCGGAGCTACTAGAGTCATGGAACAGTTGACCGAAAGTCTGGTCCTGTTGAGCACCCTTCTCATCAGACAGAATGGTGGGAAGGCGTACACGTCGATGTTGTCCCACCGTTGCTGGAAAGCATCTTGCCAGAGTGCCTTGGGGTCCGGGACTGGTGAGCAGTACAGGGGCAGCTTGAAGTTCAAGGCTGTCGCGAACAAGTCCACCGTCGGGGAACCCCACAAAGTCAGGACTTTGTTGGCTATCTGAGGATCCAAAGACCACTCGGTACTCACTATCTGCGAAGCCCTGCTCAGACTGTCGGCGAGCACATTCCTCTTGCCAGGAATGAAGCGAGCTGATAGTGTTATCGAGTGGGTTTCGGTCCACCTCAGAGTCTCTATTGCAAGATGGGATAGCTGTTGCGAAAAAGTGCCTCCCTGCTTGTTGATATAAGCCACTACCGTGGTGTTGTCGCTCATCACCACCACGGAGTGACCCGCCAGGAACCGTTGGAACTGTTGAAGGGCCAGAAAGACGGCCTTCAATTCTAGCAGGTTGATGTGTAGGCACTTTTCTGATTCTGACCAAAAGGCCTGAGGCCCTCTGGTTCAGAACGTGCGCCCCCCACCCTTCTTTTGACGCGTCCGAAAACAGAGTCAATTCCGGGGGGAAACGAGAAGACTCACTCCCTTTCGCAGGTTCTCGTCGGCCAGCCACCACCGCAAGTCCGTCTGTTCCAGAGACCCCATTGGGATCAGAATGTCCGGGGAATCGGATCCTTGATTCCACCGGGACTTGAGCCGCCATTGAAGGGATCTCATCCTGAGGCGGCTGTTTGGAACCAGACGGGCCAGGGAGGATAGGTGGCCTAAGAGACGCAATCACGATTGGGCGGGGAGTTCTTTTCGCCTGAGGAAAAGTTCCGCCACCCTCCTCAGCCTTGCTATCCGGTCGTCTGATGGAAAGGCTTTATGGAGATTGGTGTCTATTAGCATGCCTAGATAAACCAGTCGTTGGGACGGCTGCAGAGAGGACTTCTCGAGGTTTACCACGATCCCCAGATCCTGGCAAAGATCTGAAGCCTGTCTCGGTGTCGAAGAAGGGTCGACTCCGAGTCTGCTAGGATCAACCAATCGTCTAGGTAACGAAGGAGACGAAGGCCGTTCCTGTACGCCCAAGTCGAAATCAGGGTGAACACTGGTGAACACCTGAGGAGCTGTGGAGAGACCGAAACACAGCACCTTGAACTGGTAGATCTTGTTGTCTAGGCAGAATCTCAGGTACTTCCTGGAAGACGGATGGATTGGGATCTGGAAGTACGCATCCTTTAGATCCAGTGTACACATGAAGTCTTGTGGTCTCACCGCAAGTCTGACCGTGTCTGCTGTCTCCATGCTGAACCGGGTTTGTTTGACAAACCTGTTCAGAGCCGAGAGATCGATGACGGGTCTCCAGCCTCCAGTAGCCTTCTTTACAAGAAAGAGTCGACTGAAGAAGCCTGGAGAGCCGTCCACGACCTCCTGGAGAGCACCCTTCTCGAACATGGTCTCGACTTCGGCCTGAAGGGCCAGCCCCTTTGCCGATCCCATGGCATAGGAGCTCAATGACACTGGATTCGCTGTCAGGGGAGGTTGAGATGACGTGAACGGGACGCGATAACCTTGGCCGATCACTGAGACCGTCCAAGCATCGGCCCCGTGATGTTGCCACCTGCGGACGCAACACTGAAGGCATCCCCCCACAGGTGGACACGCAGGGGGACTGCCACCCCTAGGGCTTGCAGCCGTGGCTGCTACCCCTAGAAGTCTTGCCTCCCCTGGAGGACTTACCGCCCCTCTTGACCTTGGCTGGAAAGGGCTGGGGCTTAGACACCACTTTCTTAGCTGCCGGTGCCTGTTTGGGAGCCTTACGAGGCTGTTGCTGCTGTTGTGGCGGGGCTGGAGGCCTATAGGGCCGAGTTGTAAGGGCCCTGTGGAGGAGGGAGTCCGTGCTGGATTTCCTCCACCTCTCAGCCGTTCGCTCCAAGTCTTGAGGCTCAAATAGGCTCTCCCCCAGGAGGGAGGCATGTCGGAGCCTATACACATCTACGGCGGGGACCTTCGGATGGAATCTCTCGGACACAGCATCGCGACGCTTCAACACCGAGTTGGCCCACAGGGTGGTAACCTGGTGCGCCAAAAACTCGATGGAGCGGGTGCCCGAGAGCAAGAAGGTCTCTAGGGCCTTCCTATTGGTCTCCTTGGACAAGTCCTCCGATCGCAATAGGATGCCCAGAGATCCTAACCAGAAGTCCAGCCACGAAGTGGCCTGCATGGCACACTTAGCGACCTTCTCGTGGTTATGGATCTCTGCCGCCGAGAACGACACCTGCTGGGCAGAGAGTTTCTCCAAGGGAACTCCCTTCGCCAGCTCCTCCACAGAGTGATGGAGAGGAAGAGCGAGGTTGTGCTCACCCAGGATCTCGAAATACCTCCTCTGCTGAAGGCGAGGAGGAGGGATGAGTTTGTTCCCGGCAGTGGAACGACTGGAGGAGGCAAGAAGTGCGAGCTGAGCATTGGCCCTAGCTCTGGCACTCTTCAGCCCCCGAGACCAGGGCAGAGCTGCACTGGTCTTAGGGGCCTTCCAAACGTCAAACACTTCATCCAGAATCGTGTCTTTGCCTTATCAGGCTTAGGACCTGCCAGAAGGCATGTTCGGACTCTTGCTGTTCTCCTCCCTGCGGGCTGGCAGCTAACTCTCCTGCCCCAGGAATCTCTTCCTGGGGTGATACGTGGACATTCCCCTGGGTAGTCGTGGGTTCCTGACGAATCCTTGCAGAGGATTTAGGGATGGTCTTGGAATCCTTGGGTTCCCTCCTGGGAGGGATACAGGATCCCAACAACGAGGTTCGAGGGGCCCCTTCCTCACGAG
This sequence comes from Palaemon carinicauda, assembly GCF_036898095.1. Lineage (NCBI taxonomy): Eukaryota > Metazoa > Arthropoda > Malacostraca > Decapoda > Palaemonidae > Palaemon > Palaemon carinicauda. The sequence continues at coordinate 82,247,099 of NC_090751.1, forward strand.
ACGATTCTCCTGCCTGAAGCGAAGTCTCCCCCCTTGGTGCCGAGGGGAAGACTACCGCCCCACTGGACTCACCTGAGGACGGAAAAGCCTCGTCCACGGGAGAAGGAGAGAGTACTCGTGCAGGAGAGGGGACCATCGAGACCGACCTCTTGGGAACCAACTTCGCCCTGGGGGAAGTCACCACGAAGTCCACTCCTCTCTTTCTCTTCAGCGTAGGAGAGACAGCCGCTGGTTTGTTGCCCTGGCCGGCGAGTGCTGGTTTCATAACCCTCACTAACGCCCGTGCCAGCGGACCAAACCAAGTCTGCTGCTCCAAGGACACAGAGTCCGAAATCCTCGCTAAGGTGAAAGGGATCGGGCGATCCTTTGGAGTGAACACGACGGTACCTGCCTGAAAAGAAGGTGGGGAAGAATGCCGTACTGACCTGTCTTCGTCCTGCACTACCAACCTGTGCTTGGATGGAGGTGATCCCGAGTGCCGTCTAGGAGCACGCGTCCCTGCTGCTACCACCGGCTGTGGAATTCGCCGCGAACTATGGTCGCGCGAGGGCGAACGGTCGCGCAAAGGCGAATGGTCGCGCGGGCGCATAGGCGAGCGGTCGCGCGGGCGCGCAGGCGAGTGGGCGTGAGGGTGGGCAGGTAAATGAACACGTGTCCGAGGCGACGAACGCAAGCGATGGCGCGACGGCGAGGGATCGTGCTGCCGCGTAGGTGAAGAAGATCGCTGGCGATAATGACCGCGTGATGGTAAGCGATGGCGAGCAGCATGTGTAGGTGAATGATCGCGTGATAGGGTGCGATGGTGATCAGCATCCGCAAGAGGGGGATCGTTCAGGGTTGTGCGATGAGGAGCAGCATGCATAAGCGGGCGATCGTGCAGGGTTGTGCGATGGCGAGCAGCATGCGCAGGTGAATGATCGCGTGAAAGGGTGCGATGGTGATCAGCATCCGCAGGAGGGCGATCGTTCAGGGTTGTGCGATGAGGAGCAGCATGCATAAGCGGGCGATCGTGCAGGGTTGTGCGATGGCGAGCAGCATGCGCAGGAGAATGATCACGTGAAAGGGTGCGATGGTGATCAGCATCCGCAGGAGGGCGATCGTTCAGGGTTGTGCGATGAGGAGCAGCATGCGTAAGCGGGCGATCGTGCAGGGTTGTGCGATGGCGACCAGCATGCGCAGGTGAATGATCGCGTGAAATGGTGCGATGGTGATCAGCATCCGCAGGAGGGCGATCGTTCAGGGTAGTGCGATGAGGAGCAGCATGCGTAAGCGGGCGATCATGCAGGGTCGTGCGATGGCGAGCAGCATGTGTAGGTGATCGCTGGCGAGCTGGTGATCGCTGGCGAGCAGAAGGTCGACGCGTGTCCTGTGAGAGGACAGGTTGTGCGGAGCGTTCACGAACAGGAACGGGAAGATCGCTGGCGCGTTGGCGAACATGTGTTTCTGACACACGCGCAGCAGGATGTTGCGTAGCCACAGGACCAGGTGGATGGTGAGCAGGGAGTTCAGCAGGAACTAAAGGGTGGTCAGAGACCGCAGGGCGATGGTCCTCAAATGAGCGCTGACGCTCGGAAGAGAGCTGACGAGCAGGAGAGCGCTGGCGAGGGGGGCGAACATCAGGAGAGAGCCGACGAGCAGGTGAGCGTCGGCGAGCAGGAGAGTCTTGGCGAGCAGGAGATCGTCGACGAGCAGGAGATCGCTGGCGAGCAGGAGAGCGCTTGTGCGCTAGCCCTGCTCGCGTAAGGGAAGAATCCCTTAGCCCCGAAGGGACTGTTGCCCGTCGGGTGACGAGTTCTCCAGAAGGCGAAGATCCGGCAGGAGATGGTGAGCGGTCTGCAGAGAGGTTCAAGGAGGGCGGAGCAGTCGGTTGAGGCTGACAAGGAGAGTCCCCCCCGGAGGACGAAGACCCAAAAAGGCGCCTCTTAGTCCCCCTGTAAGGGGAAGGGAGGCCCTTGTGGTGTAGAGGGCGGTGAGCCTTACGGCGGAGGCGGCCTCGGGGGAGATCGTCGGGACCATCGGTCCTCCGAAGGGGAGTCTCCGTCAAAACACTTCCCTCAGAAGGAAGCTGGGCAGCAGTCGAGACCGAAGGACTCACTTCCCCCTTCGAAGGATGCACGGAAGGAGGAGGAGAGCCTTGAGCACCATCACCAGCAACAGCACCTGCGTCGGAAGGCCCAGCCACGTCGGAGGCCTCTGTCACCACGATGTCGACAATAGACAGAGGGTCTACCTCCGCTACCACCGGCGACTGTTTAACAGCGGCCCCCAACGAGACAAGATCAATAAGAGCGACCCTGGAGGGCAAGCCCTTAAGCCCCAGGGACGACCAAATCTGTAAAAGATCATCACTGGATAAGGCATTATTATCAATAACCTCCCCCGGAGGAGGAGGGGGAACCGCCTCGCTATGGGAGGCGACGCCCTCTCCCCCCACCGAAGGTAGGGAAACAGAACAAGGGCCTGCGCTCCCACTCGGACGACTCTCCTTAGGAGGCGGACGAGGGGGAGCTTCGGAGGAGGTTTGGGCGGCGGAAGAAGAGTCCCGAGAACCTTCCTCCTTCAAGGCTAACCCCGGAGGAGAACGGTCTCTCTTGGACTTCTTCTTACGCCGACGGCCAAACCTCTCCCACTGGGAGGCAGACCACTCCCTGCACTCACGGCACATGTTATCCTGGTCGCACCGTCGGCCCCGACATTGAGGGCAGAGGGTGTGAGGATCCGTAATAACGTCCGACATGAAAGTCCCACAAGGACGGCCGGCAACTCCAGGGCATGTACGCATAGTAAATAAAAGAAAATAACTGAAGGTCAACTTCCAACCAATCACACAAGCTGAAAAGAAAAAGCAGAAAATTAAAGGCTGTCACGAAGGCGATGAACAGACACGTCTGATCACCGCCGAGCCAAAAGTGAAGTGAAGCAAGTCACCGGTGTGTGGAGGGGGGAGGGGTAGCAAGCTACCCTTCCCCACCCCCCCGCTAACTAGCGCGAGGGTAATTAACCCTCGTTAAAAACTATTGGCTCGTCATTTCAGCTGCGCTAAAAGTAATACCCACCCTTTGTAAATAGCGTGGTTTGTATTTCGGTTACGGAACAATAAAAATTTTAATAAAACAAGAGGAAAAAAAATAAGATAGAACAGTGTGCCCTAGTATAGCCTCAAGCAAGAGAACCCAAAACAGCAGAAGACCATGGTACAAAGGCTATTGCCCTACCCAAGATTAGAGAACAATGGTTTGATTTTGGAGTGTCCTTCTCCTAGAAGAGCTGCTTACCATAGCTAAGGAGTCCCTTCTACCCTTACCAAGAGGAGAGCGGCCACTGAACAATTACAATGCAGTAGTAAACCTTTTGGGTGAAGAAGAATTGTATGGTAATCTCAGTGTTGTCAGGTGTATGAAGACAGAGGAGAATATGTAAATAACAGGCCAGACCATTCGGTGTATGTGTAGGCATATTGAAAAGGAACCGTAACCAGAGAGAAGAATCCAAAGTAGTTTTGTCTGGCCAGTCAAAGGACACCATAACTCTCTAGTAGTAGTGTCTCAATGAGTGACTAGTGCCCTGGCCAACCTACTACCTAAAACTCACATAGAAGTTCTAGATAAATGTTGCTGGGGTGTATGTATGTATAGCGGCCACCTGCATGTATGATTACAGCTAACTTAGAATACGGCAGTGTAAGGGTTATTGCAGGGGGGCGTAAGTAGGTAAGGACAAGGCTTGTAGGTTAGGATACGGGGAAAAGTTGAGGTTAGTTGATGACTATTTTGGTTTTATTTTACAAGAACACTATGTTCCCCACATGATTTTAAACAGCATACAGTATATCAATTAGTCATTACTAGTTCATTAGGTTTCACGATTAAATCTGAGGCAGTTGGTCAAAATAAAAAATGACAAATTCGGAGATAATTTGTATTTTTCCTAACCATACAAACCTTAGCTATTTACATTGGGTTTACTTTCGGCATAGCTGAAATTGACGAGCCAATAGATTTTAACGAAGGTTAACTACCCCCGCGCTGGTTAGCGGGGGTAGGGGAAGGGGTAGCTTGCTACCCCTCCCCCCCCACCCACCGGTGATTTGTCTCACTTCATTTAAAGGTACGACTTGACTTGGGGGACAGGGCTGGCGGGCAAATAAGTGTAAATAGCTAAGGTTTGTATGGTTAGGAAAAATACAAATTATCTCCGAATTTGTCATTTGTTCCATAACTGAAATACAAACCACGCTATTTACATTGGGTGACTTACCCCTTAGGAAGGGGGGAAAGTCCCCAGCCTTACTGGCTTTGGCTTTACCCGGGGACTCCGACTCCAAGTGAGTAGCACTCGAGAAAAGGAGTCCCTGCACCTCACAAGTTCCTTCCTCCGCAAGGAACGTGTGGCCTACGTACGTTGTGTGTGGAGGAAAGAGAGTGACTCATCCTAAGAAGTTGACCTTCAGTATGTTCCCAATACCACCTCGTCAGGGTATGGGGGACGCGACAGTATTAAGCTTAATACTAGGAACACAAGGGAGCATGGTTTACCTGCAGAGGTTGAGGTCAGCTATGCGGAGACCAGGATGCTGCTTTCCCCAAGAGAGGGGAGGATGAAGAAAGAAGTAAGGGCCAGACATACTCTTTCATTCACACAGACTAAAACCGGGTAACAACGCCCTCAACCTACTGCTACTTGTCCATCAAGGAGTCTGAGGTTAGACCAGCTGTTGTGCAGCCACCACGGGGCAGATAGAAAATGTATCGAGGCTCCTGTGGGTCACGTCCTGCAGGTAGTGGGCTGTGAAGGTCGTTTGACGCTTCCAGACCCCAGCTTGAAGCACCTGCGTCACAGAGAAGTTTCTCTTGAAAGCCAGGGACGTAGTGATGCCCCTGACGTCGTGTGCCCTAGGGCAACTGACGGAGGAGGGTCCGGATTCAAGGCGTGGTGGATGACCCTTCGAATCCAAGCCGGGATAGTGTTCTTGGTGACCCTCCTCCTCGTCCTGCCTGTACTAACAAACAATGCTTGCATGCGAGGATGAACTGCAGCTGTCCTCTTCAAGTAACGCCTCAGACTCCTCACTGGGCATAATAGCAGATGATCTGGGTCGCTTGTTACAGAACGGAGTCTCGTGACCCTGAAAGAGTCGAACCGTGGGTCCGGCACTCCAGGGTTCTGAGTCTTGGCAACAAACTCAGGGACGAACCTGAACGTTACCTCCCCCCATCCCCTTGAATGGGCGATGTCGTACGAGAGACCATGAAGTTCACTAACTCGTTTGGCAGAGGCCAACGCGAGTAGGAAAGCCGTCTTCCAAGTCAGGTGGCGATCAGAGGCCTGGCGTAATGGTTCGAAGGGAGGTCTCTTAAGGGACCTGGGAACCCGAACCACGTTCCATGGAGAAGGTCTAACTTCCGACTGAGGGCAGGTAAGCTCATAGCTACGTATGAGTAGAGAGAGTTCCAGCGAGGAAGAAATGTCCAATCCTTTCAGCCTAAAAGCCAGGCTTAAGGCTGAGCAATAGCCTTTCCCCGCCGAGACCGAAAGGCGCATTTCCTCCCGCAAATAAACGAGAAACTCCGCTATTGCTGGAATAGTGGCATCGAGTGGAGAGATACCCCTCCCACGACACCAACCACATTAGACTTTCCACTTCGCCTGGTAGACTCCCGCAGAGGACTTTCGCAGGTGCCGAGACATTCTCTCCGCAACCTGTTGCGAAAAGCTTCACTCCGTGAGGAGACGCTGGATAGTCTCCAGGCGTGAAGCCGAAGCGAGGCTACGGCTTTGTGGAAGATGTTGCAGTGTGGCTGTCTGAGTAGCTCGTGTCGTGGGGGATGCTCTCTCGGGAGCTCCGTCAGGAGCTGCAGAAGGTCCGGGAACCATTCCGCGTGATGCCATAGCGGAGCTATCAGAGTCATAGACAGGTTGACCGATAGTCTGGTCCTGTTGAGCACCCTTCTCATCAGACAGAACGGTGGGAAGGTGTACACGTCGATGTTGTCCCACCGTTGTTGGAAAGCATCTTGCCAGAGAGCCTTGGGGTCCGAGACTAGGGAGCAGTACAGGGGCAGCTTGAAATTCAAGGCTGTCGCGAACAAATCCACCGTCGGGGAACCCCACAAAGTCAGGACTTTGTTGGCTATCTGAGGATCCAAAGACCACTTGGTACTCACTATCTGCGAAGCCCTGCTCAGACTGTCGGCGAGCACATTCCTCTTGCCAGGAATGAAGCGAGCTGATAGTGTTATCGAGTGGACTTCGGTCCACCTCAGAATCTCTACTGCAAGATGGGATAGCTGTTGTGAAAAAGTACCTCCCTGCTTGTTGATATAAGCCACTACCGTGGTGTTGTCGCTCATCACCACCACGGAGTGACCCGCCAGGGTCTGTTGGAACTGTTGAAGAGCCAGGAATACGGCCTTCATCTCTAGCAGGTTGATGTGCAGGTACTGTACTTTTCTGATTCTGACCAAAGGCCTGAGGTCCTCTGGTTCGGAATGTGAGCCCCCACCCTTCTTTTGACACGTCCGAAAACAGCATCAATTCCGGGGGAGGACGAGAAGATCCACTCCCTTTCGCAGGTTCTCGTCGACCAGCCACCACCGCAGGTCCGCCTGTTCCGAGGGTCCTATCGGGACCAGAAAGTCCGGGGAATTGGATCCTTGACTCCACCGGGACTTGAGCCGCCGTTGCAGGGATCTCATCCTGAGACGGCCGTTTGGAACCAGATGGACCAGGAAGGCTAGGTGACCTAAAAGACGCAACCACGATTGGGCTGGAAGCTCTTCCCGCCTGAGGAAGGGCTCTGCCACCCTCCTCATCCTTGCTATCCTGTCGTCTGATGGAAAGGCTTTGTGGAGATTGGTGTCTAACAACATGCCTAGATAAACCAGTCGCTGGGACGGCTGCAGAGAGGACTTCTCGAGATTTACCATGATCCCCAGATCTTGGCAAAGTCCCAGGAGCCTGTCTCGGTGTCGAAGAAAGGTCGACTCCGAGTCTGCCAGGATCAGCCAGTCGTCCAGATATCGGAGGAGACAGATGCCATTCCTGTGCGCCCAAGACGAAATCAGGGTAAACACTCTGGTGAACACCTGAGGTGCTATGGAGAGACCGAAGCACAGCACTTTGAACTGGTAGGTCTTGCTGTCTAGGCTGAATCTCAAGTACTTCCTGGAAGACGGATGGATTGGGATCTGGAAGTACGTGTCCGCTGTCTCCATGCTGAACGGAGTTTGCTTGACAAACTTGTTCAGAGCTGAGAAGTCGATGACAGGTCTCCAGCCTCCAGACGCCTTCTTTACAAGAAAGAGTCGACTGAAGAAGCCTGGGGAGCCGTCGACGACCTCCTGGAGAGCACCCTTCTTGAGCATGGTCTCGACTTCTGCCCGAAGGGCTAGCCCCTTTGCCGATCCCATGGCACAGGAGCTCAACGACACTGGATTCGCTGTCAGGGGAGGTTGAGATGTCGTGAATGGGACGCGATAACCTTGGCCGATCACGGAGACCGTCCAAGAATCGGCCCCATGTTGCTGCCACCTGTGCACGCAACTTTGAAGGCATCCCCCCACAGGTGGACACGCGGGGGGACTGCCACTCCTACCGTTTACGGCCGCAGCCGCTCCCTCTAGGAGTCTTGCTTCCCCTGGAGGACTTACCGCCACTCTTGTCCTTGGCAGGAAAGGGCTGGGGCTCAGACACCACTTTCTTAGCTGCCGGCGCCTGCTTCGGTGTCCTGCGAGGCTGTTGCTGCGGAGCTGGAGGCTTGTAGGGCCGAGATGCAAGGGCCCTTTGGAGGAGGGAGTCCTGGCTAGACTTCCTCTACCTCTCAGCTGTGCGTTCCATATCTTGGGGCTCAAACAAACTTCCCCCAAGGATGGAGGAGTGTCTGAGCCTGCAGACATCCACGCCGGGGACCTTCGGGTGGATCTTCTCGGTCACCGCATCACGACGCTTCAGCACCGAGTTGGCCCACAGGTTGGTAACCTGGTGTGACAGGAACTCGATGGAGCGAGTGCTCGAGAGGAGGAAGGTCTCCAGGGCCTTCCTATTGCTCTCCATAGACAGATCCTCGGAGCGCAATAAGATGCCCAGAGAACCCAGCCAGACATCCAGCCACAAGTGGCCTGCATGGCACACTTCACGACCTCCTGGCTCAGGATCTCCGACGCCGAGAATGTCACCTGCTGGCCGGAGAGCTTCTCAAGTGGAACTCCCCTAGTAAACTCTTCCACCAAATGGTGGAGGGGAAGAGCGAGGCTAGACTCCCCCATGATCTCAAAATACCTACTCTGCTGTAGACGACGAGGTGGGAGGAGTCTGTTCCCGGCAGAGGAACGACTGGAGGAGGCGAGGTCTGCGAGCTGAGCGTTGGCCCTGTCTCTGGCACTCTTCACCCCCTGGGACCAGGGCAGGGCCGCACTGGCCTTTGGGGGCTTCTAAGTTCCATAGACCTGATCCAGGACCGTGTCCTTGCACTCATGAGGGGCGATCTCCGGGTTCTTGAACCTGTTGAGCTGCCTCATCAGGCCCAAGACCTGCCAGAAGGCATGCTCAGACTCGTGCTGCTCTCCTCCCTGCGGACTGGCAGCTAAGTCTCCTGTCCCCGGAAGCTCTTCCTGGGGAGACACGTGGACGTTCTCCCAGAGTCTGGCTGGTTCCTGACGAATTCGCGAAAAGGACTTCGGAATTGTCTTGGAGTCCTTGGGTTCCCTCCTGGGTGGGATACAAGACTCCAGCAAAGAGGTCTGGAGGGTACCTTCCACGCGAGACGATTCCCCTTCACGAGGAGGAGACTCCCCCCTTGGTGCCGAGGGAGAGACCGCCGCCTCGCTGGATTCTCCTGAGGACGGATAGGCCTTGTCCACAGGAGAAGGAGAAAACGACTGCGAAGGGGATGGAGCCTTCCTGGCGGACTTCTTAGGAACCAACTTCTCCCTGGGAGAAGTCACCACGAAGTCCACTCCTCTCCTTCTCTTCAGCGGGGGGGAGGCCGTCGTTGGCTTGAGTCCTAGATCGGCGAGTGCTGGCTTCATAGCCTTCATTAATGCCCGCATCAGAGGACCAAACCAGGACTGCCGAGATACAGACACAGAGTCCGTAATTCTAGCTGGAGGGAAGGGGATCGCCTGACCCTTCGGAATGGACGCAACTGGGCCTACCTGCAAAAAAGAAGAAGAAAGTTGCCTTGACCTCTCCGACAATTCTTCCTTGTCCTGCGAGAGAGACCTGCGATTGCGCGGAGGTGATCCTGACTGCAACCTGGAAACACGCGTCCCTAATGCCGCCACGAGCTGCGGAACCCGACGAGAACGGGGGTCGCCCTGGCGCTCCACGGGGGAGTTTCCAATGGATCGCGCGCAAGGGGCTGCTGGAGCGCGGGCGCGTATTCGCGCGGAGATAAACGAGCGCGGGAGCGATTGCGAGCGGGCGAGTGGGCGCACGGGAGCGATCGCAAGCGGGAGAGTGGGCGCGCGGGCGAGCTGGCGAGTGGGCGCGTTGGCAAGGGAACGCGTTGGCGCGTGGGCGAAGGAACGCGCGGGAGCACAGGAGATCGCTGAGGGCCAGGAGAAAAGTACAGAGCAGGGGAACGATGGTGTCCTGGAGACCTGTGATGCGTGAGAGAGCGATGGCGAGTCGGCGAACGACCGCGCGTGGGCGAGCTGATCGCAAAAGACCTATGTCTGTCAAGATCCGGGTGGCACTAACGGGTAGGAGAGCGCTTGCGCGCAGGCGAAGGATCGCGCGGGCAGTTAGGAGATCGCCGGGACTCAGGGGAACGCTGACGCGCTGGAGATCGCTGACGCGCAGGAGATCGCTGACGCGTTGGAGATCGCTGACGCGCTGGAGATCGCTGGCGCGCAGGAAGACGACGCTTAGATTGCTGCACAGGAGCAAGAGGAGCGACGCGCAAAGGCGAACGCTCGCGAATGGGCTCAGGATGGGAAGGCGCGTGGGCGTGCCGGAACTCTGGATGTACGCGCAGGAGACCGTGCGGGTTGCTGCGCAGGAGAAGGATGACGAGCAGGAACGCGTGGGCGAGGAGGAGTTAAATCCTTGCCCGCGTCCAGATCCGGAGATCTAGGGCGCGTGGGCGCGCAGGCCGCGTATCAGGAACTGGATGCGCAGGTGCGCGCTGACGAGCAGATCTTGTCCGCTCAGGTGACCGTTGGCGCGCTGGGCGCGTAACAGGAACAGGAGGTTGTATGTTGTCCGCAGGAGAGCACTGGCGAGCAGGGGACCGTTGCCCATCAGGAGAGTGCTGGCGATCAGGGGAGCGCTGACGAACAGGAGAGCGCTGGCGAGGTCAGTCAGGAGACTGCAAAGATGGAGAGCGCTTACGCGCTACTGCGCGTAGGAGAGCGCGCAGGGGAACCCTGACGCGCAAGGGAAGCCCCCACACCGTGGGAGACATCCCTTTTCCCCGAAGGGACCGGTGCCCGTCGACTGACGAGTTCAGGAGTCTGCTGGCCATCTGCGCAGGAGGTGGAAGGTCTGGCAGGAGTAGGAGATCGCGAACGATCCCCGGAGAGATCTAAGGACGCGGCTGCTACAGTCTGCTCCTGGCGAGGAGGATCCTCATCGGAGGACGGAGGAGGAGATGACTCGAAGAGGCGCCTCTTGACACCCTTATAGGGAGACGGGAGGCCCCTGCGACGAAGAGGACGACGAGCCTTATGGCGAAGGCGGCCACGAGGGAGGTTATCAGGATCGTCGGTCCTCCGAAGAGGAGTCTCAGTCAGAGCGCTCCCCCGAGGGGGAGACGTAGCCACAGGAGAGACTGTGGGACCCACCTCCCCCTTCGAAGGATGTTCGGAAAGGGGAGGACAGCCTTCAGCAACGTCAGCAACATCAGGAACCGCAGAGGTTTGACCAGACCCGTCGGAAGCCTCTGCCACCACGACGTCGACGATAGACAGAGGATCTACCTCTGCTATCACCGGCGACTGCTTGACAGCGGCCCCCAACTGAATAAGGTCAAACATGGCTTCCTTGGAGGGCAGGCCCTTGAGCCCCAAGGAAGCCCAAAGCTGAAAAAGATCATCATTAGAGACAGAGTTATCAACGTTATCAAAACCCTTCCCCGGGGGAGGAGGGGGAGCCGCCCCGCTATGGGAGGCGACGCCCTCTCCCGCACCCCGAGTTCGGGAAACAGAACAAGGGTCTGCGCTACCACTCGGAGGCCTCTCATGAGAGGCCGGACGAGTGGGAGCTTCAGAGGAGGTTTGGGCGGCGGAAGAAGAGTCCCTAGAGCCTTCCTCCTTCAAGGCAGCCCCTGAAGAAGAACAGTCTTTTTTGGATTCTTACGCCGGCGGGCAAACCTCTCCCACTAGGAGGCAGACCACTCCCTACACTCACTGCACGTATTTTCCCTGTTACACCGTCGGCTTTGACACTGCGGGCAAAGGGTGTGAGGATCGGTATCCACCGCCAACATGAAGGTACCGCAAGGGCGGCCGGCGATCCCAGGGCACTTGCGCATGATGAATACCAAAGGGCGAGGCCAACTTCCAAAAAACACAGCTGAGGAAAAGCAAAGAAAAAGATTAAGGCTGTCAACAACGAGGACGATAGACAGACACGTCTGCACATCGTCCGAGCCAAAAGTGAAGTGAGACAAATCACCGGTGTGTGGGGGGGAGGGGTAGCAAGCTACCCCTTCCCCTACCCCCGCTAACTAGCACGGGGGTAGTTAACCCTCGTTAAAATCTATTGGCTCGTCAATTTCAGCTACGCCGAAAGTAAACCCAATGTAAATAGCGTGGTTTGTATTTCGGTTACGGAACAAATGTTGATTCGCCCACCTCTCTGAAATTTTTCCAAGTCCGCTTTTGATCCGCACCATGACACGGGTAGCTCCTGCTTAGTTTCCAAACTTTCCCGATAGATAGAGCCCGTGTCATCCCATGCTAAGAATCATTCATTTTTACAATTTAATGCTGTCCCATTAATATACATTCTTACGCCTCTGTTAAGTTTGTAGTTGGTTGGGACACGTCCTTTACAGTGGCATTTGATACTGCTATAAAAATTATCATGAATAGTTAGGTAGAGGAAAAGTTGTTATATTGCGGCGCTCCGTTCGCCTATCAGCTGGTGGCACAAGCCTGAACATTTATTGATGTTCGGACTTATGTTTTCGCTAATCCCGACAATCTACATTCTTAACCCCTTGGTAAGATTGTAGTTCGTTATGCCGAACACTAATTTGTTATATATACAATATAACCAAAGGTTAGGTTAGCCAACATCTAGTTAAGATGTTTCAGTAGATTAAGCCAGTGTCAAACAATCCACCCGAACTAACCTTTCGTTTCAGTGCGCTTGTAGGCCTACTTTTGTTTGCCACGTGATTTAAAAATGTTTAATATCCCCTGTGACCCAAGACTGACCTGACCATGAAGTTGGCCTTTCCAATGCTAACTGCCGTAATGGACAGACAGGTTCCCTATAGTTTTTCTTTGAGCGGTGTGGTTAAGTTTATTACTCATATAGATCAGCTTGATGCATTGAGGACATTAGGGTTTTTAGACCTACAAGACTTAGCAACTATGAATATTAAGGTAATCCTGAGTAACTTTTTTATTATTACAATGTGGTTAAGATATAATTTAGAGTGCTGCCCATCTTATAAAAATTTACCCTTTTTTATTATTACATTGTGGTTGGGATATAATTTAAGGTGCTGCCCATCGCTTTTTTTTTGTGTAGGAGAGAGACCTAGGAAGGGGGTTTGGGGGCTTACCCCCGGCTAGGGGTTGTGACCTGGGAACTAGTAGGTTAGGATAGGTGGGTTTGTGATGTTTTTATGATAGTGATAGTGTCTGGAGGGTCGCAGGGGGGCGTTAGCCCGCCCCCCTGTTAGGTCATTAGGAAGGTAAGGACACGGGGTGCTACTATAGTGTGAGGTCTACCGCCATATGTCGCCTACCCAGGTGGAGGGTGAGGTCTACCGCGTGACCAGCGTCTCAGAGCCCCGCACCTGGAACATGTGAACTGCCCAAATCCATCAAAAACGTGACCTGTCCACGTGACCTGCCCATATATAAGGAAGCAAATGGATCTCCTAAATCAGTTTTTCCCTCAGCCTAAAAAGAGATATCAGCATTCTACAGTGAAACACCAGCAACAGGAGCACACACACGCAGGCAATTGAGCGATCGTAGTTGGACGCTAAAACGATGATTCTGAAGAGATTAATGAGAGGTGTTGGTCGTCAGCTGTTCCAGTCTCATCTTGATCTTTTTTGCTGGAAGGTGATGAGAAAAAATTTCCAACGATCTATTTGTGTCATTCTTACAGGATGTTCGAAATGTGTATCGCTAGAATAAATGTATGGAAATATATGATAACCTGTTTAATGTACGAAGTATATCGCTAGAATAAATGTTTGGAAATATATGATAACCTGTTTGATATACGAAGTGTATCGCTAGAATAAATGCATGGAAATATATGATAACCTGTTTGATGTACGAAGAGTGTATCGCTAGAATAAATGTATGGAAATATATGATAACATGTTTATTTTTACTTATATTCCTTTTTTTAAAGTAATTAGAAATCCAATTATCTATTTAAGTCATTTTTAATATATGTTTAAATTAAGTGTTTATTGCTTAAACAAATGTATGAAATGTTTTGTCTATGAGGGACGAATAATTTAGCGGTAGACCTCACGCTATAGTACTAACAGGAGGTAGACCTCACGCTATAGTAGCACCGGACACGGATTGTAGGTCAGGTTAGGGGGGGGGAAGTTTGGGTTAGTTGTTATCCATTTTTCCCGCAGGTTTCTGACATTTATGCGTGAAGTGGCCCTAGTATGTAGATTATTGGCACAGGCCTTTACAAATTTAGTGAATTCATTATTTCTTTCTGTTAAACTTCCCGTGAAAAAGTCAATTAGTGACATTTTTCACTGTATTTCCTGACAATCGCAACACTGTCCTAGTATGTAGTACGTTGGGACAAGCATTTACAAAACTGGTGAATTCATTATTTCATCCTGTTAAACTTCCCGTGAAAAATTTGATTGGTGACGATTTTTACTCTATTGTCTGACGATCGCGACCCTGTCCTAGTATGTGAACTTGAATGTTTTAAAGGGTGGTTGGAGAATCGATTCCTATAGCGGCAAAAAGCTATGAATAGCTATTTCCTGGTGGGGGGGGGGTGCAAACATGCCCTTTTTCTTGTTTTCCATATAATAGGTGTTTTAGTGTGAAATAGTGTTTTTTTGGGGGGGGCTAGAGTTTGGAGTCCAATAGCTCATAAACTGTTATTTGCTGCAGGTTTAAACCATCATAAATGTTCAAAACACCATTTCCTGGCGGGGGGGGGGGCTAAACATGCCCTTATTCTCGTGTTCTCCAAATAATAGCTGTTTTTGTGTGAGATATTGGTTCTTCAGGGGGCTGGGGTTAGGAGTCCAATAGCTCAAGATCGCTTATTTGCCGCCGGTTTAACCCATCAGAAACGTTCAAAACACCTATAATTACAGCGTTTTCTCTCTTTTGACAAAAATCATATTGTTTTCTTAGAAAAAAAATTACCTCCATTTTTTAATGCACAAGGGAGGAACTGCCGCTGACATACAAAGGCTCCGTTGGCTGTAAATCATTACTAATACCCCTGTAAGTTAACATAGAATTGTTATTAATAATATTACAACTTAAGACTGGCCAGATAGAAAATGGCTCAAGAAAGGCTAAATTTTCGTTCCTAACTTACGGTAACCAAGGGTTTAACTATACTTACCAGTAATTCACACGACAGAAAAGTAGGTTATTCATTTATCTAAATAAGTTTATGTAACTTGCAGTCGTTAATTTTCTTAAAACACTTAAATTTTGGTAGGATACAGCTACGCAATCGAGTCCGTTTAAGTTCTTTTAGTTCCGTCTAGTATCGTAATCTTGGGTCGTAACCTTTGCAACGGCCACCCTCTGTTGTCTTTCTTGGTTTAGCTTTCATTATTATTATTATTATTATTATTATTATTATTATTATTATTATTATTATTATTATTATTATTATTATTATTATTATTATTTTTGTTGTTGTTGTTGTTGTTGTTGTTGTTAAAGTTGGAAAAGTAGGATGCTCTTAGCCCAAGGGTTCCAACAGGAAAAATAGCCCAGTGAGGAAAGGAAATTAGGATTGATTGATTGATTTAAAGTTTTCAGGCATCCTGACAAGGAAATAAGGAAATAAATAAACTACGAGAGGTAATTGACAATAAAAATAGAATATTTTAGGAACAGTAAAAACATTAAGATAAACCTTTAATATGTGCTACTATAGTGTGAGGTCTATAAAAAAGGAAGCAAATGGAGCTCCTAA
Organism: Palaemon carinicauda; assembly: GCF_036898095.1. NCBI lineage: Eukaryota > Metazoa > Arthropoda > Malacostraca > Decapoda > Palaemonidae > Palaemon > Palaemon carinicauda. The sequence continues at coordinate 82,262,435 of NC_090751.1, forward strand.
ATGCTAAGGGCCGACCAGAGGAATGGCCCATGCCAAAGAGAACTGTTGTCTATAATCCACACAATCTCTAGGATACAGTTCAATAGGCAGGGGAATGGCCCATGCCAATGAAAACTGTTGTCTATAATCCACACAACCTCTGGGATACAGTTCAATAGGCAGGGGAATGGCCCATGCCAATGAAAACTGTTGTCTATAATCCACACAATCTCTAGGATACAGTTCAATAGGCAGGGGAATGGCCCATGCCAATGAAAACTGTTGTCTATAATCCACACAATCTCTAGGATACAGTTCAATAGGCAGGGGAATGGCCCATGCCAATGAAAACTGTTGTCTATAATCCACACAATCTCTAGGATACAGTTCAATAGGCAGGGGAATGGCCCATGCCAATGAAAACTGTTGTCTATAATCCACACAATCTCTAGGATACAGTTCAATAGGCAGGGGAATGGCCCATGCCAATGAAAACTGTTGTCTATAATCCACACAATCTCTAGGATACAGTTCAATAGGCAGGGGAATGGCCCATGCCAATGAAAACTGTTGTCTATAATCCACACAATCTCTAGGATACAGTTCAATGGGCAGGGGAATGGCCCATGCCAATGAAAACTGTTGTCTATAATCCACACAATCTCTGGGATATAGTTCAATAGGCAGATCCATACCATAAATGTGGTTCTGTTATGCAGGAAAAAAAGAAAGCTTAACAGAGGAGATTTCAAGCCTGTGTTACGTTGCCCTCGAAAGGGTTGTCAAACTACACGTCTGTTCGTACAGGGAATCAATTTTTCCATCATACGGACATGAACAACAAATTGCACTGCAACCTCAGCCTGTGTGAAATATTAGAATTAATATTTCTCTTTATATTGGTTACACAAAACGATGATTCTGAAGAGATTTATGCGAGGTGTTGGTCGTCAGCTGTTCCAGTCTCATCTTGATCATTTTTGCTGGAAGGTGATGAGAAAAAAAAATTCCAGTGATCTATTTGTGTCATTCTTAGATGTACGAAGTGTGTATCGCTAGAATAAATGTATGGAAATATATGATAACCCGTTTGATGTATGAAGAGTGTATCGCTAGAATAAATGTATGGAAATATATGATAACCCGTTTGATGTATGAAGAGTGTATCGCTAGAATAAATATATGGAAATATGTGATAACATGTTTGATGTACGAAGAGTGTACCGCTAGAATAAATGTGTGGAAATATATGATAACATGTTTATTTTTACCTTTATTAATTTTTTTTAATGTAACTAGTATTCCAATTATCTATTTAAGTAATTTCTAAGATATGTTTAAATTAAATGCTTATTGCTTAAACAAATGTATGAGATGCTTTTTATCTATGAGGGACGAATAATTCAGCAGTAGACTTCTGCAAGGAAAATAACTATTAAAGTTAGAAGATTGTAAAATGTAATAATCATGATCACTTATTTCTATTATGTGTTTGTACAACTTTATTTTAATAGATATTTTTAAGATTTAGTTTTGAGTCATTAGTAAATGATTAGTTTAGAAATGTATCTAAATATGCAGGCACATTGCTTAATTGTACATTTGGTGAAACAATATTTCCATAAAGGATTTGGATAATATTTGTTCTTTTCTGATATGCGACTTTTTAAACCATTTTCCTTAAAAACTTTCTCACAGGAAGTATTTTGTAACGAAATTTAGTCATCAAAATAGCTTATAATATTAATTTTTTCTGAAATAGAAATGTTATTTTCAACGGGATAATGAAGAAAACTGAACTTTTGCAAAGCAAGCTAATGCTGAATGGTACTCTTTCGCGGGCCAATGGAGCTCTGTGACGTCACGAAACTTACCCCCACTTAACGTTTACCCCTCTAATCCCCGCTAACCCCCAATTTACCTGCGCGTGGGTAGACCTCGTATTCTATAGACCTTGCCTCATGCTATAGTACTAACGGGAGGTAGATCTCACGCTATAGTAGCACCCCTTTAATATATATATATATATATATATATATATATATATATATATATATATATATATATATATATATATATATATATATATATATATATATATATATATATATATATATATATATATATATGTATATATATATACTGTATATATATATATATATATATATATATATATATATATATATATATATATATATATATATATATATATATATATATATATATATATGTATATATATACTGTATATATATATATATATATATATATATATATATATATATATATATATATATATATATATATATATATATATATATATATATATATATATACAGTATATATATATACATATATATATATATATATATATATATATATATATATATATATATATATATATATATATATATATACTATAAAACTTTAAAATAAACTAGAGGATGAGAAGCAAGATAGAATAGTGTGCCCGAGTGTATCCCCAAGCAAGAGTTCATTTAATATTTCTTTTCTACATTTCCACATCCACAATTGTCTATCACAAACAGTAGCGGGAATTTTATAATGTCTTCTTTCTCTTCTGGCTGTGCTGTCTTTAATAAAATGCATTACGTTTGGTTATGTCATCTTCTTCCTATTCACATAATTTGCATTTTTGGGCTCAAGCCATGGCGTCCTGATGGAAGGTTCCTGTTTGGTAGCTTCCTTGGGTATAAGACTACTAAGATATTCCCAGAGAATTTAACCACAGGTTATCACAGAATTCTAACTTCTGGAGCGAGTATCTCAAAGGTTTCCCTTTAAGACATCGTAATACAACAGGGGACACGCATGTCTGGTCGTGCCACATAGCTATCTCCACCCCGAACAGAGTTAACGCTTCGGTGTGTAAGGGCTGAGAATAGCTGGGAGCCGTTCCACAGCTAATCTCACTCGTGGCTACTACTGATACTCGAGACGTAAACAAACGGACGCCATTGCTCTAATGACGTCACGCGCGTCTTTATCCTTTGTTTAGTAGCTGCCCTACTGAGACGGATTTTCCCTTGTGTGAACTTTATCGCTTTGCATCTTCGCTATGTCGTTACCTTCAGCCTCGCCTTCTTCTGGAAAGTTGAGTACAAGGTTCCAGTATTGTTTAATTAAGCTCTGGCCGTAAAGTAAATATTATTTCGCGAAATAATTGATGTTTTGTGGCAGAGCTGTGCCTCTACCGGACCCGCCATTTTATGGCGTCGTTGTTGTTTTGCATGTCCTATTTAGTTAGCCACAACAACGCTTCCGGCCTTATATACTAATTGAATACATTAGTTTATTTAGTCTTCATAGCTAGGAACTTTTATATCGTGTTTAGACGCTTTTTATCGGTCATCGATTGACCTCATACCAGTCGGCTACTATAGCCCCCAGGCCAGGAGCCTATATACAAGTGTTCATGCATGATTTATCAGTGATCCTAGACTAAGTTATGAAGATGGAGGCATTATTATTTTACAATACTTTTGACTAGTGATGCAAATGTTTTCGCCTTCAGGGACCATATAGGGGATAGGCTAGTCAGTGATTCTTTCTAGCCTAACCTAACCTTAGGACCCCTATATGCTTCCTTCATCCCCTGCCTTGGCACTCCCTCTAATTAGCCTTGATCCCTTTTCTGAGTAAAGGGATTTATTGTCTAATAGAGTATTATATCGCCTCTCAGTCCTCCCTAAAGGAATGAACCCCCTTTAGGATTGCGTCTGAGAGTGAGGTTAGGCTAGCCTACCTCTATGGCTAGGATAGTCTACGACTTTCCTGCGATAGCGATACGTCTTCTTCCTTGCCTAGTTCAGGACTTTTAGCCCTGATCTAGGCCGGGTTAGGAAGGTTTCTCTGTTCCATGCTGAAACTGTACTCTTGCACCGTTTTAGCCGATCAGCCTAATCTTAGGTTAGGGAGTGTCCTCCCTTCCCTTTGTGGCCGCTCTGGTACAGAAACCCTTCCTGGGAAGACCCCTCTCTTCTCCCTCCCCACCTATCTCTTGTATAGCCTAGCCTATGCTTAGGTTAGTTTATACTCATCTGTCCCCTGTCCTACAAATCCTCCTTAGGGTGGATGAGTAGGGCTACCCGAGCTTCCCTGTGCTGTCCGCTCTGGTACATATACCCTCATAGTGTCCTATAAGGTTAGTTACTAGTGTAGCTCTGCATAGGGGAGTCTCCCCCCCCCCTCTTGGGTGTTCCCTAGTCCTCCCTTGGGCTACCTGCTCCCGGTCCCTAGTGACCCCTGCTTATGGATGATAGAGCCTGTCTCTATCATGGGTACACCCCCTCAGGGAGGGGGAGGGATGTCTGGAACCCTGAAGGTACTTCCTGCATCCTTCCCCCCCTCCCCCTGTCTCTCTATCTATCCGGGTGCCGGTCTCTTGCCGCCTCTTCTGCCGGCAATACCTGCCTCCCTCTTGGTGACTTCCCTACCCTTGCCGCCAGCCCCCCGTGTACCGAGGGACTGCCGGCTGCCGCCGGCTACTACCGGCAGCTCTCCTACTCCTATCTAATCGTCCGCTTGCCGGTCGATCTCCGGAGTGCCGGCATATACTGCCGGCAACCCGATACTACCTGTACCATCCTTACCCCAGTCACCAATCCGGCATCCTCCGGCTGCCGGAGCCGCCGCTCCCTGCCGGCGTGCCGCCGTTGTGCCGGCGGCCGCCATCCTGGTATCTAACTGACTTTGAAAATTGTCTGTTCTAGTGCCAGAATCTATGCTGGAGCGAGCTCCGGCGTGCCGGCGGCTTGCCGGATGCCCCGGAGGCGTCAAGAATACTTGCACCCCCTCTCTGTAGCTATCATAAGACTAAGATAGCCCTACCTTGCAAATAGATAAGCTGCTTTGCTTCTAAGATCAGTACCTAGTACTGCTCTATTCGTGATCATGCTGTCTCTTTGCATTCTTCTATTTCCAGCATGCTATGTGCATCTTAGCGCGGCTGGTTGCCAGAAGCAGTTTCCCTTAATGAGGCCTTCTGGCTCTTATCTGGGAACCGAATGAATTCGATCCCAACCTTGTCCTTGGCTTTCCATGGAGTTCCAATATATGGGAATCCTAGGAAACTATATCCAATGATCTCGGTCATTTGGATTATCCCAGGACCAAGCCTATGGTAACCAGCCGGGCGAGATGCATGGAGCGTGTTCTCCTTTACTGTTTCATTCTCTATGCATCACACCTTCTTTAAGTTAAAATTAATGATTAATATTAACTTAATTTAAGAGCCATTCCTATGACTCCCCCATACTCATTTTCTCTTTCTTCCACAGGAGGAGCAGATGAAGTGCGATTTCGCATACTGTGCTGTGAAACGCTCGCAGTTTTACGGACATACGGCGTGCAGGACTCACGCCCCTTGCTCAGACAAGAAAGGGGATTGGAAGTTCTGGAATCCACTGGAATGTACGGTCTGCCAGGCCTACCTAGTTGAGGCCTTCCATAACCCTCCCTCAGCGAAGGTTAGAGACATTGCTCGTGAAAAACTGCGCAAGTGGGTGCGTGGTTTTCAGAGAAATGCTACTGGACCGTACCTGGCCACCGAAGAACTGAGGTCCCTGTTGTTCCCTAAGGCCTCCCCTGACTCAGTGGTTCCAAAGGAAGCAATCCCCACTGTCCAAATTACGGTGGAACCTGATGTGGTCATGGCTCAGTCCATGCACGAGTGTCGTTTAGATTCCGAAGATGATGAACAGATCTCTGACGTCTCGGAAGACACGGAGAAGACGCTTATGGCTCAAGGAGCCGAAGAGGACGAAGACAAGGTGGAATACACCGAGTCGGAGATTGGAGCTACTCCCTCGTCCATCCCTCCGCCTACTCCTACACCGACGGATGTGTCCATCCCGTCTACCTCCTCGACCCCGGATCCTTCCTCTTCTACCCAAGAACTGATCCGACTGATTAGAGCTGTCATGGACGACAGACTGAAGGAGAACCAGGAGTCCATCAGGTCTATGATTGGATCCAGAGAACCGAAGAAGATCTCGGTCAAGGATCTCCCAGCTTGCTCTCATGCCAATCCGTGGAGGTATGCAGAGCATATGGTTATTGCGACCGGCAGGATCTTTGTTAGTGACAAAATCGGCACGGTCCCGTTGGAAGATGTGGAATTCTTCCCAAGCTTCGAGGCCTACCCGGACTGTTACGTCCGGCTTCGTTCCGAACCTGCCTCGAAGGAGGAGACCGAACCTAAAGAAGAGATAGTGTTCGATCTCGCAAAGGCCCAGGCTATGCTAGCCTCCGCATTTAAGAGCAGGGGCTTTACCTGCTCTAAGCTTCCTGCCTTGAGCAAGAAGCATCCTACATATGTCGCACCTGACACTGCGATTCTTCCATTTTTGGAAAAGGCCTTGGCTGCATGCCTTAAAGCGGCGGAAGAAGGAAAACCCTGCCCTGCACTGGAGGAGTGCAGACCCTTCTCCATCGTGACACCCCCTGACACTAGACAATGGAAAGATGTCCAACATACTTTCGTCGTGGGTAGGCTCGATCCTGACGTCGCCGGACGTCAGTTTAATGAAGACCTCCCTAAGCTCAATGATCACCTCCTTCGCCGGGAACAAGACACGAAGGAGAGGCTTGCGGCATCTCTTTCTCATCAAGTCCAACTTGAAGTTATGGCCTGTGACACAGCAGTACCCGATCACTACATGGTACTGGCCAAATCCCACTTACTCACGGTAATGAAGGACTTGTACCATTTCATAAAGGCTCGTAGAGCCTGTCGTGAATTCGTGTTTGTCGGTGCCACCGTGAAACACGAACCCCGGAGGCTGATTTCCTCCAACATCTGGGGAAAGCACCTGTTTCCTTCTGACCTTGTCAAGGAAATAACGGACAGAGCCGCCACGGAGAATAGGAACCTTCTCCACAAGTGGGGCATGTCCAGAAAAAGGAAAACCTCTCAGGACGATGGACCTCAGCCTAAGAGGAAACCTCAGAAGCCGAAACCCCAGCAACGTCAACAAAGACGTCAGTTTCCGGGACCCGCTACCTCCCAAGTGGTTGCCCAACCACAACAGACCTTTCAATTGGTCCCCCAACCGGTGTTGTCACAGTCACCGGTCTTCACCCCTGCCTTTGAGCAGCCATCCACTACCTTTCATGCCAGAGGTAGAGGCTCGTCCAGGGGTGCAAGCAGAGACGCCTCTCGTCGTCCCTCCAGAGGTAGAGGAGGAAAGGGAGCTAGCGGCCGAGGCAACAAGTCCTCGGGACACCAGAAGCAATGAAGTGCTTCCGGTGGGAGGAAGACTCCGCCAATTCCAGGATCGTTGGACCTTCGATCCTTGGGCACACAGCATCATCAAGAACGGTCTAGGCTGGAGTTGGGTGCAACCACCCCCAATCTTCCAGCGGTTCTTCCAACAATCGACCCCCATTCTGGAAGAATATGTTCTAGACCTCTTGAACAAGAAGGTGATAAGGAAGGTAAAGTCCACCAGGTTCCAAGGGAGACTGTTTTGCGTTCCCAAGAAGGACTCAGACAAGCTCAGAGTCATTCTGGACTTATCCCCCCTCAACAAGTTCATAGAGAACAACAAATTCAAGATGCTGACGCTTCAACAAATAAGGACCCTTCTGCCTCAAGGTTCCTACACGGTCTCTATAGACCTGGCGGATGCCTATTGGCACATTCCAATGAACCATCACGCTTCCTCCTACCTAGGATTTCGACTCCAAAGGAAAAGCTACGCCTTCCGGGCCATGCCATTCGGCCTCAATGTGGCCCCTCGGATCTTCACAAAGCTGGCGGATGCCATAGTACAACAGCTCCGCCTAAGAAACGTCCAGGTGATGGCCTACCTCGACGACTGGCTAGTCTGGGCTCCATCGCCCGAAGAGTGTACAAAGTCTTGCGACGAAGTTACCCAGTACCTAGAACACCTGGGATTCAAGATCAACGAGAAGAAATCTCGCCTCTCTCCGGCTCAGAAGTTTCAGTGGCTGGGAATCCACTGGAATCTTCAGTCACACCGCCTTTCCATCCCCCAGAAGAAAAGGAAGGAAATAGCAGGGTCTGTCAAGCGACTACTGAAATCCAAACGCATTTCAAGACGACAGCAGGAACGAGTTCTAGTCTCTCTACAATTCGCCTCAGTGACAAACCCAGTGCTTCGTGCACAGCTAAAGGATGCCGCGGGAGTCTGGAGACGATCGGCATCCATCGCTCGAAGAGACCTCAAGAGACGGCTTCCAAACAGACTTCGACGCCTCCTAAAGCCGTGGTCGGAAGCAATGGCCCTGAAAAGGTCCATTCCTCTCCAACACCCTCCTCCATCACTCAACATCCACACGGATGCCTCACTGGAGGGCTGGGGAGGTCACTCCCACCTGAAACAAGCTCAAGGGACCTGGTCTCCACTATTCAAGACGTTCCACATAAACATCTTGGAGGCCATGGCGGTCCTTCTTACTCTGAAGAAGCTATCCCCGCCGCCCTCGATCCACATCCGTCTAACCCTAGACAACTCGGTGGTAGTTCGTTGTCTCAATCGCCAGGGCTCAAGATCGCCCCCAGATAAATCAGGTGCTTCTCCCAATCTTCCGTCTGGCGGAGAAGAAGAAGTGGCACCTGTCTGCAGTTCACCTACAAGGATTCCGCAACGTGACAGCGGATGCTCTATCTCGAACAAACCCGATAGAGTCGGAATGGTCTCTAGACGCAAGATCATTCTCCTTCATCTCTCATCAAGTCCCAGAACTTCAGATAGATCTCTTTGCAACGAGCGACAACAATCAACTTCCTCTGTACGTAGCCCCGTACGAGGACCCCAAAGCAGAAGCGGTGGACGCCATGTCACTGGACTGGAACAGATGGTCGAAGATATACCTGTTCCCTCCCACCAACCTTCTGTTGAAAGTCCTCTCCAAACTGAGAACCTTCAAAGGGACAGCGGCCCTAGTGGCTCCCAAGTGGCCCCGGAGCAACTGGTACCCCCTGGTCCTGGAGCTGCAGCCCAAGCTGATCCCTCTCCCGGGCCCAGTTCTCTCTCAACAAGTACAGAAGTCGACTGTCTTCGCTTCATCATCGAAAATCAAGGACCTTCATCTCATGATTTTCTCTCCCTTGCCGCAAAGAAGAGGTTTGGGATCTCGAAGAAAAGTCTAGACTTCCTAGAGGAATACAAGACCGAATCCACGAGACGGCAATATGAATCATCCTGGAGGAAATGGGTCTCCTTTGTTAAAGCAAAAAATCCTAAAGAAATCACCATTGATTTCTGTATGTCCTTCTTCATTCACCTTCATGGACAAGGATTAGCAGCCAATACGATTTCAACCTGCAAATCGGCTTTGACTAGACCAATTCTATATGCTTTCCAAATTGATCTGTCCAACGACATCTTTAACAAACTGCCGAAAGCATGTGCTCGCCTACGCCCAGCACCCCCTCCGAAACCGATCTCCTGGTCACTAGACAAGGTGCTCCATTTCGCCTCCAACTTGGACAATGATTCATGCCCCCTCAAGGATCTGACTCAGAAAGTTATATTTTTATTTGCTCTCGCCTCGGGAGCTCGAGTCAGCGAAATAGTGGCATTATCAAGAGAAGAGGGACACATCCTGTTTGCTGATTCAGGAGAAGTGACCCTCTCCCCTGATCCGACGTTTCTCGCCAAAAATGAATTACCCACCAAAAGATGGGGCCCTTGGAGAATATGCCCCCTGAAGGAGGATGTCTCTCTATGTCCAGTAGAGAGCCTCAAGGTCTATCTTCGCAGAACTTCAAATTTTGGTGGAGGCCAACTCTTCAAAGGAGAAACATCGGGCAGCGACCTGTCACTGAAACAATTAAGAGCGAAAATCACCTACTTCACTCGCAGAGCGGATCCGAACAGTACACCCGCTGGTCATGATCCTAGAAAAGTGGCATCTTCTCTGAACTTCTTTCAGAGCATGGACTTTGAGAGCCTTAAAAACTTTACGGGCTGGAAGTCCTCGCGAGTTTTCTTTAAACATTATGCGAAACAAGTGCACGAAATCAAACATTTTGTGGTAGCCGCAGGTAGTGTTATGAAACCTGCACCTAACTCTGCGTAGAACAGTGAGTTACTTGGGACTCTAACTCTTCGGGTGCCTATGTTGACCCTCGAGTGATTCATAGTGATGTCTAAAAACACTTAGTGCTTTTATAACTGTTCTTATCCCAGGTGAAATGTCATAGTGTCACACAAGTGCCGCATGCCTTGAGCATGATGTGTTATTTAAAGACTTGCGTTCCTCGAGAACGAGTACCTACTAATCCTGAAATTCCCTTTCAGATTCAAGAGCAAGCCTTTATTTCTATGTACATTATTATTACTGTAAATGAACTTTACTTTTGCTGTAAATTATTTAATTTCTGCATTGTGAAATAAAATTTCTATTTTATTACTTATGCGTCTCTTTCAGCTCCTACTTACTATGAAATACATACTGTCATAGTTTTATTTATTCCTCCTTTCTTATGGTCATGAAGAATTTAGGATGTCTATTCCTAAATTATATTCACCTTGCCTCAGTAAGGTTCCTACACGAATACTTACTTCTGATAATCAGGAGATGAACTCTACACACAGTGCCCAACCACCACTGGCCTACTTCAGAATGTTCCTATACAAATATCAAACATTCTGCTTCATCTCTAAGCTCTTAAAAGTTCTTCTGTCAAGATGAATAGCCCTTCAATACCACTTTGACGTCGGCATAGCCCATGGGAACTTCCTACCAATGGGGGGCAGGATATTTCGTTCCTATGGTTCTTACCTAAGATTACTTTGCTGTTTTGTCAATGCCTAGGCACTTAACTCTGGGGGAAAATCTACCACGATACATTGATTCTCTGGTACTCTTCCATCAGGACGCCATGGCTTGAGCCCAAAAAACGGATTTTGAGCGAAGCGAAAAATCTATTTTTGGGTGAGATAGCCATGGCGTCCTGATGGACCCTCCCTACTACTTCGTTCAGTTTGCTCCCACCCTACACAATTGTATCATGGTGATGGGCAGCAACTGGCGCCAGGATAAAGACGCGCGTGACGTCATTAGAGCAATGGCGTCCGTTTGTTTACGTCTCGAGTATCAGTAGTAGCCACGAGTGAGATTAGCTGTGGAACGGCTCCCAGCTATTCTCAGCCCTTACACACCGAAGCGTTAACTCTGTTCGGGGTGGAGATAGCTATGTGGCACGACCAGACATGCGTGTCCCCTGTTGTATTACGATGTCTTAAAGGGAAACCTTTGAGATACTCGCTCCAGAAGTTAGAATTCTGTGATAACCTGTGGTTAAATTCTCTGGGAATATCTTAGTAGTCTTATACCCAAGGAAGCTACCAAACAGGAACCTTCCATCAGGACGCCATGGCTATCTCACCCAAAAATAGATTTTTCGCTTCGCTCAAAATCCGTTTTTGAATCTTTGTTTTCATATTTCTTCCTCCGTTGCAGACCTAGTGCGTTAGTTCATTCTCTAAAGAAAGGGCTAGTATCAATTTCATAAATTATATTTTTGTCTTTAGATGTGGTGTCAGTGTGTAGTAAAGATGCATGTTTTCTAGCCAAATGCTTTTGTTACTTTACACAAATCTCATACGTCGAGGAGACCCTGAATATCTAAGTTCAGAAATCGAAGATATTGTCCAATTATATATATATATATATATATATATATATATATATATATATATATATATATATATATATATATATATATATATATATATATACACACACACACACACACACACACACACATATATATATATATATATATATATATATATATATATATATATATATATATATATATATATATATATATATATATATATATATGTGTGTGTGTGTGTGTATATATATATATATATATATATATATATATATATATATATATATATATATATATATATATATATACACACACACACACACACACACACACACACACACATATATATATATATATATATATATATATATATATATATATATATATATATATATATATATATATATATATATATATATAGGCCACACACATGCTATCATTGTACCTGGGTGACTTTCTCGTCCCTTCATTCTGCCGACATCAGCAGCTGCCAAGGGCTGCAGTTTAAGCACTTTACAGTCTATAATAATCCTTTAATTCACTTCATTAGGTGTCGTAGCAGTCGGAGAAGACGATAGTTACCAGATAGTGAAATGACAAAATTAAACAAAATATCAGTACTATTTCACTAAAATGGGGACACTTGTTTTTGTCGCATCAAACGGGATCAAACGTGAACAAAGCGAGACAAAACTCACAAGTTAAAAGAAAAACGCAACATTTTGCTGGTTTAAAGAAGGCGTGACAGACATTCAATAAGCGGATTCCTATGCTCACATTATTCTCATGACATTTATCTTGCTTTTCTCATGTCTCCACACTTACATATTTCTTCCAAAAAGCCTGTTCAGTTTTCGATTGGTAAGGTTTGGATTTGTAACAGTTCATCCTTTTTTATGCTTATTCAGTATTAGTTCGTTAAGAAATTTTGGTTTAAAGGTTTTTAAAGGCCGCTCACGAATGAAAAAAGCAAGGATAGTGACATAGCCCTAGAAAGTAAGACAATGTCTTAGAGATTGACCATATATACATATAATCAGCGGACAGGTGTCTCTCCACCCAAGCTAGGACCATGGAGGCCCAGGCAATGGCTGCTGATGACTCAGCAGATTGACATATAGGCTCCCCCAAACCAACCATCCTTAGCTCACAAGGATGATGAGGTTGCAGGGTCCAAAGGAACTAATGAGTTTGAGCGGGATTCAAACCCAAGTCTGGCGATCACCAGTCAGGGACGTTACTACATGGGCAGCCACAAGTTTGAGATATTCCAAAACTTTCGATGTGGAAGTCGAGTTCTGTAAATGCAATTACTGATCATGAATAAAAACATGTTTTAGTTAGTCAAACACAAACAGAAAACTGGGAATTATAATTTATAAATCATGAATATTTTGATAATATTCCTTTTGATTATGGTAACTTAGAATTAATTTTTTGTACCGGTAATACTGATTCTCTTGTAGCCGAACACTTCCCATTCGAAACCAAATGCTGTGTCTTAAAACAGAGCAAACTTCACGTGAATACAGAACCACATATGAAAAGAACAATCAGGCATCAACGGCCTGTTAACACGCTTTGATCTCAGCTTAGTCAAACATGTATCATATGTATCAACATTCTCACCTATAATTGTCTCCTAGTAATTCCTCGGCTGCCTCTCACCTTTCCTCTTTGTATTTCCTAATTACACACACTTCACTACCCAATTTCTATGAATTCTTTCCACACATCTAAACTACTTTACAAGATTCCGTGGCTTCCTATCATTCACTCTAACTATTTTACCACTTCTATAAATAGTCGTAAGAGGCGACTAAAAGGGACGGGACAAGGAGGCTGGGAACCCCCTCTACTGTATTATAATCCTGTGAGACATCAAAGAAGTGGAGCTGGGGGGAGAGTGACTGCTCCCCACATTCTAGTTTTGGGATGTTTGAATGTGCGTGGATGTAGTACGATAGAAGTAAAAGATGTGAGATTGGAAGTATGTTTAGGAATAGAAGGATGGATATAATGGCTTTGTGTGAGACAAAGATAAAAGGGAAGGGTGAAGTGATGTTTGGTGAAATGTTTGGTAGAGTGTCTGGGATTGAAAGGGGAAGAGCAAGAGAAGGTGTGTCTTTATTGGTGAGTGAATGGATGACAGGTAAAGTAGTGGAATGGAAAGAGATATCATCTAGGTTAATGTGGGTAGGGGTTAGGTTGGGTAGGGAATGTTGAGCTTTTGTCAGTGCATATGGTCCAGGTTGTGAGAAAAGTGAAGAAGAGCGGAAAAAGTTCTGGAATGAATTAACCAGGTGTGTAGAAAGACTGGACAGAAGGAATTATGTAGTTGTCATGGGTGACTTAAATGTTAGAGTGGGCGCTGGAGAGGTAGAAGGTGTCATTGGGAAATATGGCGTACCAGGTGAAAATGAGAGTTGTGAGAGACTGGTAGATATGTGTGTTGAGCAAGAGATGGTGATAGGTTCTAGCTTTTTCAAAAAGAAATATAAAAATAAGTATACATGGGTAAGCGTGGCAAATGGAAGAGTGGTAGAAAGGGCGTTAATGAATTATGTGTTGATAACTAAAAGAATGTTTGGAAGATTGAAAGACGTGCACGTGTTTAGGGGTATGGCTAACGGTATGTCTGATCATTTTTTTATTTGGTGGAAGGAAAATTAGTTGTAGCAAAAGAGTTGGGGAATAGAGTAGGTGGATGTAAAAGGGAGCTAGTGGGGGTGGAAGAGCTGATAAAATCCGGGGTAAAAAGTAAATATTAAGAAAGGTTGACAATGGCATATGACGAAGTGAAAGTAAGAGAAACGGGTAATTTAGAAGAGGAGTGGAAGTTAGTAAAAGAAAAATTTGTTGGGATTGCAAGTGATGTGTGTGGCAAGAAGTTTGTTGGAATCAGCATGAGGAAGGGCAGTGAATGGAATGAAGGAGTGAAGGTAAAAGTGGAAGAGAAAAAGAGGGATTTTGAAGAATGGCTGCAGAGTAATATTGTAGAGAAGTATGAAAGATATATAGAGAAAAATGTGGAAGTAAAGTGCAAGGTAAGTGAGGCAAAGAGGGCAGCTGACCTGAGGTGGGGTCAGGGATTGAGTCATTCATATGAAGAGAATAAGAAGAAGTTTTGGAAAGAAGTGAAGAGATTAAGGAAGGCTGGTTCAAGAATTGAAGAGAAAGTGAAAGATGGAAATGGAAGGTTGTTAAAAGGAGAGGAGGCAAGGAAAAGGTGGGCGGAATACTTTGAAAGTTTACTGAATGTTGAAGATAATAGGGAGGCAGTTATAATTTCTGTTGCAGGTGTTGAGGTGCCGGTGATGGGAGATGAGAATGAGTGAGAGATTACAAGAGAGGAAGTGAGGAGAGCACTAGATGAAACGAGAGTAGGAAAAACATCTGGTATGGATGGTGTGAGAGCTGAGATGTTGAAGGGGGGGGGGGTGAGACTGTACTTGAATGGTTGGTGATATTGTTTAATATGTGTTTTGTGTTGTCAATGGTACCAGTAGATTGGGTTTGTGCATGTATTGTACCACTATATAAGGGTAAGGGAGATGTGCATGAGTGTTGTAATTCAAGGGATATTAGTTTGAGTGTGGTGGGAAAAGTGTATGGTAGAGTACTGATTAATATGATTAAGGATAAAACAGAGAATGCAATCTTAGAAGTACAGGGTGGTTTTAGAAGAGGTAGGGGTTGTATGAATCAGATTTTTACAGTTAGGCAGATATGCGAGAAATATTTAGCCAAAGGTAAGGAGGTGCATGTTGTGTTTATGGATCTGGAGAAAGCGTATGATAGAGTTGATAGGGAAGTAATGTGGAATGTGATGAGGTTATATGCAGTTAGTGGAAGGTTGTTGCAAGCAGTGAAAAGTTTCTACAAAGGTAGTAAAGCATGTGTCAAGATAGGAAATGAAGTGAGCGATTGGTTTCCGGTGAGAGTGGGGCTGAGACAGGGATGTGTGATGTTGCCGTGGTTGTTTAACTTGTATGTTGATGGAGTGGTGAGAGAGGTGAATGCTTGAGTGCTTGGACGAGGATTGAAACTGGTAGACGAGAATGACCATGAATGGGAGATAAATCAGTTGTTATTGCGGATGACACTGTACTGGTTGCAGACGCGGAAGAGAAGCTTGTCCGACTAGTGACAGAATTTGGAAGGGGGTGTGAGAGAAAGAAGTTGAGAGTTAATGTGGGTAAGAGTAAGGTTATGAAATGTAAGAGAAGGGAGGGTGGTGCGAGGTTGAATGTCATGTTGAATGGAGAGTTACTTGAAGAGGTGGATCAGTTTAAGTACTTGGGGTCTGTTGTTGCAGCAAATGGTGGAGTGGAAGCAGATGTACGTCAGAGAGTGAATGAAGGATACAAAGTGTTGGGGGCAGTTAAGGTAGTAGTAAAAAATAGAGGGTTGGACATGAATGTAAAGAAAGTTCTGTATGAGAAAGTGATTGTACCAACTGTGATGTATGGATTGGAGTTGTGGGGAATGAAAGTAATGGAGACAGAAATTGAATGTGTTTGAGATGAAGTGTCTAAGGAGTATGGCTGGTGTATCTCGAGTAGATAGGGTTAGGAACGAAGTAGTGACGGTGAGAACGGGTGTAAGAAATGAGTTAGCAGCTAGAGTGGATTTGAATGTGTTGAGGTGGTTTGGCCATGTTGAGAGAATGGAAAATGGCTGTCTGCTAAAGAAGGTGACGAATGCAAGAGTTGATGGGAGAAGTACAAGAGGAAGGCCAAGGTTTGGGTGGATGGATGGAGTGAAGAAAGCTCTGGGTGATAGGAGGATAGATGTAAGAGAGGCAAGAGAGCGTGCTAGAAATAGGAATGAATGGCGAGCGATTGTGACGCAGTTCCGGTAGGCCCTGCTGCTTCCTCTGGTGCCTTGGATGACCGCGGAGGTAGCAGCAGTAGGGGATTCAGCGTTATGAAGCTTCATATGTGGTAGATAATGGGGGAGGGTGGGCTGTGGCACCCTAGCAGTACCAGCTGAACTCTGTTGAGTCCCTTGTCAGGCTGGGAGGAACGTAGAGAGGAAAGGTCCCCTTTTTGTTTCATTTGTTTGATGTCAGCTACCCCCCAAAATTGGGGGAAGTGCCTTGGTATGTATGTATAATATAAAGGACTGTATTTGTATGGACTGCTCACACATAATGAACACAGAAGCTGACATTTCTAGATATTGAATAAATCTTTAAAGTACTCTATTTTGGAAAGGACAATCACATGAGCGAGAAATCGCATAGCAAGTGGCAGACATGCCAGGGTGCAATATCTTGATTCAGAAAGTATGAACAGACAGGAGAAAAATAAATCACTTCCAATTTCATGGGCGTTTGCTAATCTCACAAGACTTCATAACTCACATAAGAGTAACTTACTATTATTATTATTACTATCATTATTATTATTATTATCATTATTATTATTCTGCTGCTTCCTCCGGTGCCTTGGAAGACCGCGGAGGTAGCAGCAGTAGGGGCTTTAGCGTTATGAAGCTTCATCTGTAGTGGATAACGGGGAAGGGTGGGCTGTGGCACCCCTAGCAGTACCAGCTGAACTCGGTTGAGTCCCTTGTCAGGCTGGGAGGAACGTAGAGGAGAGGTCCCCTTTTCTGTTTCATTTGTTTTATGTCAGCTACCCCCCAAAATTGGGGGAAGTGCCCTAGTATATGTATGTATATATTATTACTGGCTAAGCTACAACCCTAGTTGGAAAAGCAGAATGCTATAAGCTCAGGGAAAATAGCCCAGTGTAGAAAGGAAACAAGGAAAAATAAAAATTATAAGAACAGTAACATTAATTAAAATAAATATTTCCAATATAACCTATAAAGTCTTCAACAAACCAAGATGAAGAGAAATTAGATAGAATTGTGTGCCCGAGTGTATCCTCAAGTAAGAGAACTCTAACCCAAGACAGTGGAAGACCATGGTATAGAGATTATGGCACTAACCAAGACTAAGAGAACAATGGTTTGATTTTTTACTGTCCTCCTAAAAGAGCAAAGTGGCCACTGAACAATTACAGTGTATTAGTTAACCCCTTGTCTTTTGGTACAACGTTTCAGGTAGGCCCTGCTGCTTCCTCCGGTGTCTTAGATGACCGCGGAGGTAGCAGCAGTATGGGATTCAGCATTATGAAGCTTCATCTGTGGTGGATAACAGGGGAGGGTGGGCTGTGGCACCCTGGCAGTACCAGCTGAACTCGGTTGAGTCCCTTGTCAGGCTGGGAGGAACGTAGAGAGTAGAGGTCCCCTTTTTGTTTTGTTTCATTTGTTGATGTCGGCTACCCCCCAAAATTGGGGGAAGTGCCTTGGTATATGTATGTTAATTGAAACAAGGTTCTTTCTTTTTTAAGTTTTTATGTATATAAGAAAATGGAGTGTTACAGTGAGTGCAACAATCATAAATAGCTAACTAATATACAAAACATTCTGCTATCAAACACTCAAAAGTTCACGATTGATTCTCAAACCCATTTTGTAATGACTTTCAAAGTATTAAAAATGCAATTAAACCATCGCACACTTTATCAAAGGTCTCAACATCTTGCAAAATGTTACATTAATGCCACCAATTTAAATACTATTGTATATTATAAACAAATTAATAATATTTTTTGGGCAATTTCTCAAAAATGAACAAATAACAAAAACTTATAAAGTACAAAACAAAATTTCTTTCTTTGTGACTGCACACAACCTTTTCAGTCTGTTTGTTCCATCCCAGGGACAATGCACAGTCATAAAACTAATTACGATATTTATCCCAAAACCTACATAGTAGATTTCAAAGGATGACTTTTTTTTATAATTGCACAGTTTGTAAGAATATAATTAAAAGTTAATGAGATCCATAACTAGAACATGTACAAGCACCTCATCTATGGAATCAATGTAGGCAGAACATACCATTTCTCACTGTGAATTGACCTCCAACCGGCAACATGCTTTCGTGTGTCCCGGCATGCAATATTCCATACTCGCCTATACATAACAACAGCTCTACATTCAGTCTAACACTTAAAAATAGTGAAAAAATTTCTTAACCTATTACGGCAGTGCGAAGAATGTCACAGTCAAGTGTTTTATTACGCAGTAAATTAAGCCTTCATATGTTTTGGCAAATACAAAAAAATTCTATTTACAATGCTTTAACCAGAAGGATATTTCCCAAATTACCGTGTAGTCAATGCATCCTATATTTTCAATAACAACGGGTAAGGCTAGGCGTTAGTCTTACCAAAACATTACTTTCTGGGAGTCTTTTTCAGTCGAATATATTACAAGCTCGATACACTACAAGAATATCTCACATTCAAGTCTCTTTTCTATCACCTCTCATCGATTCAATTTTGGCGCAAATTTTCAGAGCTGGGCCAAGCTTCATCGACATGGCAGACATTAAATGATCAGCTTTCAGTAGCATCAGTGCTTGTCCATCTATCTCCTGAAGTGCAAAGTCTTCTGCATATTCCTTGCAACCTGGAAGGTTCTGGATGAAATCCACGACATCTTTCACCTGTGAGGAAGAAAAGCTAGTCATATTAGGGTGAAGAAAGATAAAACTAAATTTTACAAGACAAAAAGTTTCACCTAACTGAATTCTTCTTATGTTACATATGGTAATGGCATTTGAAATACTTTAGAATATAATTCTTAAAATAACACTTTCAGGTGTTTTAGTTGCACAGTAAACATCTCACCTGTATAATAAATATGAATTCATCGACTATAATATTTCAACTTAGATTTCAGTAATTATACAGGAAAACCATAAATTTTCTGGAATTAGATGGTCAGGGACATCTTTTAATACAGATAAAATTATGGATACTAGTTAAGAATTTTCTTTTTCTTTATATCATATATCATTGGGACTTCAGACTGCCAGATTGTAGGAATTGCATTTGCATAAGTCTATTCTCTTAAATAAACTTAAAAAAAGTACTTAACTGCCATTAACAATATCTCTCATAATTCTTTTGAGTTCTCCCACAACTAAGCTTGAAGAAATTTTTTACATACGTTTATTCTTGATGTAATGGTTGATGCAATATTGTATTGCACATTATATAAAAAAAATGAAACATTAAGAGGTTAACGCAAAACAGGACGAACAACAAGAATCGATTTAGACATTAAGTAGGCTTAAATAAAAAATTCAGAATAGGCTATTATAATTAGCAGAACACCACAGGATTTGCAATGCTTGCTTACAAGAATGCATGAAATATCACATGAGGTTGGGCTCAAGATAAATACAATAGAAGAAAGACAGAGATGATGAGAACAATATATATGCAATGGAAGATGAAACATCAGTGGAAGGAGAAAGGATTAATGAAGTAAAATCATTCAAGTATTTAGGAGCTATGATCTTCAATACAGGGTTATTAGAATTGGAGTTTAGTGAAAGATTGAAAAAAGCAAATCAGACAATTTCTACGCTAAGTAAAATTTGGAAATCAAATTGCCTTAAATTACATAAAAAAATTGAGGCTATACATCAGTTTAGTGAGATTTGTGTTACAGTATGGACATGAGTCATGGTATGACAATGAAACAATATCCAACAGATTTAGTAGATATGAGAACTGATTGGGAGATAAATGGCAGGACATGATTAGAAATGAAACTATATGAGAAATTACTCGAGAGCCATATGTGGATGAGATCAGGGTGACAGGTACACTGGGCTATTTTTCCATGTTGGAGCTTACAGCAGCTGGCTTTTCCAACTAGGGTTATAGCTCAGCTTATAATAATGATACTAATAATAATAATATTATCAGAAATAATAATAATAACTTCTATGTATTCCTAAAAGGTTAGATGTAAGTGTGAGGAGGGCATTATGTTTCCCTATCGTCGTAAAGTTTCCCTTGAAACTAAGCACTAACTTTTCTTTAAATAGAGTTGACATATAAACTATTGATACCACTGTTATGGTCTCTGTAGGAGGTAAATTGTTTGACCTATAAATGTGAACTATTTTTTGTGTGAAATATGCATCCAGTCATTTAGTCAACTTGCTATCAGTTTGAGAGAAAAGCTTCAAGGATGCAAAAAAACAAATGAGAGTAGGGTGTGCTTTGAACCCATCAGTATGTGTTCTCCGTAGCCATTTTTAGTGTCAAAACTTTAAGAAAAACAACGATGTTGAATATAACATTAAAAAATAAAGATTAATCCTAATGTTCAACATATTGAAAATATTTTAATACATTAAGGTAGATGATTAAACTGGGTCTGTTGTCTTTGACATAAATTTGTTATGCAGTAACACAAAGCCAAAACAAAGTTGAAAACTCTTATTCAATAATGATAAGATAATTTGATCTCATTTTATAAATATAAAAAAAGAAAATTAATAAAAAAAAGGGTATATACTGTATAAAAACCAGTTGCAATATTGTATGTATGTGTGTCAGATAGTGGAACCAATACCAGTGCCTATAAAAGATGATGATATATAAAAATTATTAACATACTACACCAATTCAGTGCAATTCTACTCAGTAACAAGTTGACTGAAGAGACACCACAGTATTATTATTATTATTACTATTATCATCATCACCATTAATAGCTAAGCTACAACCCCAGTTGGAAAAGCAGAATACTATAAGACCGGGGGGTTACAACAGGAAAAATAGCCCAGTGAAGAAAACAGTTAGAATAGAGTGCCTGAGTGTATTTTCAAGCAAGAGAACTCGAACCCATGACAGCGGAAGACCATGGTACAGAGACTATAGCATTGCCCAAGACTAGAGAACAATGGTTTGATTTGGAGTGTCCTTCTCCTAGAAGAGCTGCTTATCATAGAGACTCTTTCTAAAGAGTCTCTTCTCCCCTTTCCAGGAGGAAAGTAGCCACTGAACAATTACAGGGCAGTAGTTAACCTCTTGAGTGAAGAAGAAGGGTTTGGTTCGCTTAGTGTTGTCATGTGTTAACAGGTGAATATGTAAAGAATAGGCCAGACTATTTGGTGTAGGTATAGGTGAAGGAAAAATGAGCCATAACCAGAGAGGGATACAATGTAGTACTATCCAGCCAATCAAAGGAGCCAGTAACTCTCAAGCAGTAGTATCTCAATGGGTAGCTGGTGTCTTGGACAACTTCCTACCTTACTGTATGTATAGTTTCCATTTTATATTATCCAATAAGATATTATATAAGTTTCTAAATAACTGTACACTACTCTTTAGCAATAAGGATGTGCATAAATAAAAGTGTACAGCATAATAAGGTGTGTAGGCTAACTAGCTAGGAAGAGGTGATCACTCAGTGGCCATCAAAATCAGAAATTTGACCAGGCTTTGGAACCAAAGGTGGAATTGAATTAAAAATTCAATAATATGACACAATAACTACCTAAGTAAAACTTTATAATAGATAGAAAAACTGACCGTCCATTTCAAAATATCCACTCTTTGAGACTTGGTAGGAGACTCGGGTGTACATAAACCCTCTTCCTCCTCAGTCATTTCATCGGTTTCCATTTTGAGGCTCTCTGTTTCCTGGGGTTCTGCTGGCTCAGCATTTAGAGCTGTTTCTACCTCTTCAAAAGTTCCATCTTCACGTAACCGTTTACTAGGAGGCTCGTCTGGGTTCCTGAAAAGGCCTATTCTTTTTGAGCAACCAACATTGTACCTGGGGGAGTAAAGATAACATTAAAAACTTCCCATGGCTCGCTGATTTAAAGTCTCAAGTAAACGTAAATTCACAACAACTGCATGTATTCAATTATGTGCGAATACACATTACAGTTGGCATACACTACAATTTGTACACATTAAACTGTTCAATAACCTGTACATCATGTAAACCATTGACCAGATATCTGTCAAATTTGCTAAAACAAAGTTAACTGTAAAGGGTTGTAAACAATACTATAAATAGCACTCAAATATTTCACCAGTATGACAACTTTCAACTATATAGTTATAAATAACTCATAACAGAGGATACGCACCTTTTGGCACAGGAAGTGCTGCAGAATCTCTTGGATCTCTTGAATTTCGAGCGCAAATCAGTCTTTCCACAGAATTCACATTTAGCTGTATCTCCTTTGGGTGAAGTAGAAGTCAGATCATTAGATTTCTTCCCTGGAAATGATGACCCCAACATTAACAATATTATTATGGATGTGAGAATTCTCCTTAAAAGTTCAAAGGCGTTGTGAAGGGACGATACCTAAATTTACACATCTAAAAAAAAAAACTTGTAACCCTGTACTTTACTACTGAATATCAAAAGAATACAGGTAAATATTACATTGACCATGACATCACCCAAAATACTTATTAAAACACATTATTTTGACATTTCACAAGTGAGAATTATCCATAATTTATATACAGTACAGTACTACAGTATATATCAAATAACTATAAAGTTGCAGAGAGACACTTTGAGGACTGGTAATGCAATAGTTGTATGAAGAGGAAAGAAAATATAAGACGGCTATGGTGCATTTCAAGGAATCACGCTGAAGAAAATCCAAACATTCCATCAAGACAATTATACAGGAAAACAGAGGACAATCAAAACAATGGAAGGTTTGCCAAAAAGGACAAAGAACCATGGAGTCAAGTACAATCACCCAATGAAAAATATCAAGGGCTAGTAGGGGAATCTAAAGAAAGCTTCATCGACAATTGTGTTGCTCATCATTTATAAACTTGTTAACAGTGTTTCCTAAATATCTTCAACACCACATTGATGAGAAACACTTACTATTAGCCTCATCATCAGGTAGATTTTCCTTTTCTGCTTGTCCTCCAATTGGTGACTGTGCAGAAGAAGTGACAGCTGCCACAGGGATTGTGTTGCTGTAGTTGGGTGGTCTTGGTTTGGGAATCTCTGTTAATAAGGACGAGCTCCTGACAGGGAACGGTTCAGAAGCTGTGGGGATCAAATTATGAGTTAGAGAAAAACACATCCCAATAGATGATGAATAGAAACAGAACCTATAATGCTAAAAAATAATATATCTTCCACTTGACTTGAAAATGATGCCTAATTCTAATAATAGTCGAAAAGACAAAAATTACTTGACAGATAACATGAGTGAGAACACTCACAGGAACCCCCAAAGAAAAGTATTCATTTCATCACCTGAAACGATGCAACACTCAACATACACGATAAAGAGGGATATAGTTAAAATCTATCCAGTCTAATATAAATAAAACAATTGGAAAATTAATAGATAAAGAGGTAAGATTACGATACTGAAAGGCAATACTGACTATTTCTATTCTTCTATTATGAACTAGTAGAACACTACCTACAACCAAAAAGAAACGTAATGAAAAGGGGGTTAGAACTGGTTGCAAACCTATGGTAGTTCACATACACTTTAGTTTAACATAACAAAACAGATCCCAGGTTAATTTTTTTCATTAATAAAATTTGAAGCTCTTGAAAGGTGAATGAATTTAAATATCAAAATCCTATAAAAAATTATTACAATATATAATTTTCGACAAAGTTCTTGGATATTACAGTAATTTCCCTTGGATCATATATTTTTTGACAAAGGTTAAAAAAAGATGAAAAGACAGATGTTAAAGAAAAAATAAAGAGGTTAAAGAAGAAATTGAAAAGGAGTGCAAAGTCCCAATAACATCCAATAAATCAGTGTCAATCTAGCAAAAAGGATATGATACTGACAATACATCAGTAACGAATAAAGAAAATCTCTTGCACAGCATGAATTATTACTTACCCTCATGGATTACGAAGCCTTCAATAACATGAGTAAGAACTTGTGGTTTCACCATGGCCTTTGGAGGCCCAGTTGCTGTAAGCTGAGGTGCAACAGGGTGGGCAGTTCCGTTTAGGGTGGGCTGAAGAGGCTTGTCACTCACTGTTAAAAAATGTGGAACAATGAACTGTAGTTTTCTAATATACATTCTAAGGAATACGTTACTAAGTTGCAGTATATTACTCTCATTAAAATTTAACTAGAAATGCATGAAATTATACGCTGACTACATACAGCAAAAAGTATAGAGAATTAAACATCCAAAACTAAATTCTTAATTCCCAAAAGTAATATATGATAGGGGTAGGATACAACTGCCCATGGAGTGTAGGCTGATCTACATCTCAATCAATGAACACCATATTCTGTAGTCTTTTAGCAATTTAAATATTTAAAGTGACGCAATTTATATTTTTCAAGGCCATGAAATTAGCTTTGGACACCAAGTTCATTGAGGGATGTCACATTTATTAGTTACACAAGTTATTAAACTTCATTTACAAAAATAGCTGTAAAAGGCTGGCTATTTTCTACCAAAATGTGGAATACATTTGTTGTCATTCCATTGAGGTTTGACTCCATCATATATTCTATTGTATTAACAATTAATTTTTGGTGGGTCAATAAGAATTTTGGGTTCATCTTCCAGGGCTTAACATAACTGCCTTAAACAGGAACTGCTGAAGTGAGATGTACATTTTGCCACAAATGCATATGTTCAATCTCTTGCAGGTAGAATTAACCAGGTCTTAACCTTATCCTTCTATAACAGGATATTCGTTCAAGACTCTTATGTTAAGAGGACTAATGAAATTCTTCAATCATTTGGAAGGTAGGAGTGTTACTAACCTAAGCTAATATAAAGAATAAATAATGAAGCAATATATGAAAGAAAATTTATCAAGATAAACTGAGGCTTTGCCAATTTGTAGTTCAGAGTTTAAAATAAACCATCTGGAATACTAACCTTCACCACTCTCGCTGGAAGGTGGAGTCCCATTTAACGTTGCAGGTGTCGAAGGATTTTGTTGAGCCTGTTGCTGTGACTGACTGATAGGTGTCACAGCAGCAGACACAGGAGCAACTACTGGGGCATTTATTGGTGCTACGGGAGTCATCTTTTTTGGCGTTTCTTGCTTAGGTTCTTGTTTAGGTTGGATCATATTTGGTGTTGCAGCAACAGTTGCTATTGCTGGCGCAAGAGAAGGGGGCTGAAGGGGAGCTGAAATTGACGTAACTGCCGTCATCTGCGGCGGCGGCATTGTTGTTGTAGCAAGAACTGGGGGAGATGATGTTGGAGCTTGGGAAGTAATAGGTTGTACCTGATTCTGTGCTTGTAGAGATGAGCTTGGTATTAGCGTTGGAGGGTTTGGGGCCATACTGACTTGAGGAATGGTGGTAACAGTAGTTTGTTGCGTTTTCGGTGCTGGAGCACGTACTAGTTGCGGTAGACTTGGAGGCGGCTGGCCCGCTGGAGGAAGAGGTGCTGTTGGTGGAGCCATTGGACCACCAGGTCTGACAATTGAAAATTAAAATGAGTAAACTGATGACACGAAAAACCAAGAAAGTAAAATATTTTAATAGACAGTTACTAAACCATAATAATAGTTTTCAAAATATTATATAGCATAATGAAACTAACAAACCTTGAGTCATCACCAAGAACCATTTGGCTCCAAAACAGGTGATCAAATAAATTCCACAAACACTAATACAGTGACATTTAAACAAGTAAAATATTAACTTGTATATTCAGATTTTGTTCCAGTATCCCAGTAGATAGACCCATTATTATTTTTTCCTTTACTTTCTCTCCTGTCAGGTGAGGGGTCCACACATGCCTGAAGCCCCGGAGTGGATGTAAATGCATCCAACTGAGGGACCCCAACAACGGAACTTTTAAAAGTATTAACTCCGGTCATTTGACTGGTCAGACAGTACTACATTGGATTCACCTCTTTGGTTACAGCTCATTTTCTTTTTGCCTACATATACTGTACACCGAATAGTTCGGTCTATTCTCTACATATTATCCTCTCTCATACACCGGACAACACTGAAATTACCAAACAATTCTTCTTCTCTCAAGGGGTTAACAACTGCACTGTAATTGTTCAGTGGCTATTTTCCTCTTGGTAAGGGTAGACGAGACTCTCTAGCTATGGTAACCAGCTGTTCTAGGAAGACATTCCAAAATCAAACCAATGTTCTCTAGTCTTGAACAGTGCCATAGTCTCTGTACTATGGTCTTCCACTGTCTTGGGGTAGTTCTCTTGCTTGAGGGTTCATTAGGGGACATCATACTATTATATTTATCTTCATCTTGTTTTTTAAGTTTTTATAGCTTATATGTGAAAGATTTATTCAAACGTTTTTACTGTTTTTAAAATATTTTGTTTTAACTGTTAATTACTTCTCTTGTAGTTTCTTTTCCTCACTGGGCTATTTTCCCTGTTGGATCCATTGGGCTTATAGCATCCTGCTTTTCCCTACTAGGTTGTAGCATAGCAATCATTGATAATAATAATAATAATAATAATAATAATAATAATAATAATAATAATAACAATTTGCATTAATTTATATAATAAGTCTCCTACATAAGACTGAGATGCATTACAAAAATGGGTTGTTCTAAATTGAATAGTTGACAGACTCAATATAATTTAGTTAGGCAATCAACTCACTGCCCTTAACCCACTCACCCTTCTTACTTTCCATCAACCTTTGCAGGCAGATATGTGCAGGTATACCTGAAGGTAAAAGACACCCTTAACAATAGGGATGTATCAAGAATTCATTTTTCTCTTTCTAAATAAAAATTTTTCCAATAATTAATTTGTTTTACCCTTCCTAATGTTCTCATTTTTTGAAGTTCTCAATTTAAAAGATTTTATCTAGGGGACTGTATCTTTGATCAAAGTTCTAAAGTTTAAAGTTTTCATCAATAGAAATTCATCTTTTGAAAGTTTTTATCTACAGAACTGTATCTTTGAAAGTTCTAAAGCTAAAGGTTTTTATTTAGGGAATTGCATCTAGTGTATCTCTTCAAAGTTTCTTTAAATCCTAATTTTGAGTAAAAGCAACCTTCATTTTACTTTCTTACAATATCAATAATAATATTCTGGCGCCCCTAAAACTTTAGTGACAGATAGAACTCAACTTCAGATCCATCGCCATTCACATGTAGTTATGAGCAAAGTTGTTTATAATATGGAAAAATGTTGCTACCTTCCTTTTCCCATATAAAACATATAATTCCCAAGAAACAATTGACGAAATATATGGTCATTTAAGATTTCATCTCTATAATACAGAAACCAGAAACTGAGCTTATTGCCATATCAGTAATTACAAATCCTGTAGTTTAATTTGTATGAATCTGATCACTAGAAGAACCTGAGTGTGTCAGGTTAGAAGTAACTCAAGGGAACAAAGAGGAATAAACAAAAGAAAACTATATAGTTGGGGTTGAAAGGATATTGTAAACCATATTTAGTACCATTTACTATGTACCACACTGGGTCCTACATGAAGTTCGCCAAAATCTACTGAACAGTATTTGCAAAACTAATTTCAACTAAAGACTGCAGATACCTTCATCATACTAAATTATATAAATAACCAAGTAAATTACAAGTAAATAGTACTAGTAATTCCTTAGCATATATAATATCACATGACAACTTTAACAGCCATACTTTACTTACTTGGTTTGGGTCATATTGGTGATGACTTGCATGGTAGGTGCTTGGGAGATTTTATTCTGATTTGAAGCAACATTTGAAGGGTTTGTTACTGTCACAGGAGTCATGGCAGTTTGTTGCTGCATCATTTGAGTGCCGGCATTCACTGCCACCGCCGTAGGCGCGGCACTTACAGCCGCTGCAACAGAGGCAGCAACAGCCACTGTATTCTGGGTTACTTGTGCAGAGGCAATTTGAGGAGTCCCAGCAATTGCTGGTGAAGTGCGGTTGTTTCCACTCTTTCCTCTCAACTTATTCTGAGAAAGAAGCAGAAAATCTTTGAATATAAAAAAAACTTGATATGACTTCCATGAGCACAATTACAGAAATTTAAAACTAGAAATCAAAATATGGAAGAGAAAAAAATCTTACCTGAGCTCTAGGTGCAGGCATGAGACCCGGAGCCAGCTGCTGACCAGCTGTCTGCGTTGACACTGAGGCACCTGGACGAATCTGAGGAGAGTTGGAGGGGAGTATTGGTGGACGCATATTCGGAGCTTTGGGTTGAATGTTGGCGGGCATTTCCATCCCTGACCGAGGTTTTGGGGCCTGTGGTCCTTGTTGCATGGACTGCAGCGGAGACATCATTGCTGAAGTCGCACAAAGAATTCAATGGTTATCACCAATAATTTCCTAAATTTAAATGAACACTAATGTATTAAAGGTTTCCACACATATTTCATTGGAAGGGAAATGGTAAAGAAGGAAAGTTATTTCTTTATAACATACTGAGAAAAGATAGATCATATGATATACTGTACACCTGTATTCAAATAAAAAAAAATATGCAAAAATACAAACTGTAGTCTCATTAATATTTATAATCTCAACTGTAAAATTATTATAGCAATAAATGTATACAATTTATAAACTATATACACCATAATCAGATGGGACTATTGTACTCACAATTTGGAACATGCATAGTCTGTGGCTGAGGATTTGAAATGAAGACATTTTCTTGCCCTGGCTGACCACCGCGAATGAATATAGGCTGATTCTGAGCCAAAAGTGCTGGCGAATGAAGTGTACTTTGGGTTGCCCAGGAAATAGCCTGCTGAGTAGAAAGAATTCCTTCTTTAAGTTTCATTTTCCATGCTACTATACAATATTGTATTTAGAAAAAAAAAGCTTTTTCTTAGTCTTTTGTACATTACAAACCATGAGCTACAAAATATCAAGGGCCAGATTTAAAACTGTGCTATGACTCTTGACGATTGCAGAAGAAACACACCTTTTGCATATCGGTAGTTTTGTGTGCTCCGGAGTGAGCTGGAAGAATATTATGTTGTTGACTGCTAATAACACCCACAGGTAATTGGCCAATGACCAACGTCTGACTTCCAGTCGTCGGTATGGCTGCAGGAGAATATCCTGGAAAAGATTACTTCCTGTTACTACACAGTAATGACAAAAATGCAGCCTAGGTGACCATTTGGAATACCTAACCTAGGTCACATTAAACAGACATTGTGTTGAATCTTAACAAATCTATCATTGATTACAAATAATTTCTGAACAATATGTGTTGTATATTTATCAATGCAAAAAGTTAAGTACAAAAGATGTGTATTATTTATTCATTAATACTGCACACATATCTAGTGTTTCATAACTACACACATTACTCCAATAGACTTCTATGGTTCTCAACAAATAAGACACCAATCACCATTGTAACTTCAAGTAACTTTTAAAATAAGAAATGCTTTTCAAAATATCTTTACAAATTGGGAAAATCAGCTTATGATATAAGCAACAAAAGAATCTTTACATATCTCGTAAAGCAGTTAGCCCTTTTTCTCATAATTTCTACAAGCCTCTCAAAAATTTGTAGTTTTCATTCTATCATTAAAATATACACTATATACATAAAAGTAATTCCCTATCATCCAAAAGTTTATTTGAAAACAAAGGTAAAGCCAACAATAAAAGATGAACACTACTTTAAATGACAACATTACTGTAAAGTACTGCTATTTTCATTCTTAAGAATGACAGAAGTACTTTTGCAAACTAGATCAACATTCATTCATAACCCCACTTGTATACATAGTTCATTAATCAATTACCATATTAGATTTAAAAATAATTTCCTTTAAATTACATTTTTGACATAAATATGCTTTTTTCCTATGCTAAGCAGAAATTGGCAAATCATATAACAAAGATAAAAGGCTTTGGCCCAAATGCCTACTTTCCAGGCATCATAATATTTGAAAATAACAGTCACATGTACAGTACATGGAAAGCAAAGCGTTGTACTACATGCAAAATGTGATTTAGCATACAGTATTGTACATAGCATACAATGGAAAGGAAATACAGGAGGAGTGCACAGTATTAGCTTTTAACAGCAGCAGATATCAAAATAACTTCAACTACAGATGAAAATTAGCAATTGCTACATCTAGCTGAAGGAAAATAGCTAAGCAGTATAAGAAAAGAAACAGCAGAGGTAAATGAGGCTAGCTAGGTTTCAAAAAAAAAAAAAAATTAAAGCGCAAGTTTTGCTGACGAGACTAACCACCTTGGCCTCCAGCCTGAAGAACTCCGGTTTTTCCCGCAGTTGCCGTCAACATGTGAGGAGCTATTTGACCCTGGAAAGGCTTCCCTGTGGCTGCTGCTATTACCTATGGGAGGAAGCATGTTGAGTTGATCACTCCCACAAGATTTTATTTGTTGTTTAATAAATGTAAATAAACATATAAACAGAAGTCTATTTCCCAGAAGGTAATTTGATAAGTTATTAAATAATTATGATTTTCAACCAAAAGAAATCTATTTTTACCTGGATGGGTTGATTTAATCCATTTAGTCTGATTGAATGGGCATAGCAAATTTAATGTATGGAAATCAACATACAAACAAGAATTTATTTATCTGATAGTAATATGTCTCACAATAAACACTTATGATTTTCAACCAATAAGAATTTCGTTTTACCTGGATGGGTTGATTTAATCCATTTAAAGTATTTGGTTGGATGGGCGTAGCATTCATGCCTGGCGCTGGTTGTAGGGTTAAATTACTGGGCATAATAAGCTGACCTTGCGCATTCTGGTAAACCTGTTGCAGGTAAGATCCTCCTGGTATTCCTCCTTGAATTACCTGCACCTGAGGAGAAAACTGTGAAGATGCGCAAGTTAGTAAATTTTTTTATCATAGTATACATAAAACGTTATTTTTAAAATTATAGTAAACATGAAATACAAATTTTTTAATTATGGTAAACCTATGTTAATTCTTTAACTAAATTAAACATGAAATATCAATTCTTTAGTTAAAGTTATTTTCTTAATTATAGCATACATGAAATGTTATTCTTTAAATTATAGTAAACATGAAATGTTATTATTTTCAAATTATAGTAAATGTGAAATGTTAATTTTCAAATTGTAGTAAACATGGAAAATTAAATTCTAAATTAAAGTACCCTTAAAATGTTTACCTTTT
Organism: Palaemon carinicauda; assembly: GCF_036898095.1. Classification (NCBI taxonomy): domain Eukaryota; kingdom Metazoa; phylum Arthropoda; class Malacostraca; order Decapoda; family Palaemonidae; genus Palaemon; species Palaemon carinicauda. The sequence continues at coordinate 82,294,009 of NC_090751.1, forward strand.
AATTAAAATAAACATGAAATGTTATTTTTTTTAATCATAGAAATTAAAAATTTTACAAGTTCATAGTGTATCATCAAAATAAATATTCCTAGGCCTTGTTTTGGAAAAAAATTAAATCGCAAACCCCAGTGATCAATTACACAAGCCCTTTAAACCTTTAAAATCAGTGATCAATTACACAAGCCCTTTAAACCTTTAAAACCAGTGATCAATTACACAAGCCCTTTAAACCTTTAAAACCAGTGATCAATTACACAAGCCCTTTAAACCTTTAAAATCAGTGATCAATTACACAAGCCCTTTAAACCTTTAAAACCAGTGATCAATTACACAAGCCCTTTAAACCTTTAAAACCAGTGATCAATTACACAAGCCCTTTAAACCTTTAAAATCAGTGATCAATTACACAAGCCCTTTAAACCTTTAAAACCAGTGATCAATTACACAAGCCCTTTAAACCTTTAAAACCAGTGATCAATTACACAAGCCCTTTAAACCTTTAAAACCAGTGATCAATTACACAAGCCCTTTAAACCTTTAAAACCAGTGATCAATTACACAAGCCCTTTAAACCTTTAAAACCAGTGATCAATTACACAAGCCCTTTAAACCTTTAAAACCAGTGATCAATTACACAAGCCCTTTAAACCTTTAAAATCAGTGATCAATTACACAAGCCCTTTAAACCTTTAAAACCAGTGATCAATTACACAAGCCCTTTAAACCTTTAAAACCAGTGATCAATTACACAAGCCCTTTAAACCTTTAAAACCAGTGATCAATTACACAAGACCTTTAAACCTTTAAAACCAGTGATCAATTACACAAGCCCTTTAAACCTATAAACCCAGTGATCAATTACATAACCCCTTTAAACCTATAAACCCAGTGATCAATTACACAAGCCCTTTAAACCTATAAACCCAGTGATCAATTACATAACCCCTTTAAACCTTTAAAACCAGTGATCAATTACACAAGCCCTTTAAACCTATAAACCCAGTGATCAATTACACAAGCCCTTTAAACCTATAAACCCAGTGATCAATTACACAAGCCCTTTAAACCTATAAACCCAGTGATCAATTACACAAGCCCTTTAAACCTATAAACCCAGTGATCAAATACACAAGCCCTTTAAACCTTTAAAACCAGTGATCAATTACATAAACCCTTTAAACCTATAATCCCAGTGATCAATTACACAAGCCCTTTAAACCTATAAACCCAGTGATCAATTACACAAGCCCTTTAAACCTTTAAAATCAGTGATCAATTACACAAGCCCTTTAAACCTTTAAAACCAGTGATCAATTACACAAGCCCTTTAAACCTTTAAAACCAGTGATCAATTACACAAACCCTTTAAACCTTTAAAACCAGTGATCAATTACACAAACCCTTTAAACCTATAAACCCAGTGATCAATTACACAAGCCCTTTAAACCTTTAAAATCAGTGATCAATTACACAAGCCCTTTAAACCTTTAAAACCAGTGATCAATTACACAAGCCCTTTAAACCTTTAAAACCAGTGATCAATTACACAAACCCTTTAAACCTTTAAAACCAGTGATCAATTACACAAACCCTTTAAACCTTTAAACTCAGTGATCAATTGCACAAGCATTTGCAATTGAAAACCTTAATGATCAAGTGTATGAGGCTGGTTGCAACAATCAACTCATGTGTAATACTGCACCTTCATTACTTTGGATACCATAAGATGTATTGCAAGATGATTTAATTAAGGCATTGGACATAATTTGTGTCCTTTAATTACAGTACAGCTTTTCCTTTATGTTCTTATTTATGTAAAGTAAATGAAAATCATACAAACATGTATCATTATATATATATATATATATATATATATATATATATATATATATATATATATATATATATATATATATATATATATATATATAAATGGAAAGGAAATTTATTTAGTTATACAATAAAAATATTGTAAAGTTTCATCTTGTATAGTTTTGTGCTAGGATAATATGTTAAAAAAAGGGGCTAGGGGCTTGAGTGCCAAATCATTACGTGAATGGTTAGGGCTTAAAAGGGTTATGAGGCATCAACAAAATGCTCTTGATTTGCAGGCAGACAAAAAGTAAGAGACTAAGTTCCTAATCAGCCTATCATCACCTGTGGCATGGGAGAGGGTGAGACCCCTGGATGAGCAATCGTTTGGGGTAGGTGGTGCTGAAGGGGTTGGTGCAAGGCCGAAACAGTGGTGGTACTCGTCTGAGGGCCGGGGGCCGGGGCGATGGCTGGGGGCGCTGGCTGCATCCCGGACGCCAGCGATGCTTGCACGTAGAACTGGAAAGAAAGAGATGAGTATTAACACAGTCCCATGTCCCCTATAAAGTCTGTCTCTTGTGTACAAAGACACCATTGCTTTTGAGTGATTAATCAAAATATTTGCGACACCTACTGTAGTCATAAAGAATCCTCACATAATGATGTATTCTCATGTTGGAAATTTTCAGAATGTTTCAGCAATAAGTGTCCATATAAAATCACTAGATATATTTATATCTGATTTATTTCATTAAACCATGATCTACAGTCTCTTCTTGGACACATCTTTCTACCTATCAGCATTGAAAATTAACTTGACTAACTAGCCAGTGATAAGAGGGATGGCCCCCGGGCTGGATAACGGCAAGTCTAAATTTGCAGTTTATTCCTTGTAGGCTATTGTTGTATAAACACTAAACAGAAGGATACGTATTTGTATAGATAAATTTTTATTTTTCATGGATGACCTTTTTGATGAACAGCAAAAGAATTAATCATATTTCCAATATTTCTATAATTTTCTTCCCCATACAAAAATACTCCAAACCAAGTGAATTATTCTTACTATACTAATTATCAACATGAAAATACTAATTCATGTTAGATCGGATTTATTAATTTGGGCTATGTAACCCAGGGCTGGGGCCAGTGAGGCCATTCAGAGTAAAAGTAAGACTGGGGGAAAAGGATTGAAAGCTAAAAGGAAATTTAGAAACTGGAAGGATAAAAAGGAGGCGCAGATACGCTGAGAAGGTACGACGACACTCAAGTCATACCTACAGTACACCTCATGAAGCGGATTCTATACACAAAGCAGCTTAAAGTCTGTGACCCAACCTTTGACTTTAAAGAGCCCATTTAGTAAAGGTAATTATCAAGAATTTAATAAATCAATATAGAAATCTCATAGCATCTGACCTATTTACCCAAATCATCATCATTATCTGCCACACCTATTGACGCAAAGGGACTCGGTTAGATTTTGCCAGTCATCTCTTTTTAAATCAATACTTCTCCATTCGTCATCTCCTACTTCAAGCTTCATAATCCTGAGCCATGTAGGCATGGGTCTTCCAACTCTTTTAGTGCCTTGTGAAGCCTAGCTAAACGTTTGGTGATCCAATCTCTCTTGGGGAGTGTGACACATGCCCAAACCATCTCCATCTACCTCTCATTATGATCTCATCCACATATGGGACTCGAGTAATCGCTCAGTTTCATTTCCAATACAATTAGAAATCCAATTACCATAATAAATAGAGGAAATTGCCTCAAGAATAAATTCCTCAAATCTTATCAAATTCTTTTAAGTGTTCATGATGCCATACTTACACCAGCCACAAATTGAGGGGGTGGAAGAATTGACAGACAGACACGGATGAAACCAAAAACAATGTCCTTGTCTGTGGGAAGTAATTGCATTAAGCAAATTAATATGTCCTGCTTCTCATCATCAGTAAGTCTTTTTATAAAATTAAAATGGTAACATATAAAAAAATAAATTCAAAATAACTAATTCATAACTTTCAAATGACAAAATTAACATATCCACACACACACACACACATATATATATATATATATATATATATATATATATATATATATATATATATATATATATATATATATATCATCAGCCGTAACAAGTACACTGCAGGACAAAGGCCACAGACATGACCTTCACTCACGTCTGTTTATGGGCTTTCTATGGCAGTCTATTCCCTCAAATTTTCTTAGTTTGTCAATCCATTGCCTTCTCTTCCTTTCTTGAATTCTTTCGCACTCTCGAGTACCCATTCTGTTTTTCTTAATGTCCATCTACTGTCATTCTCATTATTTGAACTGCCCATGTCCATTTCTTTTTCTAACATGTTAGAATATCCTTTACTTAAGTTTCCTTTCGTATCCAGGTTGCTCTTTTTTCTCTATGTGTTATTCCCATCATTATTCTTTCTACAACTCTTTGAGTTGTAAGTAGCCTATGTCAACACGGACGCTGTAGATATAGTGAAGCAGCCGAGAACTGGCACCGTACAAACGCACAAACTGCAAATAACTTGCACCCATCACGACGCCCCGTAATACACAGAAGCGGAGGCAACTGC
>NC_090751.1:82303429-82313429 GCF_036898095.1 Palaemon carinicauda
GTGTCACATGACATCACGAAGCGTCGTCCAGGCGGCACCATTGGTCGCCACTAGGTGGCGCAAGCCATGCATTACCATGGCGATTGTCGCCACGTTTTCGGTTGCACGACTAAAGTCGTTTACATTGATATTGTACTCTGTGACGGAAACATGACTTGTCAAGGCAACCACACAACCGTCAACAAGCAGGAAAGGTACGTAATCATCACTGGGAATACACCACAGTTACGAACCCACATCATGATTCTCAGTGACAATGGTGTATCCCAACATGGAGACTGACGTCAAGGTGTCACAACCAGCTGAGCATTTTATTTTTTACCCAAGCCATGCAATGAAGGGCGACTATCGCCAAACTTGACCGTTATGACCATTGTGACCTTAAATAGCATACATGCGACAAGGGCATTAGTCGCTCTGAGGGTATCCCAGATGTTACAATCACCAATAGCCATATACTGTAAACACTGGCTAGAGTCAAACCCATAAAGTAGGGCCTTCAATGATTCTACTGTGGTATCTTCATAGATAAATTGGTGGCATAATGATAACAATTATACTAATATGATCTAATAACACACAGCTTCTCAAGGAAATCGTTGCAGGGAAATCGACTTGAGACAACTCCATCAAATTTCATTAATGTTTCGCTAAATCTGCTTGTAGTAATTTCTAAACTATAGGGAGAAGAATATATAGTTAAAAAGGAGAGAAATTATATTACAAATTATTTAAATACATTGGAAAAAAATTATAATAAAAATCAAAAGTATCTTTCAAATATCAAAAACATATTATTTATGAAAATATCAGCAGGACTTTAGGCACTACTATCAATATCTAGACAGTTTCTTCATCTCAATAATAAAAAATAATTTCTTGAATGATTAAATTTTAATGAGAAGAAACCTCCGGCAAATTTCATTGATTGTCTTTTCGTCAAAGTTTACTTTACAAATAAGCCTATTTTCGCATTTGTTCCTTATTGAAGAATGAGTTGGTCTTACCAGTGGCGTGTGTGTTCTGCTACTGACTTGTCTATGTTGGTCCACTCTCAAAGATTGATTGGGAGAGCTAGAACCAATGTAGCCTTGCTGGCAGGAGTGATTGGGAGAGCTAGAACCAATGTAGCCTTGCTGGCAGGAGTGATTGGTTGAGCTAGAACCAATGTAGCCTTGCTGGCTGCAAGGATACTGGAAAAGGTAAAGTGGACGAGCATAGGCTATCAGACAAGTTCATCTTTGATCTTAAACAAGGAATTTATTCTAAAAGTGTGTACAAGGGTAGTTATGGGTGCTTTTGTTGTGGTAGCAAAGATCTAAATATCTTGCTAATTCATAATTTGATTCAGAGAGAGTTTTATCCTACTTTATGGCTATTGAACTGTTTTAACAAGTTTACAGATAGGTGTTGGTTATTTTCATTATTGTTGAACTGTCTCATTTTACAGAGAGGTGTTGGCTATTTTCATTGCTGAGGAAGTTTACAAAGAGGTGTTGGATATATTCATTGCTGAGGAACTGACTTGAGAAGTTTACAGAGAGGTGTTGGTTATATTCATTGCTGAGTAACTGTCTGGGAAGATTACAGAGAAGTGTTGGTTATTTTCATTGCTGAGGAACTGTCATAAGAAGTTTACAGAAGTGTTGGTTATATTCATTGCTGAGGAACTGTCTTAACAATTTTACAGAGAGGTGATAGTTATTTTCAGTACTGAGGAACTATCTTAAGTAGTTTAAAGATAGGTGTTGGTTATTTCCGTTGAACTGTCCTAACAATTTCACAGAAAGAGGTTGGCTATTTTCATTGCTGTTGAACTGTCAACAATTTTACAGAGGTGTTGGCTATTTTCATTGCTATTGAAATGTCTCAATTTTACAGTATTGGCTATTTTCACTGTGGACGAACGGTCTTAACAAGTTTACAGAAAGGTGTTGATCATTTTCATTTCTGAGGATCTGTCTTAACAATTTTACAAAGGTGTTTGTTTGTTATTTTCATTACTAGGGAACTGTCTTAACAAGTTTACAGAAAGGTGTTGAATCATTTTCATTGCTGTTGAACTGTCCTAACAATTTTACAGAAAGGGCATGGCTATTTTCATTGCTATTGAACTGTCTCAGTTTTACAGAGAGGTGTTGAATATTTTCATTGCAGTTGAATTGTCTCAATTTTACAAACAGGTGTAGGCTATTTTAATTCCAGAAGACCTATCTTAAGAAGTTTACAGAAAGGTGTTGACTATTTTCATTGCTGAGGAACTATCTTCAGAGAGGCGTTGGTTATCTTCATTACTGGGGAACTGTCTTAACAATTTTACATTAAGGTGTTTGCTATTTTCATTGCTGTTGAACTGTCAACAATTTTACAGGGGTTGGCTATTATCATTGCTGTTGAATTGTCTCAATTTTACAGAAAGGTGTTGGCCATTTTCATTCCAGAAGACCTATCTTAATAAGTTTACAGAGAAGTGTTCGTTATTTTCATTGCTGAGGAACTGTCATAAGAAGTTTACAGAGGTATTGGTTATTTTCATAACTGGGAGACTGTCTTGAGAAGTTTCCAGAGAAGTGATCGTTATTTTCATTGCTGAGGAACTGTTTTAACAATATCACAGAGGTGTTGGCTATTTTCACTGCTGAGGAACTATCTCAAGAAGATTACAGAAAGGTGTTTGTTACTTTCATTGCTGTTGAAATCTCTTTAACAAGTTTACAGAGGTGCTCCTTTTGAATCGCTTCAAAAATGTTTGCTAGAAATACTATTTCACAATAACATAGAATCAAGTGGAGTAAAGAGAGAGAGAGAGAGAGAGAGTGAACCGAGAAGCAGGGTGTATATGATGTTAGTTAATATCTATGAAGTGGACACTGGCAAATTTCCTGCATTAAGATGTCAAGTGCACTTACTGTATGTCATTTCGTTTCAGTAACAAAAGGCAAGTTTATATTTCAGCATTTTTTTCCACAAGAAATCTTATTTTATTATGCCAGCTGTTAATGTATTCATAAAGGGTCTAATGTGATTTGTGTGTTCTAGGACAATAAAAGTATACTACTTATTTCCAACAAATTAGGGGTTTGAAATAGAATGGATAATTTGCTAGCAATCTAATTTAATTTTCGTGCCATAAAAAGTTTGCATTGCATTATATATATATATATATATATATATATATACGCATATACATGTGTGTGTTTGCGTGTGATTTCCTATTCACATTCCTTCAATTTGCTTATAAAACCTTCCACTCAATTGAAAGTAAGTTGACAGTTGTTTCAAATTTGAAAAAAAAAAAATATATATATATACTAATTTCTAAAATATACTAGCATACAATATCACTTCCTGTCATATATAATAACAGTGTGTGATAGAGAGTTTTCAACATCAATAATAGACGAAAGGTTTCAAACCCCAAAAACCCAATTCTAGAGGACCTTTAAAGACCCCTTTCCATCTCCCCTCTAATCAAGTGGTCATTTTATTCCTTATAAATCAGTGGTTTTATTTCCCCAATTTCCTGCTTTTTCTTTACGTGGCTTCTTCCCCCTCAGACAGCGATCAATGCCAGTAATTATAATATATATATATATATATATATATATATATATATATAGTGTATGTGTATCCTTGCTCAATCCCCCTTTAACTTTTTCTTCTACTGATTTTCTTATTCTTATTCTTTAGTTACTCCCCTCTCTTTCTCTCTTGCATCCGTTGCCTTATCTCTACGCTTAATGTTTCCTTCTCTCTTCATCTATCTATCTCCACATTTCCCCACACATTTATACGCACAGGCTTAATATACAATACATATATATATATATATATATATATATATATATATATATATATATATATATATATATATACACACACGCGCGTCTTGGGGGGAAATCTGAAAAAAAATATACCCATTAAAATTCAGCCTCGCCAGTCAACTAAGACAGATCATAACAAGCACAGTATATTAACAAATAGACGTAAAAATAGAATTAATATCAAAGTATTGTCTCAGAGACGAAACGCCATTGTTGGCTCGCCAGCCGAACACTTGAGATTAATCCCTTCCTATCTTCCCTACAGGAACATCCACGGAGTAATATACGATCCTGGGGCGTTACAATAAGATCCAAGACGTTACAATTAGATCCAGGACACTAAAATAAGATCCAGGACGTTACAATTAGATCCAGGACACTAAAATAAGATCCAGGACGTTACCATAAGATCCGGGACATTATAATAGGATCCAGGACGTTAAAATAAGATTCATGAAGTTATGATAAGATCCGGGACGTTATAATAGGATCCAGGACGTTAAAAGAAGATCCAGGACGTTACAATTAGGTACAGGACACTAAAATAAGATCCAGAACGTTACCATAAGATCCGGGACATTATAATAGGATCCAGGACGTTAAAATAAGATTCATGAAGTTATGATAAGATCCGGGACGTTATAATAGGATCCAGGACGTTAAAAGAAGATCCAGGACGTTACAATTAGATACAGGACACTAAAATAAGATCCAGAACGTTACCATAAGATCCGGGACATTATAATAGGATCCAGGACGTTAAAATAAGATTCATGAAGTTATGATAAGATCCGGGACGTTATAATAGGATCCAGGACGTTAAAATAAGATCCAGGACGTTACAATTAGATCCAGGACACTAAAATAAGATCCAGGACGTTACCATAAGATCCGGGACATTATAATAGGATCCAGGACGTTAAAATAAGATTCATGAAGTTATGATAAGATCCGGGACGTTATAATAGGATCCAGGACGTTAAAAGAAGATCCAGGACGTTACAATTAGATACAGGACACTAAAATAAGATCCAGAACTTTACCATAAGATCCGGGACATTATAATAGGATCCAGGACGTTAAAATAAGATTCATGAAGTTATGATAAGATCCGGGACGTTATAATAGGATCCAGGACGTTAAAAGAAGATCCAGGACGTTACAATTAGATCCAGGACACTAAAATAAGATCCAGAACGTTACCATAAGATCCGGGACATTATAATAGGATCCAGGACGTTAAAATAAGATTCATGAAGTTATGATAAGATCCGGGACGTTATAATAGGATCCAGGACGTTAAAAGAAGATCCACGATGTTATAACAAGATCCAGGACGTTATAATAGGATCCAGGACGATAAAAGAAGACCCAGGACGTTACAATACCATTCGGGACGTTATAATACGTTTCAGGACGTTACAATAAGGTCCAGGACGTTACAATACGATCAAGAACGTTAAACTAAGATCCAGGACGTTCCAATAAGACCTGGGACGTTATAATAAGACCAAGGACGGTAAAATAAGATCCAGGACGTTACAATAAAATCTGGGACGTTATAATATGATCCAGGATGTTAAAATCAGATCAAAGATGTTATAATATGTGTATAAGTGTTAAAATAAGATCTAGAACATTATTCAAAAGATGGTAAGATCAAACCACATAGGTACAGGACAAGTTAAAACAAAGATATCAACCAAACTGAGGTCAGACTAGGTCAGAGGACATCTATCAGGGAGATAGTTCAGAGGACATCTACCAGGGAGAAATGTCAGAGGACATTAACTAGGGAGGAAGGTCAGAAAGGTTCCAAGACATCAACCAGGGAAAAAGGTTAGAGGACATCAATTAGGGAGAAAGATCAGAGGACATCAACCAGGGGAGGGTCAGAGGACAACAACTAGGGTGAAAGGTCAGAGGACATCAACCAAGGAAAGGTCAGAGGACATCAACTAGGGAAAGGTCCGAGGATATAAACCAGGGAAAAGGTCCGAGGACATCAACCAAGGAAAGATCAGAGGACATCAATCAGGGAAAAGTCAAAGGACATAAACCAAGGAAAGGTCAGGGAACATCAACCAGAGAAAAGTCAAAGGACATAAACCAGGGAAAGGTCGAAGGACCTTAGCCAAGGAAAGGTCAGAGGACATCAACCAGGGAAAAGTCAAAGGACATAAACCAGGGAAAGGTCCGAAGACATAAACCAATAAAAGGTCAGAGGACATCAATCAGGGAGAAAGGTTAGAGGACATCAACCAGGGAGAAGAGTCAGAGGACATCAACCAGTGAGATAGGTCAGAGGACACCAACCAGGGTAAATAAAATCAAACTGGGGGTATTTGAAAAGGTACCAACCAACGAGTCCCAGAGCGCACAGAAAAAGGGCCACATGGAACCCTTTACCTGGGGCATTATCGCCGTGGCTGGGTTCATCGTTGTGCACATAGCCTTCGCCATCAATGCCGAGAGGAGCCACACTTCTTCGAATCAGAAGAAGGACTCAAAGTTACCCAGAAAGTCGAAAATCCCAGAGAAATGACACCAAAAGAGGCTCATCTGAGCTTCTGAAGTGTGGTCTGCCGTAAGAGCATTATATGATTATCATTAAGAAATTCGTTTCCATTTCTCTTAAATTTCAATTGAAGACTTTAATGATAATTCATTTCCTCTTTTTTTTTTTTTAAATCTAATCAGAAGATTTTCTTGTATGAAGGGAAAGCCTGCACCTTATTGGCCTGCCGCCGCACATCTGTTTGAGGCAAATGGATTAAAGCCAAGAAAACTGTGAAATTAAAAATAATAAAGATTATCTAAATATTTGCCTAATCTATTTCACAATTCCAGAACTTTTTCACAAGCTACCTCAACCTTTCACTTTAAAAATCAAATTAACAAAACACTATAGCATCCTTTCCTCTTGGTAAGGGTAGAAGAGACGCTTTAGCTATGGTAAGCAGCTCTTCTAGGAGAGGAACACTCCAAACTCAAACCATTGTTCTCTAGTCTTGGGTAATGCCATAGCCTCTGACCATGGTCTTCCACTGTCTTGGGTTAGAGTTCTCTTGCTTGAGGGTACTCTTGGGCACTCAATTCTATCTTATTTCTCTTCCTCTTATATTGTTAGTTTTCATAGTTATTATATCAAATATTTATCTTAATTGTCTTAACTTTTCTTAAAATATTTCATTTCAATTTTTAATTAATTAGCAATCTGCTTTTTCAAATAGAGTTGTAGCTTAGCAAGTAATAATAATAATAATAATAATAATAATAATAATAATAATAATAATAATAATAATAATCCGTATAACTTATGTACTAGGTAGGAAAGTAATGAGGAGAGGAGGAATAAAAGTATACCTTTCAAGATGCAAAGAGAGAGAGAGAGAGAGAGAGAGAGAGAGAGAGAGAGAGAGAGAGAGAGAGAGGAGAGAGAGAGAGAGAAAAGGTACACATTAAACAGGACTATAAAATGGAAAACACTTGAAAATTTCTACCTAAAGTTAGTAACAGCCTTTGATTTTAAACTAATTTGTCCTCTCGTTGAGTTCTGGAAGCTGCGTTGTGTGTACAATGTTAAAAGAAACATCATATACACTTCAACCACACTTAGAGCATCTTGGTTTCAGATCCCGGAAATCTAAGGGGCTACTTGAAGGGGGGTGAGGAAGGGGAACTATAAGAGAGAGAGAGAGAGAGAGAGAGAGAGAGAGAGAGAGAGAGAGAAGAGAGAGAGAGAGAGAGAGAGAGAGAGATGTTTCCATGGAAACTCCTTTCAAGTTCTTTTTCCCTCTTATCAAAGCTTCCCAAGGTCCGTTGGCTTGGGAGTTTTCAGACAGCAACAGATCTTGATAAAGAAACCAAAGTAGAGACAGCTGGAAAAGGTCATTAACAGCACGTTTAACACTCAAGTCTAAGTCAGGCAAAGCAATAATGGTTCCTTATGTAAACTAAAAAGAAATACCATCAGTAACACGTCCTACCCTCCAGTCTTCTAAAGTAGCAATTACAAGCATAAGATTTCCAAAGGATCATTAACAGCACGTCCTCCCACTGAATTCAAATGTGACTTCACTACAAGCATGGGAAATTGTCTTATTTCTAAAATGACTGAACAAATACATAGTGGAAAGAACTTCAACAAAAGGATAAATTGCCCAAGTGTTACATACATACATATACCAAAGGCACTTCCCCCAATTTTGGGGGGTAGCCGACATCAACAAGAAACAAAACAAAAAAGGGGACCTCTACTCTCTACGTTCCTCCAGCCTAAGTGTTAATTACATAAAATGATGTTTAAAAAAAGGAAGCTGGTCACATAAATGAATTTTATATGTATATATATATATATATATATATATATATATATATATATATATATTATATATATATATATATATATACATATATATATATATATATATATATATATATATATGCGTAAAAATCACAGGAAAACGTGATGTTCAGATGTAGAAGAACCACAGGGAAAATGAAAATACGAAATATACGATTAAGAATTTACCTGTCACCAGAAATGACCCATTTTGGCAGGTGTTTAATGAGGGTGGATCTCCGCCTAGTAAACACCTGACCTCAGCCCAGGTAGCTGGTATGGGAGTGTCATTGTTCTGTAAGCGTCTATATGTATGTTCATACGTTTACTTTCCCTATAAAATGTAAAGAAACCTCTCTCAATAAATCAGTCCTCTGAGAAGTATCACGAAACTAGTCAGGACTTAATCGTATATTTCGTATTTTCATTTTCCCTGTGGTTCTTCTGCACACACACACATTATATATATATATATATATATATATATATATATATATATATATATATATATATATATATATATATATATATATAATACATATATAAACAGGAAGGAGCACATTAAATATATACCGGAGACAGAGCCTTCCTTACTTATAATTCCACGTCATAAATCCCATATTCCTGATCTGGATATTAATTTGCAGCACCGTCGTTCACTTAGTTCTTCATGCATGTTGCATAAGATTTTTCATAATTCAGAGCATTCTTTGTATTCAGATCTTCCCAGACCGTATCATTCTGTACAAAGCACTATAGTCAATTTCTTTGATAAGGCGCATTTGCACTGATTCGCAGGGTTGCCCTTTTAGCTCTGAAAATTTCCTACTAGCTGATTGGTTGGACAAAATAATTCTAACCAATCAGCTATTAGGAACCTTTTCTGAGCTAAAAGGGCACCCCTGTGAGTCAGTGCAAATGCGCCTTGTTAAAATAGTTGAGTATGGGTATGCCATTAGTTCGAACAGTCTTGGCTTCTCTATAACAGGATTTAACACTACTCAGTATTTTAAAAGTTTTATTCCGGCTGTGACCAGAGTCTGGAAGGATCTTCCTAATCAGACAGTTGAATTGGTGGAACTTCAGAGGTTCAAATTTATTATCTCCGCCAACAAAGTTGGAAGGAGGTTATGCTTTCGCTCCTCTTTGTGTGTTTGTTTGTGAACAGGCTTCTAGGCCACAATTTTAATCGAAGAGAAATGAAACTTGTAGTAATTAACTGTTATGTGAAAAGCTATAAATAATTAAATTTTTGAAGGTCAAGGCCACGGTCAAGCAAAATATCTAATTCACGTAATCTGCCATAAGTTTGGACATCATTGTCAGAGACTTCAAACTTGGTTCATATATGAGTGTATGAAAATCCACGACAATTAATACATGTTAAGGTCAAAGGTCAAGGTCAAAGTCGAGCAAAAGGTCGAGAAATAAGCTGTGGTGGCGGAGGTCTGTACTCCTCTGAGTGCCCCTTCTAGTTGCAAATGTTTCTATGGTGACATAAATCTCTTTTCGTAGTTTAAATAAGGCAGGTCTATTCTAACTTTATTATCGATCTTAGAATATTTCATTTTTTTGTATTCATTACTTTCAAGATATAGTTTATTTCTTCTTTACTTGATTGCCTTTCCTTGCTGAGATGCTCTCCCTGTTGGAGCCCTTAGGCTTATAGCACATCCTGCTTTTTCAACTAGGGTTGTAGCGTAGCTAATAATAAAAATAATAATAATAGTAATAATGATGATGATAATAATAATAATAATATTAATAACCACTACCAGAATGAAGCTCTTAAATCTAAAGCAAAGGAAAGTCCTGCTTGAGAGAGAGAGAG
>NC_090751.1:82326422-82331422 GCF_036898095.1 Palaemon carinicauda
AATATGGTCGCAGCTGGAATAAAACTTCTAGAACTCTTTTGGTCAAGATAGGATTCAACAATGTTTCTACGGGCCTAACAATTACATCCTAGGTATGACTCAACCTTTTCCCACCATAAGTGATCCAAAACTCTCAGAAGAGTATTGGGAGTTAAATGGCAGGACAGGATTAAAAATGAAACTATAAGAGACATTACTCGTGTGGCATACATGGATGAGATCATGGTGAGGGGAAGATGGAGATGGTTTGGGCATGCTCTTTGCACTACCCAAGAGAGATTAGTTCACCAAACGCTCAGCTGGGCTCCACAAGGGACTAGAAGAGTTGGAAGACCCAGTCCTACATGGCTGAAGACTATGAAGTGTGAAGTGGGAGATGATGAATGGAGAAGCTCAAGATAGAGACGAGTAGCAAAATCTAACTGAGGCCCTTTACGTCAATAGGCATAGGGGGAGATCTCTATATAGAAACACCGGTTCTCACTAAAATGATACAGTATATAGTTTTATTTTTATATATAATTTTAGGCTATATGATTTCCAAAATGTAATTAACCTAGCCATTGTCTGATTTGCTTTTTTCCAATCTTTCACTAAACTCTAATTCTAAAGACCCTCTGTTGGAGATCATAGTTCCTAAATATTTGAATGATTCTACCTCATTATTTCTCTCTCCTTCCAATGATATTTTATCTTCCGTTGCATACTCTGTTCTCATCATCTCCGTCTTTCTTCTATTAGTCTTCAGCCCAACATCGTGTGTTCATGCATTCTGGTAAGCAAGCATTGCAAATCCTGTGGTGTTCTGCTAACTAAGGCAGCATCATCAGCATAATCTAGGTCTGCTAAATCCCTATCACCAATCCAATGCAATCCTTCTCCACCATCTCCAACTGTTCTACACATTACAAAATTCATAAGGAGGATATACAACATAGGGGACAATACTTTCCCTTGGAGTACTCCGCTGTTCACTGGAAATTCATTTGATAAGACTCCACTAACATAAACTTTGCACTTGCTATGCTCATGAACAGAGTTAATCAAATTCACATACTGTATTTAAGAGGAATTCCATAATAACATAGGACTCTCTACAAAATTGGCCGATGCACATATTAAAGGCTTTTTCATAGTTCACAAATGCCGTCAAAAGTGGATTTCTATATTCTACGCATTGGTGTTCATGTCTCAAAACAAAAATTTGGTCAGTGCAACTTCTACCTTTCCTAAATCCTGATTCTTCATCTAAGCTTTTCATCAACATTTCTCTTCAGCCTCTTCAGAATAAGCATACTATATATTTTCATAAAAACTGATGTAAGTGTTATGCCTGAGTGATTATTGCAATCAGTCAGATCTCCTTTTTTTTGTATTTTCACCAACACTCCTAACTCCCATTCATCAGGTTTTGCCTCTTCATGCCACATTCTACAAAATAATCTTGTAAGTAGTCTGGGAGTCACTTCATTTTCGGCCAATGTCATCTCGGCAGTTATTCCATCGGATCCAGGGGCTTTCCATCTTTAGTTTTTTTCAGGATAGCTTCGACTTCAAACACACTGAATTCATTTATGGGCACACCAAGGTCTTCATCAACTTCAGGTATATCAATCAAATTATTCCCTTCACATCTATTCATAACCTTACTAAAGTATTCCATCTAACGTTGTCTTTCTTCATCTTCTGTTATAACAGATCCAATCTCTTTTTGATGGGTATTTTTCTTCTTTGCCCCAGTCGAGATTTCATTAATATTTCTATGAGCAATTCTTACACCAGAGCCATATCCTGGATTCATAGCTTTATCAGCCTCATCTGCTTTACTGTCTAAATATTCTCTCCAGTCATTCCTGGCTTTTTTCTTGACCTCACAATCAACACTGGAATACTTAGCATGCTCTACCTTGTCATTTTCATTACTTCCTCGAAAACTTTCAACAATTAATTTCCGTCTTTGCCTCCTTTTTATGGTATCCAAAGTATCATTCGATATCCATTGCTTTCTCCTTGCAACTGCGTGTCCGAAGACTTCTCTATTAACTGGCTGACATATGCTCTTAATATCACACCATTCTTCATTAAATATTTGCTCTTCTCTTCGTTTCTTAAAGCCACCAAGATTGAAAATCGATTCCCACATTCAATTACAAATGTTTCTTTTTGCTCTTTTAAAAGCTTAGTTGCATCAATTCTAGGTATTCTATCCATCTTTCTGTAGGATGCTTTCAGTTTTGATTTCAGTGTGGCAATGAAGAGCTGGTGATCACTACTAATATCTGCACCAAATATATTGCAACAGCTTTTTCCCAGGTATGATCCAACTTATTCGCAGGTATGATCAAACATATTTTCCACAGGTACAATGCCATATTATTATTATTATTATTAGCTAAGTTATAACCCTAGTTGGAAAAGCAAGATGTTATAAGCCCAAGGACTCCAACAAGGAAAAATAGCACAGTGAGGAAAGGACAAGGAAATAAATAAACAACCAACTTTTCCATCAGAAAGGATCCAACACTTATTTTTTACAAAATATAATTCAGGATAATTTTCCAAGGAATGATCCAAAAACTCTTCCACACTTAAGATCCATTAACTATCACACTAGATTTAACCATGTAAGTGTGGCAATGTTTTTCTCTTTGTAATGTCCAACAATTTATCCCGATGTATAATACAACAACTCCTCACTAGGTATGAATTAATAAAATTTTTCCACGTGCGTGTAGCACAATAAATTTTCTTAAGGTATGATCCAATAAATTTTCTTAAGGTATGATCCAATAAATTTTATTAAGGTATGATCCAACAATCCATCTCCATGTTCGACAATAACTTTTGGCTTGGTATGATAAAAAAACTATTCATGACTTATGACCCAACAATATTCTGCCTTGTAACATCCAATATCTTTTCCTACGACATGATCCAACAATATTTCCTTTGTATGATCTTATCACCTTCCTCTGTGCCTGATCCAACAACTTACATGGCAGAGGACAAGGACAGGACAATTTTCCAGAGACAGGAAAATATCATGTATAATGTACATAGGATCATTATTATTATTATTATTATTATTATTATTATTATCAGTTGCTAAGCTACAAGCCTAGTTGGAAAAGCATGATGCCATAAGCCCAGGGGTCCCAACAGGGAAAATAGCCCAGTGAGGAAGTGAAAAAAGGGAAAATAAAATATTTCGTGAGCAGTAACAACATTAAAATAAATATTTCCTAAATAAACTATAAATACTTTAACAAAACAAGAGGAAGAGAAATTGGATAGAATAGTGTGCCCGAGTGTACCCTCAAGCAAGAGAACTCTAACCCAAGACAGTGGAAGACCATGGTACAGAGGCTATGACACTACCCAAGACTAGAGAACAATAGTTTGAGTTTGGAGTGTCCTTCTCCTAGAAAAGCTGCTTACCATAGCTAAAGGGTCTCTTCTACCCTTACCAAGAGGAGAGTAGCCACTGAACAATTACAGTGCAGTAGTTAACCCCTTGAGAGAAGAAGAATTTTTTGATAATCAGTGTTGTCAGCTGTATGAGGACAGAGAAGAATATGTATAAAAAATAGGCCAAACTATTCGGTGTAGTGTAGGCAATGGGAGAGAACAGTACCCAGAGAGAGGGATTCAATGTAGTACTGTCCGGCCAGTCAAAGGATTCTACAACTCTCTAGCGGTAGTATCTCAACGGGTGGCTGGTCCCCTGGTCCCTTCTTCACCCAAGCTAGGACCAAGGTGGTCCAGGCAATGGTTGCTGATGACTCAGCAGGTAGACCTATTTGCGCCCTCTAACCCTAATCCATAGTTCGCAAGGATGGTCAGGTTGCAGACACTCCCGTCCAATAGATTGTCAGATAGGGAGTTTCAAATAGGCTACTACAAGCAGTTATTATCCAAAATTTTCCCCAGGTTTAACCAAATAAGATTTACTCTTGAATAATCTAACAAATTTTCTCTAGGCATGATCCAAAAAAATCTCAAAAGGTATGACTCAGCAGTTTTCCCCAACAGCTTTTCCATCAAACCAACTTTAAACCTGGTATGATTTAACAAAGTGTCCTCTGTCACAAAATAACAGATTTTCCTTTAGTATGACACAACAGAATCTACAATAGCATGATCCAGAATTATCTCCAGTTATAATTCAACAACTTGGCATAATCTAACAGCTTTTCCCAAATCATGAACCACAAGCTACTTGCCAGTAGGATCTCGTAACAGGAAATTACACATCGAGGAATTGGAGAAGACATTTAAAGAAAACAGGAAAATTTAATTTTTATGCGTCCAACTGTGTAGGATATGATCAATAACAAGGACGAAGTAACCATATATTGCACCGTAAATTGAATAAATGATAGTCCCTAATGAATAAACTATAATAGAGGAAAATTAGAGCAATCCTTAAAGTTATGTATTGCAGAGGGAAGATTGGGAATAAACCTACTAGCTTCATTTGAGTGGAAGATAGAATAATAATAATAATAATAATAATAATAATAATAATAATAATAATAATAATTGCTGGTTTCGCTTCTGTTTGGAGTTGACCGGATGTTTTCATGTTTATAAAGGAGACGCTTTTTTTATTTTACAATATTTGGGGACTCATTAAAAGTACGTATTTGTTATAAATGAGTCATCGTAAGTGAGGATATTCACGTGTCCCCTTATGAGTATATTTCGGTAAACTCTCGTGAGGATATCTGTTCATTTTGTGAGGATACCATTGCATCTTTTGCGAGTAAATCCCTATGCCTTCTTGTGAGGGTATGTTAAGTTCCTATTGTAAGGATATCCAAGTGTCCTCTTATGATGATACTCCAGCATCCTCTTTTGTCAAGACCGCCGTGTCCTCTTGTGAGGACATCTCTGCTTGCTATCAAGAGGATATCCCAGTGTCTCCTTGCGAGGATGGATACATAATTAACGGGTAAACAGCGTAAAAACACGCTTGGTTTCATAACAGCCAGTTAACG
>NC_090751.1:82341422-82361422 GCF_036898095.1 Palaemon carinicauda
GAAGCTTCAGCTTTTCTAGTTGACCTTTTTTTGTGAAAAATCACGCTTCTCTAGTTAACCTTCTTTGTAGAAACATTTTGTAAAATCAATCTTCTCTACTTAACATTCTTTGTAGAAACTTCAACTTTTCTACTTGTCTTTCTTTGTAGAAATTTACGCTTCTCTAATTAACCTTCTTTGTAGAGACTTCAGCTTCTCTACTTGACCTTTTTTGTTGAAACTTCAATTTTCTTCTTGATAATCTTCGTAGAAACTTAAGGTTCTCTACTTGACCTTTTTAGGAGAAACTTAAGCTTTTATTTTTATTTTCTACGTACAAACGTAAGCTTCTCTACTTGACCTTTTTTTGTAGAAACTTCAGGTTTTCTACTTGATCTTCTTCGTAGAAACCTAAGCTTCTCTACTTGACCTTTTTTGTAGAAACTTCAGATTTCTTCCTGATCATCTTCGTAGAAACTTAATCTTCTCTAATTAACCTTCTTTGTAGGAACTTTAGCTTTTCTCCTTGACTTTCTTCGTAGAAACTGATTCTCTACTTTACCTTTTTTGTAGAAACTTCAGCTTTTCTTCTTGATCTTTTTCGGAGAAACTTAAGCTTCTCTACTTAACATTCTTTGTAGAAACTTCAGCTTTTCTTCCTGATCTTCTTCGTAGAAACTTGAGCTTTTCTACTTGACCTTTTAGTAGAAACTTAAGCTCCTCTACTTGACCTTCTTTGTAGAAACTTCAGCTTTTCTACTTGACCTTCTTTGTAGAAAGTTACGCTTCACTATTTAACCTTTTTTGTAGGAACTTAAGCTATTCTTCTTGACTTTCTTCGTAGAAAGTTAAGATTCTCTACTTGACCTTCTTTAGAGAAACCTAAGCTTTTATATTTATTTTTATCGTAGAAACTTAAGCTTCTCTACCTAACATTCTTTGTAGAAACTTCATCTTTTCGTCTTGTTCTTTGTAGAAACTTAAGCTTCTCTACTTATCCTTCTATGTAGAAACGACAGCTTTTCTTTTTGACTTTCTTTGTAGAAACTTAATCTTCTCTACTCGACCTTTTTTGTAGAAACTTTAGCTTTTCTTCTCTTTCTTCTTCATAGAAACTTAAGCTTCTTGTACCAACCGTGTGTCACACAATTGTACATAATTCCTTTTGCATATATTATGCTTGTATCTTCGCTCTTCCCTCGCACTAAACGAACATGAAAATTCATATCTGCTGTTTCCTCTGTAACATTGTCTGTCTTATTAACTTGTTATGTCCTGTTGCCTTGAGGTTTTATATATAAAGGAGTGTGTTCTATAACAATATAACTCCGTTGATTGCATCCTGCCTTTGAGTTCACAACCCTCTCTTGGCTCGTCACATTGGTGATCCCGGAAGTCGACTCGCTCCCACTGCCTTCCACCCCCACCTCCCTCACCCCTCCATCGTTGGTACTATGACAGAGACGGACTCTACTACAGCAGTTGGCACTGCGACCGCCCCATTGAAACTTTCACCGTTCGCCAGCGGAGAAGCGTTTGCTTGGTTTCAACGCGCAGAAGTCCAGTTTCGTATCAAAGGCGTGACTCGCTCAACCACCAAAGCGGATTATGTTCTCGCGGCGATACCCGAGGACACCTTCCCAGAAATATCCGACTGGCTTTGTGAACAAGGAGACACCCCAATAGCTTATGGCGCCCTCAAAACATACCTTCAGCAGCAGTACTCGTCGTCGCCAGCCGCCCGTATAGCAATGCTTTTTCAGCTCTCGCAACAACCTTTGGGGGGACTTAAGGGCTTCGCTTGCCCTCAGGGAAATGACCAGTATCGCTTGCCTTCAACCTGCCGCAGATGGCTCTCCTCATGAGGTGAACCTACTTCTTGCCCTTTGGATACGCCGTTTACCCAAACCTGTACGCGCTGCCATACCCGATGTCGATAGTTTACCCATAAAGGACTTGATGACCAAAGCTGATGCCCTTATGGACAGCCACTTCAAGACCTCCATCAATGCCTCCACCCCTGACGACGAGGATGCCTATTCAACGTCAACCGAAGCTGACATGAATGCCGTAGGACATACACGCCTACCCCATGACGTGCCGAAGCGGCGACAAAGCCGCCCACCACCCACCAATCGCTCGCGCCCCAACGAACGACTTCTACAGCCACTTACTACCTCCCATCCGCCGCAGTTTTGCTACTACCACTTCAGATTCGGGGCAACCGCGAAGAAATGGGCTAAGGATTGTCAGTGGCCAAAAAACGTGTAAGTAGGCCATCGCTTGTGGCGGTGACCTCCCACGTTTCTAATCTTTTCTTTTTACAGGATGCAGGAACGGGCGTGCGATTTTTGGTAGACACGGGTGCTTGTCGTTCTCTTTTGCCAAGGAAACTCTTCTAGGCACGACATAGTCTGTCTACATCTGCCGATGTCCGCTTGGTAGCTGCCAACGGATCTGCGATACCCACCTACGGTTACGAGAACCTCACATTATCGTTCGGAAACGGTAAATTCAATTGGAAGTTTCTCGTTGCTGACATCACAATGCCAATCCTCGGTACGGATTTCCTCTCTCATTTCCACTTTCTGGTCGATGTCGCCCACCGACGATTGGTCAACGCAGACTCGTACTTGTCGACACCTCTTCAACCCGCCCCCTCTAACCTCACTCTCCACATCAGCGCACCCACAGATGCCTACGCCCACCTCCTCACATCGTACCCAGAAGTTTTCCGTCCAGAACTTCACCAAACGCCCACGGTTCCTGCCAAGCACGGTATTTATCACCATATCAAGACGACGGGACCCCCAGTCTTCGCAAAATTCAGACGTCTGGCACCGGAACGATTGGCAGCCGCCAGACAGACGTTCGCCGAAGTGGAGAAAATGGGCCTTTGCCAAAAGGCCTCCAGCCCAAGATCGTCACGCTTACACATCGTTCTGAAGAAAGACAACTCCCTCCGTCCGTGCGGGGATTACAGACGCCTGAACGTGCAAACAGAACCGGATCACTACCCCCTCCCAAACATTGCCGAGGTAACCTCCTACCTGCACAAAGCGAAAGTTTTCTCTACGCTCGACCTCCTGAAGGGGTATTATCAGGTGCCTATGAACCCAGAAGACATCCCCAAGACTGCCATCACCACTCCGTTTGGTACATACACCTTCAATTACTCCTGTTTTGGCCTTCGTAATGCTGGGGCAACGTTTCAACGTCTCATGGATGGCATCTTAGGGGACCTCCCTTTCTGTGTATGTTATGTGGACGACATACTTGTGTTCTCCTCCTCTAAAGAGGAACACCTCCGTCACCTGCGCATCGTGCTCGACCGCCTGCAACAAAACGGCCTTATAGTCCGGTATGACGAGTGTACCTTAGGCGCCAACGAAGTGTCGTTCTTAGGGCACCATATCACTCCTGAAGGAGTCCATCCCCTCCCTGAGAAGGTAGCAGCCGTTCAGAATTTCCCCACGCCCTCGACCATCAGAGCTCTGCAGGAATTCTTGGGCATGATCAACTGTTATCACCGTTTTCTGCCAGCCATTGCCGCCACTCTTGCTCCCCTCTACGCCTCCCTCAAGGGCAAGCCAAAGGACCTGAATTGGGGTCCCCTTCAAGAAGCAGCCTTCTGCAATGCAAAGAAGGCCCTATCAACTGCTGCGGCTCTCACTTTTCCTATCCCACACGCCCCTCTCCTTCTCTCCACTGATGCCAGCGACGTCGCTATTGGTGCAGTACTCGAGCAGGTGGTCAAAGGCTCGCCCCGCCCATTGGCCTTCTTCAGCAGAAAACTGTCCAAGGCAGAATCGGGTTATTCTACCTTCGATCGAGAATTGCTGGCGGTGCACTTGGCTGTCCGTCACTTTCGCCATTTCTTAGTAGGTACGCCCTTCGTCATTCGCACAGACCACATGCCTCTGGTGCACGCCTTCACTTGACAGTCTGACGCCTGGTCCGCCCGTCAACACCGAAATCTCTCCGCCGTGGCTGAATACAATTGCACCCTCCAATACGTCCCTGGGAAAATGAATCCCGTTGCCGATGCCCTGTCAAGAAACACGTTAGCTGCCATTCAACTAGGATTGGATTACAATGCCCTAGCTGAAGCCCAACGACAGGATCCAGAGTATCAAGCTTGTAGGACATCCTGCACGTCCCTCCGTTGGGAAGATTTTCCCCTCGAAGACTCCAACACCACCCTCTTCTGTGACGTCAGTACTGGTAGACCGCGACCTTGGATTTCTGCTCCCATGCGCCGACAGGTGTTTGATTTCATTCACGGCCTTTCATATTCCTCGTGCCGTTCTACTGCACAGCTGCTGAAGGCAAAGTTCATTTGGCACGGCATTTCTAAGGATGCTAAGGATTGGGTCCGCGCCTGTACTTCTTGCCAAACTTCCTAAGTACATCGACACACGGATTCAGGAGTGGGCACCTTTCCTCAACCTCAGCGTCGTTTCGCACACATTCACGTCGACGTTGTAGGCCTCCTACCCACATCACAAGGACATCGTTACCTGTTTACCGTCATCGACCGCTCCACTCGTTGGCCTGAAGCCATTCCCATGGAAACTGCAACGTCCGCCTCATGTACATCTGCCTTACTCTCTGGATGGATTTCAAGATTCGGTATCCCTGAGCATATTACTTCTGACAGGGGAACCACTTTCACCTCTCAATTGTGGACGTCATTAGCGAATCTCCTGGGCATCACGCTACATCAGACAACGGCCTACAACCCCGCTGCCAATAGAATGGTTGGACGTTTTCATCGCACCCTCAAAGCAGCTTTGATGTCCCGCTGCAAGGATTGCAACTGGTTTACTCAGCTTCCCTGGGTCCTCCTGGGACTAAGGACCACTCCTAAAGACGCCCTCGACGTCTCTGCAGCTGAAATGGTATATGGTGACCCGTTGGTCGTCCCTGCCAAATTTTTTCCTTCTACAACCACCTCCGACGATCTCCAGCGCATACGTCACGTCGTGGGAAAATTTACTCCGTGCCGCCAGACTTACAAGCCCCCAGCGAAGCATCACATACCAACGGACTTGTACTCTGCAACGCACGTCTTCCTGCGCAACGACACTAGCAAGCCACCACTAACGCCACCTTACACGGGCCCTTTCCTTGTGATCCGACGCAGTCCGAAAGCATTCCTACTAAACATTCGGGGCAAAGACGACTGGGTCTCCATTGATCGTCTAAAACTTGCTTATCTTCTGCCAGATGACCCGCCTACAGTTCGCCTCTCCAGATCAGGGCGCCCTATTTAACATATACAGTATGTCATTTTTAGGGGGGGAGCCATGAACCAACCGTGTGTCACACAATTGTACATAATTCCTTTTGCATATATTATGCTTGTATCTTCGCTCTTCCCTCGCACTAAACGAACATGAAAATTCATGTCTGCTGTTTCCTCTGTAACATTGTCTGTCTTGTTAACTTGTTATGTCCTGTTGCCTCGAGGTTTTGTATATAAAGGAGTGTGTTCTATAACAATATAACTCGGTTGATTGCATCCTGCCTTTGAGTTAACAACCCTCTCTCGGCTTGTCACAATCTCTACTTAATCTTTGTAGAAACTTCAGCTTTTTTTCTTAATCTTCTTCGTAGAAAGTTCAGCTTCTCTACTTGACCTTTTTTGTAGAAACTTCAGCTTTTCTTCTTTATCTTCTTCGTAGAAACCTAAGCTTCTCTACTTGACCTTTTTGTAGAAACTTCAGCTTTTCATCTTCGTAGAAACTTAAGCTTCTCTACTTGACCTTCCTTGTAGAAACTTCAAATTTTCTTCTTGATCTTCGTAGACACTTAAGCTTCTCTACTTGACCTTCCTTGTAGAAACTTCAGCTTTTGGTTTTGATCTTTTTCCTAGAAAATTTAGATTTTCTACTTGACCTTTTTTGTAGAAACTTCTTTTGTACCTTCGTTGTAGAAAGTGTAGAAAGTTACGCTTCTCTAAGTAACCTTTGTAGAAACTTGAGCGGCTATACTCGAACTTCTTTGTAGAAACTTAGGCTTATCTACTTACCTTCTTTGTAGAACGGTACACTTCTCTAATTAACCTTCTTTGTAGAAACTTCAGCTTTTCTTCTTTACCTTCTTCGTAGTAACTCAAGATTCTGTACTTGCCCTTCTTTAAAGAAACTTGATTTTTTTCTACTTCACCTTCTTTATAGAAATTTAATCTTTTCTACTTGACCTTTTTGGTAAAAACTAAAGCTTATATACCTAACATTCTTCCTAAAAACTTAAGCTTTTCTACCAGGCATTGTTTGTAGAAACTTAAATTTCTTCTTGACCGTATATTAAAAACATATGACCTTGTGTGTAAAAACCAAAGCTTTTATCCCAACATTCTTCGTAAAAACTTAAACATTTCTACCTGGCATGTTTCGTAGAAACTTAAGCTTCTGTATTTGACTTTCTTCATATAAACCTAAGGGTCTCTATTTAAAGGTTTATTGGTTTAAAAGCCACTCATGAATGGCAGAGGTAAGGGACAGTGACGTTGCCCTATCAAGCAGGACAATGCCCTAGAGACTGACCATATATACTCGTATATATGATCAGCGCCTAAGTCCCCTCTCCACACAAGCTAGGACCAGGGAGGGCCAGGCAATGGCTGCTGATGACTCAAGAGATAGACCCATAGGATCCCCCAAACCCCCCAAACTTAGCTCACATGGGTGGTAAGGTTGCAGACACTGATGGCACTAACGAGACTGAGCGAGACTCAAACACCCGACTGGCAAACACCAGGCAGAGATGTTACCAATCAGGCCACAACTTACTTCATAGAAACTGATCTTCTGTAAATTCACTTCATAAAAATTTAATCTTCTATACTTGACCTTCTTCATAGAATCTTAAGATTCTATATTTGACCTTTTTCTTTGAAACTTGAACTTCCTCGTAGAAAAAAGCATTTCTACTTGACTTCCTCGTTACAACTTTAGTTTTCTTACTTGACCCTCTTTGTAGAAACTTAAGCTTTTCTATTTGACCTCCTTTGTAGAAACTTAAGCTTTTCTATTTGACCTTTTTTTCAGAAAACTTGGGCTTTTCAACTTGACCCTCTTTGTAGAAACCTAAGCTTTCCTACTTGACCTTCCTCGTTGAAACTCGAGTTTCTCTGCTTGACCTATTTTTAGAAACTAAGTTTTTCAACTTCACCTTCTTTGTAGAAACTTAAGCTTTTCTATTTGACTTTTTTTCAGGAAACTTAAGCTTTTCAACTTGACCTTCTTTGTAGAAACCTAAGTTTTTCTACTTGACCTTCTTCGTTGAAACGAGTTTCTCTATTTGACCTATTTCTAGAAACTTGAGTTTTCTCCTTGACCTTCTCCATAGAAACTTAGTGTTTCTTAGAATTAAATGTAAAGTCCCATTGGGACTGCTTCAGGGAAAATACCTAATGTTGACACACTTATTACCAGTGATCTTTATAAAAATGGACTCTTTAGTTAAACCTTCTGGGGTTTGTTAGGTTGAAAAATCTATCTAAGTGACAAAGTAAGTTATCGGGAATAAGTAGTTAGTTTACTTCCTTCTAGCCAATAGGCTTACAAAAAAAAATTAGCTAAAAGTGAGGACTTAAACGCTTTATCAATTATGTCTGAAACAAATTAGAAAATGATGAGGTCATATACTCATGATTAAATACGTACAAAGCAATCTTGACAATGCGGTAGAGTTGACATATCGAAACTTTATCTGGTCCTGCCTTTGTCTGGGTTATTATTGTTGTTAATTGTTCTTGTTATTATTATTGTTATTCTTATCGTTTTCATCATTATTATTATTATTATTGTTATTGTTATTTTCATTGTTATTGTTATTGTTATTATAATTACTAACTAAGCTAGAATATTAATTGGAATGACAGGATGCTACAAGCCAAGGGGTCCAATTGGGAAAGATACCCAAATGAGGTAAGGAAATAAGGAAATGAATACGCTGCATGAGAAGTAACGAATAAAAAAAAAAGAATTAAGATATCTTAGGATCAGACACAACGCTAAAATAGATCTGTAATATATAAACTATGAAAAGAGACTTATGTCAATATCTTTAACATAAAAACATCATCATCATCATCATAGTTATCATTACTATCTCCATCAATATTATTAATCTCACCGCCATCGACTTACGGAAAATAAATTGTTTTAGTTGGAGGCTTTGTACAAGAGTGAATTTCGGTTTTTGAAGACTATTACTGATGGCATTTTTAGTGAGCTGAGCTCTGTTGCACCTGCTGTTCCACGGGATGGTTTCCTTACCTCTTTCTTTTTCTAATTTCCTAAGTGTTGTGATTAGTGACCTCGAGAGTGAGATAGAAAAGTGGGTAAATGATGCCACCCTTGCTGTCTCTAATCATTTTCCGTTATAATCAAATGAAGTGACCGCTAGTTACAGAAGAAATTTAAAACAAATCAGTCTAAAGTACAATGACTGATGAAAGTGACTGACCTTTAGGTAGGCTCAGGCCCTTCCATGCGAGGGGCAAATGTAGAGTGGGCACTCTGATTTGCTAGTAATTCTTTCGCAATTAAATAACGTTACCAGATCAAACTGTCTGAGGCAGACAGTAGGCACAGGCAAGCAAATGTATGACTTGATCCAGAGGCCGAAAAGAGTACAGTCAGAGTTTTGTCAAACTATAGTTAGGCGTCCATCTAGCGCCTCAACAGCGGGCAAGGACACATCGATGGGCCTTAACAGTGTGTGTATCGTGCATTTGTCCCTCGTTTGGAAGGGTCTTAACAGTGTCCACCCACATTGCACCTGCCCCTCATGTGGAAGGGCCTTAACAGTGTCTGCTTCCCGTGCATTTGCCCCTTGTGTGGAAGGGCCTTAACAGTGTCTGTCCGTCATACATTTGCCCCTCATGTGAAAGGGCCTTATCAGTGTCTGACCACCGGGCATTTGCCCCTCATGTGAAAGGGTCTTAACAGTGTCTGCTCGCCGTGCATTTGACCCTTGTGTGGAAGGGCCTTAATAGTGTCTGTCCGTCATACATTTGCCCCTAGTGTGAAAGGGCCTCATCAGTGTCTGACCACCACGCATTTGCCCCTCATGTGAAAGGGTCTTAACAGTGTCTGCCCACTGTGTATTTGCCCCTGATATGGAAGGCCCTTAACTGTCTGTTTCCGGTGCATTAGCCCCTCATGTGGATGGGCCTTAATAATGTCTGCCCACTGTGCATTTGCCCCTATTGTGAAAGGGCCTTAACAGTGTCTACCCATCGTGCATTTTCACCTTGTGTGGAAGGGTCGTAACACTGTCTACCCACCACACATTTACCCCTCGTTTGAAAGGACCTTATCAGTTCCTGACCACTGTGCATTTGCCCCTCATGTAAGTGTCTTAACAGTGTCTGCCCACAGTGCATTTGGCCCTCGTGTGGAAGGGCCTTGACAGTGTCTGCTCCCCGTGCATTTTCCCCTCATGAGGAAGAGCCTTAACAATGTCTGCCCGCCGTGCATTTGCCCCTCGTGTGGAATGGCCTTGACAGTATCTGACCACACTGTATTTGCCCCTCATATGGAAGGGCCGCCTGAACAGTGTCTTCCCACCGTGCATTGTCCCCTCATGTGGAAGGGTCTTAATAGTGTCTGTCCACCATGCACTTGCCCCTCGTGTGGAATGGCTTTAACAGTGTCTGCCCAATGTGCATTTGCCCCACGTGTGGAAGGGCCTTAACAGTATCTTCCCACCGTGCGTTTGTCCCTCGCGTGGAACGCCTTAACAGCGTTTCCCCACCGTGCATTTGCCCCTGGTGTGGAAGGCCCTTAACATAATCAGCCCACTCTCTGAGTATTCCTGTATGCCGGTGAGTGAATACACTTGTGCGGCCCTATAACTATCCTGATTTATCGCGGATAACAAAAGGCTATAGAGTGCAATATAACTACAAGTTTTCGTGAATAGTCGGTGATTAGTTTGAGGTCAGAAAAATGGGATAGAACGTCGGCATAGGATAGTTATCTTGTGAATTACTAAAAATCTGATCAAGATGGCACTCTTTAATACAGGCAAGGCTTGGAGGGACATTGCTGTTGTCAACAAAAGTAAACTCCAGGAGTTGGTGAAACAAGAACTCGACCGTCTGATAACAGAGGTCACTAGTAACTCCAACCAGTGTGACGGAAAAATATTTGCAAACATATTGAAACAGTATGATCCAACAAACTGGAGCAAATCTGAGAAAACATCAGCAAAATAATAGAAGAAATTCCAAAGAAGATCCAAGTGATAAAGAGGCTTATAAAGAAAGTTTACATCTATCAACACATTCCATCAAAGAACAATAAGAAGTCCAATATGGTGAATATGCTGATTGATGCATTAGGAAAAAGAATGCCAAAATGGTGCAATACATGTAAGATATGGTATTCCATTAATAATCCTCAACAACTGATTAGAAAATGCAATGCCTGTCATGTTCCAACACACCCTACATGTGCTGAAATACGGCAAAAAATAAAAAATAGACACACAAAGGTATTCTGCTCAACATGCTTAGTCTGGATAGAAAATATAATTAAGTCGAGACTAAATCTGCAAATAGTTGAAGATAAAGAAGAAGAAGAAGAAGAAGAAGAAGAGAAAAATTAACAGGATACGTGTAAGGATGCAGAGGAAATCATTTATATAACTTGTGATGCCATCCAACAACATACTTACGAAGAAATAAATTATCAGATAGAAACAAATAATAGACCTAAAAGACTCTACCCGGACCTACATAATTTTAAGGAAGGGCAAGAACAAGAAAAAAAGAAAAGAAAGATAGTGTGCAATTTGCTGAAAGGGGGAATTGCAGATTTTCCAAAAGATGCTACTACAAGCATCCAAAGTTATGCCATAATTATGAAATATATGGTAAATGTGCGTATTCAGACGGACATGCAGACGAATGCAGAGATCTCCTTCCAAAAATATACAAAAACCTAAATGAATGAAAAGGACGCAAATCCAACAAAAAATATCGATATATGCATCCTGCAACCATGAAAGAAAGTAAGAAAACTCAGCAAACAGAAAAGAAAATGAAAGCAAAAATGAAACAAGAAAAGAAACAAAAAAGCAGGCCGAGTATATACCGCGCTATGCACCAAAGGCCCCAAGATATGATGCCTTTCAACCCAAATATGCACATTTAGTGCCCAACTACAAAGAATGCATCTATAATGCCAGGGGGTTGGTGCAGATATGGGGATAATTGCAGGTATGCACACAAAAATAAATATGAAGGCGAAAGAGCATATATAATAGAAACGTTGGATTTTTTAATGGCAAAATTCATGGAAATGAAGAAAAGAACATATCAGAACAGGAAGGAAACATGGGAGAATCCATACTATTACCAATATTAAATAATGGGGATGAAACACAAACCGTAATAGCGATGAATGCACAAGGTTTAATCACGAGTAACTCTAAAAGGAAAATAGAGTTCTTAAAAGAACTAACCCAAATTGAAAAAATAGATATATTAAATATAAGTGAAGCATGGTATTCCCAACAGACTGGTAGTGATGATCAGATAAAGGGTTTCCAAACATACAGATCAGACAGAACAAATAGGAATCAAGGGGGAACCGCAATATATGGAAGAGACATAAATCAAGGAAAAGTCCGTGAAAAATACAGCCAGACAGAATGTGAATTGATTGCGGTAGAATTTGAATTTGAAAAACTAGTGAATATTGTAGTTTTCAGACCCCCAAATACTAAGGAATTTGACATCATAATAGAAAAAATAGATTATATATGCAGAAACCATAAAGATTGGAATATACTTCTATCAGGAGATTTTAACTTTCCTTTCGTGGATTGGAAAGAACGGATAGAAGAAAGTGGTTGTATATATGCATGTAAAAAAAGTGAAATAGTAGCGCAGAAGATAAGAGGCAATTTGAAAAGCTTCAAGATATGCTATTAGAACATATGGAAAAAATAAACCACATTCCAACAAGAAAAGAAAATGTCCTAGATCTAGTATTTTTGAATGAGGTGAATTATGTAAAAGAAATAATAGTGTATAACACGGGAATTTCAGACCACAATGTCATAGAATTAATAGTCCATTCCAAAGCAAGTGATCACAGAATTAATCAAAGCACAAAACGTTGGGAAGGATATGGAAAATATAATTTTTACAGTAAGAATATAAAATGGTCTGAAATAAATGAAGAACTGAACAAAGAATGGAAAAATGTATTCGTAAATGATAATATACAGGTAAATACGGACATGCTGTAAAAAATACTGGAGAAAATTGATGAAAAATATGTACCGAAAAAAAAAACAAAAAAAAAAACATGCATACTAAGAGACAGAAGGATCTTCTCAGAAAATTAGAAAATGGAAGAAAAATCTTGCAAAAGAAAAATATGTGTGGGAAATAATGGAAATAAAATGTGAGATAGAAAATGAAGAACAGAAGATTATACAATCGAAAGAAAATTAAAAAAGGGACTTCAGAAGTAAGGACTCTTCATAATATAAAAAAAGCCTCTAAGTACTTTACTCCTATGCAAAAAGATGAATAAAGGGAGATTAGAAATAGGCCCTCTAAGAATTGAAGGAAGGTTAACAAATGAAAAAGGAAATATGCTACATATTAGCAGAAAAATATCAAAGTGAGTTCACGCCAAGAACTGCGAATGAGAATAATGAAACAGAAATGGGAGAAGAAAATGTTGAATATCTAACAGATATAGATATTAATGAAGCAGATATTGTCAAGGCTATAAGCGACATTAAAAATGGATCGGCAGCCGGACCAGATAGTCTCTCAGCGATTTTGTTAAAAAAACTGCACACTATCGCAAAGCCGCTTGCAATACTGCTAAGACAAAGTGTAGATAGGAGCGAGATATATGTTAAGCATAAATTAGCTTATATAACCCCTATTTTCAAAAGTGGATCAAGACTAAAGGCAAGCAATTATAGACCTGTTAGTCTAACATCACATTTTATGAAAGTGTATGAGACGGTAATAAAAAAGAAAATAATGAACCATTTGGTTAAAAATAATTTGTTTGAAAAGGATCAACACTGTTTTGTGCCAGGTAAACGTACACAAACCCAACTGATAACGCACTATAAAAACATATACAAAAATATGATAAATGAAAAAGACACAGATGTGATCTATCTAGATTTTGCAAAAGCCTTTGACAAGGTAGACCATAATATATTAGAGAAAAAAATGAGCAAGCACAATATTGTGGGAAAGATAGGAAAATCGGTAAAAGAATTCCTGCATAACAGAAAACAGATAGTGGTTGCAAATGATGAGAAATCAGATGAAGCTCAGTTAAAAATATCAGAAAGAGCAAGCCGAGGTAGATTAATAGAGCCAAAAAATATACCAGGAAAAGTAAGGAAGGCGCACAGGACATTAATCCACTACGCACCAGCATCGATAATGCAGCGACTATTTAATGTGCTGCCAGCTCATCTAAGAAACATATCAGGAATGAGCGTAGCTGTGTTTAAGAATAAACTCGATAAATACCGAAGATACATCCCAGACCATCCAAGACTGGAAGATACAAAATACACAGGAAGATGCATTAGCAACTTTCTGGTGGATATACGAGGTGCCTCACACCGAGGGACCTGGGGAAATCCAAACATAGAATAAGGCAATAAGACAATAAGGACCCTCTTGTGTAAGGGCCTTAATAGTGTCAGCCCACTGTGCATTTGCCCCTTGTGTGGAAGGGCCTTGACAGTGTCTGCCCACCATGCATTTGTCGCTCATGTGGAAGGGCCTTAACAGTGTCTGTCCACCATGCATTTGCCCTTCGTGTGAAAGGGCCTTTACAGCGTCTGCCCACCGTGCATTTGCCTCTATTGTGGAAGGGCCTTAACAGTGTTTGCCTGAGGTGCATTTGCCCTTCGTGTGGAAAGTTCTTAACAGTGTCTGCCAGCTGTGCATTTGCCCCTCGTGTGGAAGGGCCTTAAGTGTCTGCCCACTGTGCATTTGCCCCTCGTGTGGAAGGGCCTTAAGTGTCTGCCCACTGTGCATTTGCCCTTTGTGTAGAAGGGCCTTATCAGTGTTTGCCAGCCGTGCATTTGTCCCTCATGTGGAAGGGCCTTAACACTGTCTTCCAGCCGTGCATTTGCTCCTCGTCTGGAAGAGCTTACCAGTGTCTGCCCCCCTTGCACTTGCCCCTCATGTGGAAGGGCCTTTACAGTGTCTGCCTGCTGT
The DNA here is from genome assembly GCF_036898095.1 of Palaemon carinicauda. Lineage (NCBI taxonomy): Eukaryota > Metazoa > Arthropoda > Malacostraca > Decapoda > Palaemonidae > Palaemon > Palaemon carinicauda. Next base: position 82,355,638 of record NC_090751.1, read on the forward strand.
GCATTTGCCCTTCATGTGGAAGGTTCTTAACAGTGTCTGCCTGCTGTGCATTTGCCCCTCGTGTGGAAGGACCTTAAGTGTCTGCCCACTGCGCATTTGCCCTTTGTGTGGAAGGGCCTTAACAGTGTTTGCCAGCCGTGCATTTGCCCCTCATGTGGAAGGGCCTTAAGTTTCTGCCCACCGTGCATTTGCCCCTCGTGTGGAAGGGCCTTAACAGTGTCTGCCCACCGTGCATTTACCCCTTGTGTGGCAAGGCCTTAACAGTGTCTACCCGCCATACATTTGTCCTTCGTGTGAAAGGGCCTTATAAGAGTCTGACCACCATGCATTTGCCCCTCTTGTGGAAGGGTCTTAACAGTGTCTACCCACCGTGTATTTGCTCCTCATGTGGAAGGGCCTTAGCAGTGTCTGCTTGCCATGCATTTGCCCCTTGTGAGGAAGGGCCTTAATTCATCAGTGATGATATGAGCTAGTAGAAGGTTTTTTCACTTCATGCTTCAATTATGAATACTGATGATATTTAGTGTCATATTCTCCTCTAAGCTTTTTCTTTTTCACATCATTTGAGAACACAAACTAATTTCAAAATGTTCCCCTACATGTCAAGAGAGGAGCATTGTAGTGTCATGTACTTTAGGTAATTTTCTTTCTCTAGTGTTGACATATTGTTCCCTCTGAATGTGATATAAACAGAATTGCTCAAAGTTGTGGTGGCCTCCTTATTCCTAATAATTTTGATTGTAATTTGGCCACCTTTCAAAGTTTTGTTTCCAAAAATCTTATGTCATCAAAATCTACTTATTTGGAACTGGTGCATCTCTACTTCCCTGTGTCCTAAGGAGTAGATCACTTCAGGTCCAGAATAGTGAAAGTGCTTTGGCCAGCATTACTGAAGGAACTTAGTTCCTTGAATGAAAATAACTCGTGTCTGTAGTATTAATGTTACTCAGATCTTTATATAAGGAGTGACGTGGGTCAGTACTAAAAGAAGAGATCAAGAATTTGAATTGTGATAACTCAGGTCAGTTGTGCTAGAGTAGCTTAGTTCCTTAAAGTGGGGCTCCATGGGTTTGTAATACAGGACAGGCTTAGATTACTAAAATGGAGTAGCACATGACAGCATTTCTGGAGTGGCTCAGTTTATTAGAAGTTAAGCATCTTAAGTCAACAGTACTGAAATGGCTTGGGTTATTAAATAGGAAAACTCAGCAGTATTAGGGTGATTTAGGTCTCTAGAAGAGGAATAGCTTAGGTCAGCTATACTGGGATGTCTCAGGTCCTTAGCAAGGATGGAGCTTGTACAAACAATATTAAAGTGGCTTGCATTCTTAGAAGTAAAGCAGTGAACAGCTCAAATCAGTAGTACGAGAGGGCTTCGGAAGTCGGAAGTGGAGTGGCTCAGAACAGTAGCATGGGAATGCCCAAGGATCTAGATTCTTAAAGGTGGAAAAGATCATATCAAGTAAATAGCACTATAGTGCCTTGGGTAACTGAAGTGGGGCAGCTAAGGTCAGAAGTAACTCAGGTCCCTAAAAGTGATACATCTTGGATAAGCAGAACATGGCGGGTTTGTGCCAGTAGCACACTACCTATTTTACATAGTTCCAACATTCATATTACTGCAAGGTACCATAATATCACACACTCCAATACCACGGATTATTTCATTACCTTTATAATATATATTTTAGCTATGCTGATCATCCAAATGTTCATAAGCTAAGGACACACCACACTGCCACTTTCATTACTACTATTTAGCATTACTTTCAGCATATTATTTTCTCGATTTCTTAACATGTTCTTACTATTATTTTTTATCATGATTTGCTTACCTTTATTGATATATATTAATCTATTTATAAGGATAATTTTGATCTATAGCCACTTTTTCACAAAAGGGCATCTTATTTCTTAGCAAGTTCATGATCTCTTTGTACATTTGCCTTAAAAGGTGTGATAAAACTCAGTGTTGATAACACTAATGATCACTATTTATGTAATTAATGGTAATGAATACCTTATCTTAATTGACAATTACAATATTTTTAGTACGACATGATTCAAGTTGTTACCTGCAGGATATATTATGAAGAATTGGTGATAATTATGAAACAAACTGGTGAATATGTTTAGAATTCTAGCACACGTGTAAATAAGAACCATAAAATTTTGCATCTTTGAAGGGAATGCAAGTAAATGGTTTCGACTGATGGGCCTATAATTGGCTAAGTTCAAGGACGACGGATTTGTAATCAAGACATAACTCCATTTCTAAGATGCATTAATAGTTCATACAAGGAATAATTAACAAACTGCAATATTAAACATCTGGAGGTAGTTTTAAGGATAGAAAAATAAATCTCCTATCATGTGATCTGGCTCAATGATATAGCTTGCTACTACTATTATTGTTATTATTATTGTTATTATTATTATTATTATTATTATTAATTGTTAACCTATAACCCTAGTTGGAAAAGCATGATGCTATAAGCCCAAGGGCTCCAGCAGGGAAAAATAGCCTGGTGAGGAAAGGACAATTATTATTATTATTATTATTATTATTATTAATGGCTAAGCTACAACCCTAGTTATTAAAGCAGAATACTATAAGCCCAACGGCCCCAACAGGGAAAATAGCCCAGTGAGGAAAGGAAATAAGTTAAAATAAAATATTTTAAGAACAGTAACATCAAAATAAATATTTCGTATATGAATTATAAAAACTTTGACTAAACAAGAGAAAAAGAAATTATAACGAATGGTGTGCCCGATTGTATCCTCAAGCAAGAGAACCTTAACCCAAGACAGTGAAAGGCTATGGAACAGAGGTTATGGCACTACCCAAGACTAGAGAACAATGATTTGATTTTGGAGTGTCCTCCTCCTAGAAGAGCTGCTTACCAAAGCTAAGGAGTTTCTTCTACCCTTACCAAGAGGTAAGTACCCACTGAACAATTACAGTGCAGTAGTTAGCCCCCTTGAGAGAAGAAAAAAATTTTGGTAATCTCAGTGTCGCCAGGTGTATGAAGACAGAGGAGAATCTGTAAAGAATATGCCAGACTATTCGTTGTATGTGTAGACAATGGGAAAGAGAAAAGGATCCATTGCAGTACTGTCTGGCCAGTCAAAGGACCCAAACTCTCAAGTGGTAGAATCTCAACGAAATATCGGTTTTGGTGTTTTTGCTGTTTTTAAAATTTTTTTTTTTAATTGTTCATTATTTCTTACATCGTTTATCTATTTCATAATTTCCTTTAATCACTGGGCTATTTTTCCCTGTTGGAGGCCTTGGGCTTATATCATCTTGCTTTTCCAACTAGGGTTGTAGCTTAGCTAATAATAATAATAATAATAATAATAATAATAATAATAATAATGTGTTGAGATAATAACGATGGTGATGGATGGACAATGTTCTCTACATATTTAGTCAAATAACCTTTACAATTGACCGAATGGCATATATTGAAGAAAATCTATGGGATTACTGTTATCTTGAGTGCTCAATTGTATGCTTTTCAAAATTAGCTACTAATCAGAACGTTAGGAGGGTAGATTTTGTTTTTGTTATTTGTTAAATGGACAGGCTCGCAAAAGATTCTTTATATTTGATAATATGCTTCAAAGCTTACCCTACAGTTAACCATGAGTTATACCACCCCTGTGTCTTATGTATTTGGTCAAGGAAGTAAGTACAAACATCTAAATCCTCTACTTATCCAGCTTTCAATGGTGCATGTTAAACCCTGTCCACACGAGTGGTCATGCCCCACGGGCAAACAGTGATACCAGGTCACAATAGTTAGTGAAAATGAGGGTTGATGACCTTAGAAGCGGGAAAACTAAAGGCACGGATCTGGCAGCACTGTATGATGCCAGATCCCTGTCTGTGGTTTTCCCGCTTCTGACGTCATCAACCCTCTTTCTTACTAACTATTGTGGTCTGATATCACTGTTTGCCCGTCGGGACGGCCATACACTATCATGTATACCTGACAGGTACACCTGAACAGTTACAGCTGTCAGAAGATAAGCTGTACTCTCTCTCATTATCTGTTATTGTGAAACGTAAAAACAGACGGAAGAAACGCAAACAATGGTGTCAGCAGGAATGGCTGCAAAGAAGAAATAAATTTACCCAAATATATATATATATATATATATATATATATATATATATATATATATATATATATATATATATATATATATATATATATATATATATATATATATATATATATATATATATATATATATACCGTATTTCCCGTCTCATAAGACGCACCTTTTTTCACGAAAAATGCCCCCCAAAATCACCCTGCGTCTTAACACTTAGGAAAAAGTTGTATAATAGAGTTTAACACACCCCTCAAACACCCAACTATTGACATACAAGCACTCAAACTGACGAGATAGGATATAAACCTACAATTATCATTCATATGTAAATAATTCATTTATTTTTATTTTGCACTTCCTTTAATGAAGTACAATGGCACATTTTTTTTCTTTTTGGTAATCAGCTGATGACTGGCTAACCCCCTTCTACAAGCAAACATGCTAACTAATGGTCTCATAGCAGACGACGCTATGACATAGTAGTTGTTTATGCAGTATATATCTATTTTCTCATTCTTGTTGATATTTTGTAACAAAGCAATATATCGATAATGACTTTGTTTCCTGAGTTACGAAATAATACAAACAAACAGTTGCTGAATACGACCTTGGAAAGAAAACTTCTGTTTGTTGATTGCAGTATTACCAATTTGCAGAAAAAGTAACTACCCCGAAAATCACATAAATAGTAGCAAAATTATTCCACCTGAAAGAATATCTGGCTTTCTTTAATCAATAATTACATTTTGTGTGAAAATTTATAGGCTATATGAGAAATTTTGGAAATATTACTAGAATTTTACCTCTTTAACAAAATTTTATGAACCTTTGGCAGCGATGCTTTCGTGTAAACAACACTTGAACCACCAAACGCTATGACTAAACGTGTAGTTGTGGTGGAAACTACGACTGATTTAGTGGTTTCTTATATGAATATGTAACAAAATTGGGATAATCGGCATATAGCTGATTAATATTAACTTAACCATTTCATAATTCACCCAAAATAAGAAAAGTTACAGTGCCAGACAATAATCTCGCTAGAGTCCATGACTAAGAGGTTTTTAAACCCCTCATTTTTTTTTTCTAAAACTGCCTCGCTAATTTAAGGGTGCGTCTTACCACTTGTAGCGTCTTATCACACGGGAAATACGGTATATATATATATATATATATATATATATATATATATATATATATATATATATATATATATATATATATATATATATATATATATATATATATATATATATAAACTAACACAGCCTTATTTGGGGTTCACTGACAAATCTTTCAGGGCGTTGTGTCTCATCATCGTGGATAGAAAATACAATTTAATATAACACCTATTTAAATTATACATTAAATTTGCGAACAAAATGGTTAATTATACAACAGTAAATGATTTAAACTAAAAAAGAAAATTACTTAAAACATCACATAAATCCTTTTAGAATTTGAGCGACTATCCCTATTATCTAACTATGAGAGCTATGACTAAATGATATATTAATTTCCATAATGGAGGATTTAGGCCAACAATGGATGTGATTTCATTAATTAATTTGAAATGCAATGAACCGCCTGATAGTCACATAGACTCCAAATTGAAGAGAGAGTTATCATTGGATGCTTAAACATATTCACTTTATGA
>NC_090751.1:82368922-82373634 GCF_036898095.1 Palaemon carinicauda
AATTCTTGACACTTCTCCATCCGTTTCCTCTCGATCCTTCTATTTTTCTGCTAACATTTTAATCGGTCCTCGTACTTCTCGTTCAAACACCATTTAATTCGGGGTACATCCCATGCTTTATTGATAAGCTTTGCTTACCTCAAATATCAACGGCAACCCAATCTCCTATTCCTTTCCTGTTTTGTTGCAGTACTTTGTTAATACACTCTTCAGGGTTTGATGAAATCTCTCTAATGCAATTTGGATCCCCGGGTGATAGGCAGTAGATAGCTGTTTTTTTACATCCAACAGTTTCATCATGTCCTGAAACAATTTTGACGTGAAATTTATACCTTGGTCACTATGAACAATTTCCGGAATACCAAACTTAGTAAAAAAGTCTAGTAACTTCTAGGCACTTACTCTGGCACTGATGTTCCTGACAGGTATGGCTTATGGGTATCGTGTCACTGGACACATCAAGGTTAACATATATTTGTGACCTTTCTTTGTCCTTAGTAACGGTCCTGCAATGTTGATCATTACCTTGCTGAAAGGTTCCCCTTGCACTTCAATCGGGTGTTAGGGAGTTTTCTTAATGTACTCATTAGGTTTTCCAGCCATCTAACAAACATGACATGCATGGCAAAACTGGCTCACGTCCTTATGCATGCTAGGCCAGGAAAAGCATTTCATGATCTTCTCTGTCTTCTTCCTTATTCACAGGTGTCCTGTCTCGTGCGCTACGGCGATCACTTGTCTTCTCAACGGTGCAGGAATTAATATCTGGCAGTATATCCCCCATTCGGCATTCCCTGTGATATTGGCAGGTCTATGCTTCCTCATAAACAACCCAGCCTTAAGATAATAACAAGTGGGAGACTGCCTCACCTCCATCTCATCCACCACACGGTACAATAACACTGTTAACGTTGCATCCTTCGTTGCAATCTTATCAGCCTTTCCCTACTCACCCATTCTACTTCTAATGCTGAGTTTTCTATTTCTTCCAGGTCCATTTCTTCTTTGTCTTCTTGTCAACTCATCTGTCATTCCTCTTCTCCTCTTGCGTACCATTAAGGGAATCTTCTTCTTCGGAAAAAAAATCCTCCATGTTCATCGCTCCTTCGGTTTCACTTTCTTCTTTTGCAGCCACTTTCTTCGTCATACTCCTAGTCGTCACACAACTAGGAAACAGAAATGGGTAGTTCATTTCGAGTTCAGTCGTAGGACTATACTTCAATGGCTTCTCCGTTACAATGGGACAAGGCACAAACAGCTCTCCACCAACTTCATTACCCAGCAGGACTTCGACTCCTTCGACAGCCAATGAATCCTTTACCGCAAAATCAGGATGACCTGTCACCAACTCGCATGACAGTTTCAAACAGTAAATAGGGGTAACCTCCTCAACTCCTATTCCCTTCAAAATAAACGAGTCTCCTGTGAGAGACTGTTCCAACAACGTGTATACAACTTATGTCACTACACTATGGTTACAACCTGTGCCGTGCAATATTTTGACCGGGATCTGCTCACTCCTATCTATTGAGGCTAACATGTCTTCATAAATATGCGGTTTAAATGCATCCATGCTTTTTGGGGTTGTCTTGTTCGTCGTGTAAATGTTAGCGGGCTTATTTATCTCATCATTCTTTACATTTGCTTCTTTATCTTCGTGTTCTGTGTAGTTGAATTATCCTTAACCACTTGGGCGACTGCTTTTGGTTGGTTCGATCAACATTCCTTACTGATATAGCTTATCTTGTCACACTTATAACAGACAATATTAACCTTCTGCACGTCTTTCCCGATACCTGAAGGAGGACTATTTGACGATTCTTGCTGTGGTACTATCGCATTCTACTTTGGAACAGTACCAGTGCTACTTCCGCTGTAACTATTGAACTTGTTCACAGTTATTGCCGATCTGGTTTCCATGAATCGGCGAATACTTGACACTTTGTCGGAACGACGGTTGAAACTTCATATTCAATGAGGGTTTACGACTGATAATATAATCTTCACTCAGCGAAGCGGCTTTATCAGGTTTCTTCATTTCTCTCTCTCTCAAGTACGTTTGAATATGTTCAGAATTCCTCGTAAATATGGTTCTAGCATTATCAATTGTTCTAAATCCCTCATGTTAGCAGCCTCTATCCTTCTCTTAAAACATCGTTATACCTTAAAAGCGTAATCCAGGAAAGTCCTTTTCGTGTTCTTCCACAAACTTCAGAACCTTTCATTATAATATTAAGGGGTCCTCTGATATACTTATAGCATGCTCCTTTCCGCTTCTTGATACTCCTTCCTCTGGTCCTGAATCTAGGAAAGATATGCACTGCGTCCTTTTCTAATCAAGACAATGCAATAACACAGACCATTTATCTTCTGGCCATTCCATCGTCGATGAGACCATTTCAAAACGATCGAAGAACTCATCAGGCGCTTCTTCTTTGAATTTTGGAATTAACCTCTGTGCATTCGTCACATCAAACACGGGATAGTACATAGCAGGGGTCATGTCTCTCTGCATTGCCGACATTGCAAGAGCATTTAACAGCTCCAATTCCCTTGCGTGTCATACAGTTTCTCATACCTATTCCTTCTCTTTTTCTTCTCATCTTGCAATTTCTCTTGCTGCTTATCTCTCACTTTCTTCTCGTCTTGCTTCCATTTCCCTCACATATGTTGCAATCTCTCTGGCTTCTTCCATCTTCCTTTCTTCCCGTCTTGCTTCCATCTCCCTCGCATGTCGTGCTTCTTATCTCTCTTTTGTTATCTTCAACTTAATCAAATACTCTTCCAATGTAATTCTTCAGATCTCAGCCTCTATATTCCTGTCTGCTTTGATTCCTTTAGTTTGTGGGTCAATTGTCTTAGTTATCATTAGATATAAAGTAAATAAGGTTTTCACAGAAACACTTGCGTAAGTTCTTAAGCCATATAATGAGTGAAAATAATCAAAATAAACGTAATACACTGGAGGAGCTGTAAACAGTGGCGGGCTACGGGAAAGACTGGTTGTAATAATACCAGATAATTAAAATATGAAATGCATGCCACACGAGATTATATAAATGCTACATAGTATTCCCTATGCTCCAATAAACAAGAATACTTGCATACATGTATTCCTAACACAACATGTATGCTAAATGTGTATTAGCAATAAAGGTACATATAACAATGATAATCATATATATACTGTATATGTAAATAATTATAATGATAATCCATCACCTCCCCCTCCCCTTTGCGTTTAAAGAGCTATATGAACGGGTATGGCCTCTCGGTGAACGCCGATACTCAGCTTGAGTGCCACTTTGCTGTTGTTGACTAGTAGCAGGGACAACATCCTTCTTCTTTGGAGATTGCTGTGTCTCGTCAGGCAAATGTGAAGGAGAATGAGGTACAGGGCGTAAGAAACGGCGGTTACGCCATAATATTCTTCCTGAGGGTAACTTCACATGGTAGTTTCGTGACCTACCGATGCCCATAATAATGCCAGTCTTATCCCATCGCTTGGAGATAGGGTCTTGGATACGGACATTATCATTGAGTTTGAGTGGTTCCAAAGGGTGTGCACGGCTGTCGTACCTTATTTTGGCTGCTTCTGTACGTGATGCTACACGAAGGTCATATTCATTTGCTTTTTCTTGCCACTCCTGCTTGAATGATGATGCATGGGCTGGGATGCATGATCGAAGGGCTTGGCCATATAATATCTGCGCTGGAGAAAGGCCAGCATAGTTAGGAGTATTCCGTATTTCCAATAATCCTTTGTCGAAATCTTCGGTGTCGATGTTCCCAGAAGGTGCTACTTTTAGGATAAAATGTTTGACCTTCTTCACGGCTGCCTCGGCATGGCCATTACTTTGGGGATAGTAAGGTGTGGATATCACATGTTGAACACTCCATCGGGTTAGAAAATTCTTGAATTCTGAGCTGGTGAACTGAGGTCCACCATCTGTCCTCAACCTTACTGGAACACCTAAGTCTCGGAAGATGTGACTGAAGTGTCGTGTTGTTACTTCCGCTGTAGTATTGGTACCAAATTTTACAACTACAGGCCATCCAGATAGTCTGTCTACATACACCAGGAAAGATTTCCCAGCAACACTGAAGAGATCAGCCGATACTGATTCGAAGGGGCGAGAGGGGTTTTCGTTGCATAACAGTGGTTCCTGCTGTTGGCTTGGTTGCATTATCTGACATGGCTCACAGGCATGGACAGTATTTGCTATGTCTGAATTAATACCAGGCCAATATAGAGTCTGCTTAGCCCGACGCTTAGTCGCCTCCGCTCCACAATGGCTGTCATGAAGGCGTCTTAAAATGCTGCGTCGCATAGCTAAGGGAATTACTATTCGGCTACCATACAGGACAAGGTCATCATCGGTGTATAAATCCTCCCTTATTTTCCAATAGGGTAGTAGGTCATTGTGGAGATTGTAGCGGTGACTGGGGAAGCCGTTGGCAACGTTCTGGAGGAGTCTTGTGTACGAGGGGTCCTCACGTGCTGCGGTGCGAATCTCTTCCAAAATAAGATCTTGTGTATCTGATGTCTTCACATCTGAAATTGCATCCAGAGTCTTGGCTACTACACTCCTGAGGGAAAGATGGGTTTCACTATTTAACATATCATCTTCGGACGTTGGGTGGCTCACAGGGGAACGTGAAAGGGCATCAGGGATGCAATGTTCCTTGCCTTTCCGCCATACTGCAGTGAA
>NC_090751.1:82374134-82376634 GCF_036898095.1 Palaemon carinicauda
CCATAATAATGCCAGTCTTATCCCATCGCTTGGAGATAGGGTCTTGGATACGGACATTATCATTGAGTTTGAGTGGTTCCAAAGGGTGTGCAACGGCTGTCGTACCTTATTTTGGCTGCTTCTGTACGTGATGCTACACGAAGGTCATATTCATTTGCTTTTTCTTGCCACTCCTGCTTGAATGATGATGCATGGGCTGGGATGCATGATCGAAGGGGCTTGGCCATATAATATCTGCGCTGGAGAAAGGCCAGCATAGTTAGGAGTATTCCGTATTTCCAATAATCCTTTGTCGAAATCTTCGGTGTCGATGTTCCCCAGAAGGTGCTACTTTTAGGATAAAATGTTTGACCTTCTTCACGGCTGCCTCGGCATGGCCATTACTTTGGGGATAGTAAGGTGTGGATATCACATGTTGAACACTCCATCGGGTTAGAAAATTCTTGAATTCTGAGCTGGTGAACTGAGGTCCACCATCTGTCCTCAACCTTACTGGAACACCTAAGTCTCGGAAGATGTGACTGAAGTGTCGTGTTGTTACTTCCGCTGTAGTATTGGTACCAAATTTTACAACTACAGGCCATCCAGATAGTCTGTCTACATACACCAGGAAAGATTTCCCAGCAACACTGAAGAAATCAGCCGATACTGATTCGAAGGGGCGAGAGGGGTTTTCGTTGCATAACAGTGGTTCCTGCTGTTGGCTTGGTTGCATTATCTGACATGGCTCACAGGCATGGACAGTATTTGCTATGTCTGAATTAATACCAGGCCAATATACAGTCTGCTTAGCCCGACGCTTAGTCGCCTCCGCTCCACAATGGCTGTCATGAAGGCGTCTTAAAATGCTGCGTCGCATAGCTAAGGGAATTACTATTCGGCTACCATACAGGACAAGGTCATCATCGGTGTATAAATCCTCCCTTATTTTCCAATAGGGTAGTAGGTCATTGTGGAGATTGTAGCGGTGACTGGGGAAGCCGTTGGCAACGTTCTGGAGGAGTCTTGTGTACGAGGGGTCCTCACGTGCTGCGGTGCGAATCTCTTCCAAAATAAGATCTTGTGTATCTGATGTCTTCACATCTGAAATTGCATCCAGAGTCTTGGCTACTACACTCCTGAGGGAAAGATGGGTTTCACTATTTAACATATCATCTTCGGACGTTGGGTGGCTCACAGGGGAACGTGAAAGGGCATCAGGGATGCAATGTTCCTTGCCTTTCCGCCATACTGCAGTGAAGATATAGGGTGAAATTTTCTCTTTCAGACGCTGAATACGTGTGTTTTCTATTGCATTCAATGTATATGTATTCAAGATGGGTATCAGGGGCCTATGGTCAGTCACCAATGTGAAATGGGGCAATCCAAGTAAGTAATGGCGACATTTATTCATAGCCCAAACTGAAGCTAAACATTCTAGCTCAATGGTGGTCCACCTAGTTTCTGCATCGGCCAAAAATCTTGAACCACACTGGACCATGCGGAAACAGCCTTCTCCATGGTCTTGTAGAAGTGCGTATCCTAAACCATATAAACGAGGGACCTCCGTTTGTATTACGGTGGGGCATGTCGGATCAAAATGAGCCAGCACAGGTGGCTGAGAGAGAGCCTTTTTAACACTGGCAAAGGCGGCATCATGATCTGCTGTCCACGTGAAGGATCTCTTAGGGCTCATTAGCGGCCGAAGCGGATCTGCTGCAGCTGCAAGATTGGGTGAAAATTCTGTTAATTGGTTAGTAAGGCCCATGCATGACCTTAAATCTGTCAGATTTGCTGGCTTTGGAAACTCTGATATAGGTCGAACTTTCTCCTTGTCGGCTGCAATTCCATTTTCAGATAACGTATACCCACAAAAAGATACAGTAGGGCTAGCAATAACAAACTTTTCTGCATTTAAAGTAATACCATGAGTCCCTACAGCGAGACAAAACTTTGTTGAGCCCTGCATAAGTGAGAATAATAATCCTTATCATATACAAGGATATCATCCACAATCTTGACACAATGTTGGATGCCCTGAAGAGCGATATCACCTCTCCTGCAGTAGGCATCCCCTGAAGCGCTGAATCCCATGGGTGAACGACGATAGTGATACCGACCGTAGGGCATGATGAATGTTGTAAGGGCTTGGTCTTCCTCTGCTAGTGGGATCTGCCAATACCCACACAATGCATCCATGGTGGAGAAATACCTTGAATTAGGATCAATACTCCTGATTGCACTAAATGGTGATGGTGAAGGATGTGCAGGCCTTAAAACCTGTGAATTTAACTTTCTTAAATCTGTGGTGACACGAACACCACCTGTAGGTTTGGCCACGACCACTAAGGGGTGACACCATGGGGATGGCTGATCCCCAACAGGTTCAATGATGCCTTGTGCTACCATTGTCTCCAACTCGGTCTTGAAGTCCTCTTCAAAGGCTAGTGGTATAAGACGTGGAGTGTAGATAGCAAAGGGTTTCACATCCTCTTTCAGGTGAATACGCATAGGTGGTCCA
>NC_090751.1:82384134-82426634 GCF_036898095.1 Palaemon carinicauda
ACCTAATTTCATTATATTCAGGTGAACAGAAGAGCTAGAATAACAAGCGGAACGAGAGAGAGAGAGAGAGAGAGAGAGAGAGAGAGAGAGAGAGCTATCAATGACAGGTGTCATGTTCCCATGGCACCTGGCAATTTACTCGACCCACGGCCACATCCAACACCAGACCAACTCGACGTGGAAATGGGGACCAGTTAAATGCAATCATCATTGCAAATCACATCTCACTTTAAAGAGCCAGAAGAAATAGGGCAATAACACACAAAAAAAAAAAAAAGGCCACGCTCGTGGTAACCTACTAAATCAGAATTTATTTGCATGATCACACGCACACCTGACAACCAATGCGTAAATTTAGTCTACGCAATGTTCTCTGTCCCTCTCTACGCAGGCGTTAGCCGACTCGTACACACGCATGTACTCGCCAAGAGTAAGGGAAGGCACACAGGAGAGGACGGCCCCGACACAAGGCGTCCGTCGGTCACTACGAGATGAGCTGCCACAATCACCCTCGAGGTTTCGTCCAATTAATCTCTATCCTTCTATCATTCATATCAGTAACGCCAGCCCATCTCCGGACGGCACTAATAGAGGAAAACTGCTGTTGGCCACGTAAAGAATAAGGGTCAAATTGGTTTTGCCCAAGAGGCGAGGCGAAGCACCACGGCTTGTCTCGCCGATCGATATATGGGAGGAGCCGCCAACTCAGGCAAGAGCAGCGTGGCCAGAGCCGCTCGAAGCTTGATAAATGTCAGTAGGATTCGTCTAGATTTTCCGTTGCTTTGCGTTCATTCGTCTTCGGGGGATTTAAATAAAAATATGAAATGAAGCAAGCAATCTGATGAATCCCTGGGGGATTGTTATGCTTATTTCTCTCAGCATAGAAAGTGGGCATTATCCTTATCTTAAGTCTATTTGCAGAGCTCATTTGTTTGCGGGACAAGAACAAAGAAACAAAGAGAAGTAATCTCAAAGCTTAGACATAAGCAAAACTTCAAGCTGGGTGATGCCATATCAGGGAATGCACGCGATTCCTTTTATCAATTGTCGGTGAAAGTAAATTCTATGGTGTTTATCGACTGTTTCGGCCAATAATGAATAAAAAGATAACAATGGTTTTCCTGACTCTAAGAGGGAATTGATAAATAAAGAAAATAAGGAAATAGCTAGTAGTAAGTAGCAACAGTCCACACGGTACTTTGGTGGCGACTCTCGTACAATGGAGACAGACAAGCGCACACACATACACGCGCACGAGAGAGAGAGAGAGAGAGAGAGAGAGAGAGAGAGAGAATCTTAAAAAAAAAAACTTTTGGCATAAGTCAAAAACAAAGGTTATAGGATACAGAAAAAAAAAAACTATGACGCCTGTTAAACTCGTCGAATTACAAAAATGATCAGTGAAGTAATACAAGACAATGCTAAATGGGACTAAAGAAATTAAGAATACAAGCTGTTGTGTGTGGAGCTTTGTTAACATTTATAATTTGCACTGTGCAAATGTATACTTTGCACTTTAAACTCATTTAGTAAACGCAACTTATGGACGAGAGAGAGAGAGAGAGAGAGAGAGAGAGAGAGAGAGAATTCTTTAATGTTCTTCAGTTGCCAACCTGCCACAAGACTTGATACCTTAGACTCCACTCTCTCTCTCTCTCTCTCTCTCTCTCTCTCTCTCTCTCTCTCTCAACTAAACATTAAACTTCTTGAGCTTCTTTTACCAGATTATTCTTAAAATTCCCTCCATCTGCCCCCATAAAATCATTGTCATACATATTGGTATAGTTTTCCAGTAGATTGAAGCCATTATTAAATTTATATAAATTTTTATAATAAACAACAACTAAAGGTAACGCCCAGTGAGGAAAGGAAATAAGGCAATAGGAAGTAAACTATACAGTATATAAGCAATGAATTAAAAAAAAAAAAAAAAAAAAAAAAAAAAAAAAAAAGGCCAACATGGATACGAGAGCAAGCTAAAGTAGAGGATATTCTAACAACTTGCGAGGAAAAGAAATGGACATGGGTAGGACACAGAATGTGTCTAGATATTATAAAAGAGGCAGGGGAGGGAAGAGAGACGATGGATCGAAAAGCTAAGAAAATTTATTGGTGTAGACCAAGATTGGCCTTGGTGTAGACTGGCACAGAAAGACCACGAGCAGATCCCAAGGGGAAGGACGGTGTCTAAGGCCTTCGTCCCGCATTTGGACTAGCTACGGTTCATCATGATGATGATGATAATGATGCAATGAATAGAATAAACTATTTTACGATCAGTAACAACCTTAGTATAAACATGTTAATTTTGTCATTACAAAAGCATTTACAAAAGCTTTGAATTTCTGAAGTTATTATTATTATTATTATCATTATTATTATTATTATTAGCGAGTGGGTAAGGAAATAAGGCAATAAATAAACTAGAAGAGAAGTAGTGAACAATTAAAATGAAATATTTTAAGAACAGTAACATTAAAATGGATCTTGCATATATAAACTATAAAAAGAAAATTATGTCAGCCTGTTCAACATGAAAATATTTCAACTGGGAAGCAATACTTAGTCGATTCTGGGGTGTACAGATAAAATAAATATCCGCAAGTTACTATGAGGATAAACGTAACTAGGATAAAACTCGGACAATGGCTTAATTTAGCTAAAGTTACAGTAGGCATATTGATTGTGTTGCAGCCATTTCATAACGGTCTTTGTAATTCCCAAATTACTGGTTGATAGATAGATAGATAACCGGTGATAGGCGACATAGGCCAAATTTATGAATACAATCCACAGGCACTACTTTATCTGTGCCATTCTCAAATATCTTTAATGAACTTTCTCACCTCCCGGCCTGTGTGAAGCTATAATTTTAGTTGAATATATTAGGCCTATTCCTACGCTTTCTTACATTTCTGCTATATTCATTACCTTGTTTCCAAACTTCCCGAATTAATAGGCAATATTTTCATCTACGTTAATGCTTTTTACACATCTCAACATTTCTATCTTTCTTGTATTAAATGTAATGAATAAAAATTGAGTACACTGGTTCAATCTTGTATTTACCTTTGCCAACGAAGTTGGAAGGAGGTTATGTTTTACCCCCTGTTCGTGTATTTGTTAGTGTGTGTTTGTTCATGAACAGCTTTCCGGCCACAATTTGATCTACAGTAATTTAACTTGCTGGGATTAACCGTTATATAAAAAGCTGAAAATCATTAAATGTTGGAGGGTCAAGGTCAAACGTCAAGATCATGGTCAAGCAAAATGTCAAATTCACGTAATCAGCCTTAAGTTCGGACATCGTTGTCACAGACTTCAAACTTGGTTCCTATTTGAGTGTATGAAAATCCACGCCAATTATTACATGATAATGTCAAAAGTCAAGGTCAAGTAAGAAGTCGAGAAATAAGCTGCCGTGGCGGAAGTCTGCGTTCTACCGAGTGGTCCTCTTGTTCTGATATGTATTTGACACTACATTACTCATCATAAATGGAAGTAGCCTGTATACATACATTTTATCTTTTAGTTACAGTGGCAGCTGTACAAGTCTTACAAATCATTTGCTCAAGCTTGTTATCTTACACTATATAATTTTCACCTATAATTTGTCTCGTCAATTCATTCCTCCGCTCCTAAATACTTTCAAAATTCAACTACCTCAATACTTCATCCATCCACATTTGCATTATTTGCTTAGTATTTCTTATTCTAACATTTCCACCTTCCTATATTCGGAAATACTTTAACTGGTCACTACACGTCTCGTTATCATCTGTCATAACTATTCTACTATTAGATGAACTCCTTGTAACCTACGTAAACATTGCCTTGCAAATGTGAACTATCAATCCTCTAGCTCATTCCTATTGGAGACGTCCCTGTCTTGCAATCTAATGGACGGGAGTTCGTCACTCAAGCTCGATAACTTTGCAATCTAATGGACGAGAGTTAAGAGTCACTCAAGTTCGATAGTTTCGAGTAGTGTATGAAACCTCACCATCCTTGTGAAGTATGGATAAGGGCTTTGGGAGATCTTATAGGTTAGGTGTACCTGCTGAGGAAATGCTACCATTGCGTGGCCCTCTCTGGTCCTATCTTAGAGGAGCTGATCATACGAATATATGGTAGGTATCTAGGACATTTCTGTCCCTTGCTTTAACCATCCCAGAGCAACCTTAAGAAAACTCATTGTTAACTGATAAGCCATGTCTTTCCTACTATATTGACATTTCACTTGAATGCCATTAATTTTGGTTACCTTCTATTTTCACCTAATTTGCTGTAGGCACACTTCTTACCTCCCCAAGTACCTTAAAGAGGCCTCGTCCTACATCAGTCTTGTGGTAGGATTCCAGTTGTTCTACTGCCTGCATATTTTTTTTCCCCTTGCCTTGGTGTGTTGGCTTGCGACTTGCAAAAACATTCTCATACTCACTTCATTTACCTTATCCAGCCACCTCAGAATGATCCTTTATCCACTTTATTCAACCATTTATGAATAATTCTATTCTACACCTTATTCAACAGCTCTTCAGATATTTAGTTTTATCCACCTTTATCTTTACAGAATAATCTTTATTCTACCCACTTTACTCAACAGCTCTTCTGAATAATATTTATTCTATCCAATTTATTCACACTCCAGAATAATCTTTTCTACCCAATTTACTCAACTCTTAACCTTCATTCTATCCACCTTATTCAAATAATTCAAAATAATATTTTCCACCTAATTTACTCAACAGCTCTTCAGAATAATATTTATTCTATCCCCTCACTCAACCATTTCAGAATTATTCTTCTTCTTTCCCCTTACACAACAGCTCTTCAGATTATTTAATCCATGTTAAAAAAAAAAAAAAAAACTTAAATTTATTTAATTTTTTTTTTTGTAAACAGGAATGCATATTTGCTTTCCTATTCTTCGATTGCCGTTAGGATTAATAAATTTTGTGGTATATAGCCCGATGCAGGGTCTGTACGACCATTCTGGGGGCTTAGTGCAACTGGGGAAATCATTTCGGTCAAGATCTTTAGCTAAAGTTAGAAGAGACTAAGCAGCAAGATGGTAGAAACGAAGAAAGAATGAAAAAATTAGAACAAATCAAGTGAAGTTGGGAACCAAAGAGAAAAATCCAAAGATGCTGCAGAGACTCATTAAGTAATGCCTAAACTACCTCCGCGGGTATTTGCTGTTTTTAACCTATCATCATCCTATTATATGGGTCAAATATCAATATTTTTTCTTGCCCTTATAACTCAACGCAATTTCCCAAAGTGACTCCGTTCCTATGATGCGCCTTTGGATCTCTGCAGTCTTGTTAATCCTCCATTCTATCAATCTTCATTTCTATTAATCTTTATTCACCTCTTCATTTAACTCTCCCACACAATCATCTATACAACTGTTTCATCCCGAACCCTTCAAACGCTATTAGCAACACAACAGATGCGACTAAAATGGCCATATATATATATATATATATATATATATATATATATATATATATATATATATATATATATATATATATATATATATATAAAATCATGCATAAACAAACGTGGAGCATTTCACATTAAGAAAATAAAGTTCTTATTCTAAAAGTAGAATCGATCATTGGTTCCTTGTTGTTCTCAATTTAAAAAAGCAAATTAGCTTCACTATAAATGTTAAGAATCTAATAAATACACTTTTTCCTTCAGCTTAAGTTGTAGTAACTACACTTTCAGAATGGACCGATAAATGGAAATAGGTCAAAAACTATCATTTCGTAAAACTCATTTTGTTGCTGGTTGTAGGGATTCTAAAGATGGTGAGCTTACCTAAACAACTTTCAAATTAAAGTTGTTTTCTTCAACTTTAACTCCTTGAAATGCAGTGTCGTCTGCCCAATTTCAACAGTTCCTCAAACTGCCCTGTTGGTTTATCAATAGTCCCGATTAGTACTACTCCACTACTTTGGAAAGGTCTTAAAAAACTACCAACTCCCGCACCCGTCTTCGTGCTTGACTATTTTTTTATACAAATCTTCCAATTCAAGATTTTTCATGGAAGTTAAATTAGTAACATTGTTGGGTAGGGATAAGCAGATTCTACGATGATTATGCGGTTGCACAATTTAATGTCCTCGATAACACCTGAGAGACTTACGTCAGAATTTTTAGAATTTAAGTGTTCAGTAAAATTAGGATTTAAAAAAAAAGAAAATAAATAAATAAATAAATAAATTACTGACTAAATTCTGTGACCATTCCCTGCAGTGCAGTAAATCTTTTGAATTACAGTTTTTCAAGAATCTATTCAGAAATGGCCATTCATATATTTATTGGCCTATGGAAAACACTATATATATAACCTGTTGCAGGGTCCAGTTAGGAGCTTAGGAGCACAGTTCTTAAAAGAGAAGCAAGCTAAAGGAATCTGGTGTTTAGTTGTCAAGAGATTTTAGAAAGTGGGAATGCAGACGAAGTGAAACATTTCGGCATGTAAGGACAAAATGAACAATTATAAATCCTTACAGTGCTTAGTTTTAGGATACAAGAAAAGTTAAGAAAAGCGCAATAACTTTAAATTTTAGGTCAAAAGACCAGCAATGAGAATTAGGAGGCCACTCAGAGGTTTGTGTTACAGTGTGGGGGGGGAGGGGTTGAGAGAGTTAAAGCTGTTGCAATCATAAGTTGAAATTTATCGGCCTAACAGCACCATGGAAGCTTAGAGAGCACCGTAATGAAGATTTCAATAATCGAATTTTACCAATTAAGATTCTCCAACACCTATGAGCTTCCGCCCCCCCCCCCCCCACTTTATTTTTTTTTTATTTTTTTTTTTTTTTTTCATTTGTGGTACAGAATGAAATCAGGACAGACTACCTGCTTGACTAAATCCACAACGCTCCTGGGATGTGAAAGGTCGCAGGTAAAATGCCATCAAGGATATGCAAGAGGTCAAAGGTGCCAGTTTCGCGTTGGAGGAAGAGTGCTCAGATTCTCAACAGGATAGGCGTTTAGTGCGTCATGTTTAAACCCTAATTTTATTTTAATGTTTTGCTATGAAACTTTCATGCTACCCTGGTAACTTACGGCTATTATGCTGGTTACTAAAACAGTATAACTGTTTGTAGTTTTACTAGTACAGTACACTTAAACTTCTTTACCAGAAAGACACTTGTTCGAGTTTGCACCTCGAAATTTCTTTAATTTGACCTCTTAAATCTGATTTTAAAAAGTTCAATATTTATCTTTGAATCTTTAGAATTTAAATAAATTCCTAATCAAATATAGAGACTAGTTTTTACTAGCTCTTTAAACGAATTTGCTTATCAGTGAACATCAAAAAATTTTCAAGTTCTGTACTATAATGCCATTTCCCTTAATTTTAAAATTTATATAAAGTAAACTATCCATAGATTGACATTGTTAAAAGACTTTCCATCTTAAGAACTTAACATTTATGGAGTTGAAAAACTAGTTTATTGATATGACAAGAATATTTAAATTTGAAATTTTGCACTAATAAAAAAAAAAAAAAAAAAAAAAAAAAAATAAAAAAAGTTTCGTGAAACTTTAAAAATTTTAAGACTTTGGACCATCCATTTACCTTCCTAACAAATTTTTCAAGGTGAGCATAAGTAAAAATATCCATTGAATAGATTTTTAATAATTTTCTACGATCGTACAACTTAAAAACTTTAAACCATGTTTCTCAAGCAGTGAACTGGTCTACATAAATTCTATAAAAAAAATTAATTTTTAATTCAAGATGCATATGCTGATACAAAGGACCTTAAAAAACTTTACAATATGGTATGTTAAAGACTCAAAATACACAGAATATTCCACAGGGAACTAAGGCTTACAAACAAATAAGATACCCCACAAAAAATCTTATCCATGTAACTTAACACCAGTGATTTTTTTTTTTTTTTTAATAAAATGTCATGAGATTTATACTAAATTACAATGAATTGTTCAAATTCTAAGAACTATTAAGCAATTCAGCTTAAATGGCAATTAGATTAAGAATTTGTTACATAGAATATTAATTATGACAAGATCATTAGGTTTGACAGTTTCTCAAAAATCCCAAGTAGTACTATATAGAACAAAATTTTAAAGAAAAATTTTGTATGTTGAAAAATCTTATGTACAAACCAAATTATAATATCTTTGCACCTTTCCTTAGCATTTTTGTTTGCATTTACAAAAAAACACTTGACACTGGTGTGGAGCATTACAGAAAGCTGGATTTGCCAAAAGAATCGTTTGTTTCCCTCTAACTCAAATGTGATTAAATCGTGTCTTAAGGATTCGTCCACCATCTTTAGAAGTACTGAATTTTCCTCATCTCATTGTTTTGACAGTCAAGATTTCTTTACATAAATATGCTGGACTTAGTGTGCTGTGGTGTTGCTTTTCAGTTAATTTGCCTGCTTCATGAGTATATGCTTACTGATACTTAGCAGCTACTCCTTGCCAGCTTCATACGAGTATTATTATTATTATTATTATTATTATTATTATTATTACTATCTAAGCTACAACCCTAGTTGGAAAAGCAAGATGCTATAAGCCCAGGGGCTCCAACAGGGAAAAATAGCCCAGTGAGGAAAGGAAATAAGGAAATAAATAAATGAAGAGAACAAATTAACAATAAATCATTCTAAAATAAGAAACAACGTCAAAACAGACATGTCATATAATAAACTATCAACAACATCAAAAACAAATATGTCATAAATAAACTATAAAAAGACTGTCTGCCTGGTCAACAAAAAAGCATTTGCTCCAACTTTGAACTTTTGAAGTTCTACTGATTCAACCACCCGATTAGGAAGATCATTCCACAACTTGGTCACAGATGGAATAAAACTTGGCAGCTACTCCTTGCCTGCTTCATACTAATATACCGATACTTGGCAGCTACTCCTTGCATGCTTCATAGAGTAAACCTATACAGTACTTAGCAAATACTCCTTGCCTGCTTCTTAAGTATACTGATACTTGGCAGCTACTCCTTGCGTGCTTCTTAAGTGTGTATCAATACTACTATACTTTGACTGCTGCTTTTCCGGTCCCATACAGCCAGGGTCCTGCATACAGTAGGGCAGGGGTGGCCAACCTATGGCGCATGCGCCAACAGTGGCGCACTGCACAATTACAAGTAGCGCTCTATACCCCAGAGATAATAAAAGAAAAACCATGACTGCTCATAAAAAAATTAATAATATTGATTTCCAGGAAAAAATACAAAAGAAAGAAAAAAAAGTTTAAGGGGACCGTCTGCTTTGTCCTGCATTTATCAATGCAAATGTAGTGTCAATATCTATCTATCTATCTATCTATCTATATATATATATATCGAAGGATTATATTTATAACTGCCAAATATGTCCAAGTTACCATACTTAAGGATTGAAAGCAGGTTAAAGTTTATGTGGCGCATCTGAATAAGAAGTGATAAAAATTGGTGCAAGGGAAACAAAAGGTTGGGCACCCCTGCAGTAGGGGAACCCTACTCTACAGGACCACCACTGTCTTTTTACCTTGTTCGTTCAGAGTATTTAAAGTTTCATGTCACGTATTGTTTATTTACTGTTAAATCGTCACCGTTATAAGATTCACGGAATAACTTTTATGAATGAGGAGTCCAAAACCCCTACAATACCTGCCTTCTCTTGTTGTGTTAAAAGGTGTGTGTGGGGAGTGTCATTTCAGCGATCTTTGCCTTGTCCAAGTTATTTAGCCACGTTTCAGATAATGCTAGTATGTCCAAATATTTCTCTTATCAATTCTAGAGTTTTAATAATTTTATTACCTACAGATAGCATATTTACAAAGCCACAGTTTATGACATTCTTAGTAGCCATGATCATATTCTGCTAATCTTTTCAATTCCTAGTCATAGGCTTTGCATTCTCTAGAATTTACTATGGTCACTGTTTAACTTTGTGCAGTAATACACTTGCACATTACACTCCTTGGTGGAATGTTTTCCTGAACATTTCCTGCAGACTATCATCATTCTTAGACTTGCAATCTTTATCAAGATGTGCATACCTCTAACAGTGGTAGCAGGTGATCATGTATGTTATAAGTACCACGCCGTAACAAAACGTTGTTCCCATTACCATGAACAGCCCTCAGAAATTCAGGATCACATTTCAGCTCAGTGGGTGGTCCCACCTGAAGCAATTTTTTTCAGGAATGCACTGATCTTCTCTTCTATATTTTGGTTTTGGTCCAGGCAACTTTCTTTAATCAAAGCATTTACTACATTGTACACATTCCATATGTTTGGTTTTAGTTTTCCCATTTTTCTCGTTTCAATGTCAGCAACCAGTCTGAATTTTGTTTGCAGCCTCTCCTGATCATTTTGTTGCAAAGTTTACAACAATACTAACATTCGTAGTTGACCTCATGTTAAGTATATGAATGTCTAAGTGCTTGTTCAACCTCGCGTTTTTTCAGAAATCTTAGTTGTATTTGTTGATTAAATTACCAACAGATTTTAATCCTTAACTGTCAGAAAATGTCTTCCCGGTTTTGCGTCCATCAGTGTTTTAAGTGTTGCCTTACTTTATTACATATTTATAGCACGAATATCTACTTTCTAATAAGGTCAGTAGTCTGGGTGGAATTTGCTGCGTGTGCACCAAGGTCCGCAAGTTTGTTTTCCAATTTAGCGATACTCTACTTGTTCGCTCAAGGCCTCTTCTCTCATAACATCTTTTTTTGATTTTGATATATAAATTGGCTTGTCTGGTTTTACCTACGCAGAGTGAGCATAACCAATCTAGGTTCTTTCGTTCATTATTAGTGATGCCTGTCACTATATATACATTTCTCATGATAGAATCTACTGCAGTCTAATCCTATCCATTTTTTCCGGTCACCCTCTGGGTTTTACATATGAGGCAGTAATAGTTAGGGACAGTATTGTTATATATCACTTCAGGTTCCTCCATAAGGTTAACTACCTTTCCAAAGATATTCTAAGCAAGAAAATAAGCTAAAAGACGACTAGGGGCGATTGTTAAAGCTTCACGCAAAACACGTCCACACCTTAGCAGCTCAACTACTCAAGAGCGGCTACACCTTGCCTGCTTCACAGTATGCCTATACTTGAGGGCTACACCTTGCCTGCTTCACAGAGTCTACTTATACTTGGCAGCTACTCTGTCTACTTCATAGAGTATACCTATATTTGGCAGATACTCCTTGCCTGCATCATTGAGTATACTGATACAAGGCAGTTACTCCTTACCTGCTTTATAGAGTACCTATACTTGGCAGCTATTCCTTACCTGCTTCAGAGTATACCTATACTTGGCAGCTACTCCTTGCCTGCTTCATAGTGTATTCCTATACTTGGCAACTACTCCTTGCCCGCTTCAGAGTGTATTCCTATACTTGGCAGCTACTCCTTGCCCGCTTCAGAGTGTATTCCTATACTTGGCAGCTACTCCTTGCCCGCTTCAGAGTGTATTCCTATACTTGGCAGCTACTCCTTGCCCGCTTCAGAGTGTATTCCTATACTTGGCAGCTACTCCTTGCCCGCTTCAGAGTGTATTCCTATACTTGGCAGCTACTCCTTGCCCGCTTCAGAGTGTATTCCTATACTTGGCAGCTAATCCTTGCCCGCTTCAGAGTGTATTCCTATACTTGGCAGCTACTCCTTGCCCGCTTCAGAGTGTATTCCTATACTTGGCAGCTACTCCTTGCCCGCTTCATAGAGTATTCCTATACTTGGCAGCTACTGTTTGCCTGCTTCATAGAGTATACTATTACTTGGCAAATACACCTTATCACTTTAGAGAGAGTACTAATACCTGGTAGCTACTCCTTGCCTTCTTCATAGAGTACCAATTCTTGGCAGCTACTCCTTGCCTACTTTATTAGTACTGATACTTGACAGCCATTCCTTGTCTGTTTCACAGATCATGAGAACTTTAATGGCCATGTCATTGATGTTTAAGGCCTCTGGATGTGCAAATGAAACCTAGTCTAGCAACTTTGATGAACGTAGCCCAACCGTTCATGTGGCGTATAAGGCCATCTTCTATGGTACCACAGTTATAATGGTTATGATATACTGTAGTTTTCTTTGTAGTTCAAGAAGCCACAGTAGATAGGCTATTATTAGTAGTTATAATCTGTGGCTGGGATCAAAGCCTTTGAGCTTCAATGGGACATACAAATGTATACGAGCCAAAACATTTATGGAAATGCCAGTTCTGTAACCAGGTTACCAGTTTTCTTTCAGAATCTGTTTGTAGGTTGATCAACCCAACTAACTTACCTGCAAAAGAAAATGTAAGTTTAGGAGACTACAACTAATATCTGCTCCGAAACAAAAAGTTTATCAAACAATTGCATGAACAGATCCCAAATTGAAGGTTTTAGTAGACCATATTCAAGATGCACTTTATGGTAACCAAGCATGGTCGTAACCACATGTACCGAAAAGCAATATCAGTTTGAGTCAATTTCATATGAAAAAAAAAAGAAAAAGACCGTACTGACCTTGACACTCTTGTCCAAAGGCTGGAAACAGGGTCTCCAGCGTGCATGCACATGATTAGCAGATCATCTAACCAACAAGGACTGAAAAGAAAGTAATCAGCAGCAGTTTCAGAGAAAGCAGACGAGGCCTAGAAAGGAGGTTGTCAGCCACAGTTTGACTTCCGCATTTTCACAAGAATTACAAACAAGGGCTGGAAAGGAAGCTATCGGCCACAGTTTGACTCACAGTTACAGATGACTGGCAGACAAGGACTAGAAAGGAATATAACAGCCACAGTGACTCAGTTTCATATGAATTGCAAACAAGGACTGGAAAGTAAACTATTAACCACAGTTTGACTCCCACAGTTACTGACGACTGGTGGACAAGGACTGGAACGTTAGTTTTCAGCCAGAATTTAACTCCGGCATTTTCATATGAATTGCAAAAAAGGACTGGAAAGGAAGCTATCAGCAACAGTTCGACTCCCAGAGTTTCAGATGATTAGCAAACAAGGACTGGGAAGGAAGTTATCAGCCACAATTTTGACTCTCACAGTTACAGAGACTGGCAGACAAGGACTGGAAAGTAAGTTATCATCCACAGTTTGACTCCCACAGTTACAGAGACTAGCAGACAAGAACTGGAAAGGAAGTTATCCACAGTTTGACTCCCGCATTTTCAGATGAATTGCAAACAAGGACTGAAAAGGAAGCTATCAGCTACAGTTTGACTCCCACAGTTAGATGACTGGTAGACAAGGATGGAAAGGAAGCTATCAGCCACAGTTTGACTCACAGTTACAGATGACTGAAGACAAGGACTGGAAAGGTTATCAGCCAAAGTTTAACTCCCTCATTTTCAGATTAATTGCAAACAAGGACCGGAAAGGAAGCTATCAACCAAGGTTTGACTCCCACAGTTACAGATGACTAGCAGACAAGGGCTAAAGGAGGTTATCAGCCACAGTTCGACTCTCACATTTTCAGATAAATTGAAAGGAAGGACTGGAAAAGATGCTATCAGCCACAGTTTCACTCCCACAGTTGCAGATGACTGGCAGACAAGGACTGGAAAGGAAGTTATCAGCCACAATTTCACTCCCGCATTTTCAAATTAATTGCTAGAAAGGACTGGAAAGGAAGCTATCGGCCACAGTTTGACTCCCACAGTTACAGACGACTGCTAGACAAGGACTGGAAAGTAAGTTATCGGCCAGTTTCACTACCACAGTTTCAGATGAATTGCGAACAAATACTGAAAAGGAAGCTATCAGCCATAGTTTGACTCTCACAGTTACAGACAACTGGCAGACAAGGACTGGAAAGGAAGATATCAGCCACAGTTTTACTCCCACTGTTTCAGCTGATTAACAGACAAGGAATGGAAAGGAAGTTATCAGCCACAGTTTTACTCAATTATTTTCAGATGAATTGTAAACAAGGACTAGAAAGGAAGCAATCAGCTACAGTTTGACTACCACAGTTACAGATGACTGGCAGACAAGGCCTGGAAGGAAGCTATCAGCCACAGTTTGACTTCCACAGTTACAGATGATTTTTAACAAGGACTGGAAAGGAAGTTGTCAGCCACAGTTTGACTCCCGTATTTTCATATAAAATTGCAAACAAAGATTGGAAAGGAAGCTATCAGCCAGTTTGACTTCCGCAGTTACAGATGACTGGCAAACAAGGACTGGAAAGGAAGTTATCAGCCACAGATTGACTCTCGCATTTTCATATGAATTGCAAACAAGCACTGGAAAGGAAGATACCAGCCACAGTTTGACTCCCACAGTTACAGATGACTGGCAGACAACGAAAAGATTGAAAAGGAAGTTTTCAGCAACAGTTTGACTCCCGCATTTTAAAGATGAACTGCAAACAAGGACTGGAAGGGAAGCTATCAGCCACAGTTTGACTCTCCCATTTTCAGAAGGAATTGCAAAGTAGGACTGGAAAGGAAGCTATCAGTCACAGTTTGACTCCCAGAGTCACTGATGACTGGCAAACAAGGACTGGAATGAAGTTATCAGCCACAGTTTGACTTCCACATTTTCATGTGAATTGCAAACAAGGACTGGAAAGGAAGCTATTAGCCACAATTGCATTCCCACAGTTACAGATGACAGGAAAACAACGAATGAAAAGGAAGTTATCAGATATAGTTTGACTCTTGCATCTTTTCAGATGAATTGCAAACAAGGATCGGAAGGAAAACTATCAGCCACAATTTGACTCTCACAGTTACAGATGATTAGCAAACAAGGACTGGGAAGGAAGTTATCAGCCACAGTTTGAATCCCACAGTTACAGAGACTGGCAGACAAGGACTGGAAAGGAAGTTATCATCCACAGTTTGACTCACGCATTTTCAGAAGAATTGCAAAGAAGGACTGGAAAGGAAGCTATCAGCCACAGTTTGACTCCCACAGTTACAGAGACTGGCAGACAAAAACTGGAAAGGAAGTTATCCACAGTTTGACTTCTGCATTTTCAGATGAATCACAAACAAGGACTCAAAACAAGGACTGAAAAGGAAGCTATCAGCTACAGTTTGACTCCCACATTTAGATGACTGGCAGAAAAGGGCTGAAAAGGAAGTTTTCAGCCACAGTTTGACTCCCGCATCTTAAGATGAATTGCAAACCAGGACTGGAAAGGAAGCTATCAGCCACAGTTTGACTCACAGTTACAGGTGACTGGAAGACAAGGACTGAATGAGGTTATCAGCCACAGTTCGACTCACATTTTCAGATAAATTGAAAGGAAGGACTAGAAAAGATGCTATCAGCCACAGTTTGACTCCCACAGTTACAGATGACTGGCAGACAAGGACTGGAAAGGAAGTTATCAGCCACAATTTCACTCCCGCATTTTCAGATGAATTGCTAGAAGGGACTGGAAAGGAAGCTATTAGCCACAGTTTGACTCCCACAGTTACAGACTACTGCCAGACAAGGACTGGAAAGGAAGTTATCAGCCACAGTTTCACTACCACAGTTTCATATGAATTGCACACAAATACTGGAAAAGAAGCTATCAGCCATAGTTTGACTCCCACAGTTACAGACAACTGGCAGACAAGGACTGGAAAGGAAGATATCAGCTACAGTTTTACTCCCCCACTTACAGACTACTGGCAAACAAGGACTGGAAAGGAAGTTATCAGCCACAGTTTGATTCCCACAGTTTCAGATGATTAACAGACAAGGAATGGAAAGGAAGTTATCAGCCACAGTTGGACTCACACATTTTCAGATGAATTGTAAACAAGGACTAGAAAGGAAGCTATCAGCTACAGTTTGACTCCAACAGTTACAGATGACTTGTAACAAGGACTGGAAAGGAAGTTATCAGCCACAATTTGACTTTCGCATTTTCTGATTAATTGCAAAACTGACTGGAAAAGAAGTTATCAGCCACAGTTTGACTAGCGCATTTTCATATGAAATTGCAAACAAGGATTGGAAAGGAAGCTATCAGCCACAGTGACTCCTACAATTACAGATGACTGGCAGACAAGGCCTGGAAGGAAGCTATCAGCCAAAGTTTGACTCCCACATTTTCATATGAAATTGCAAACAAGGATTGGAAAGGAAGCTATCCGCCACAGTTTGACTCCCACAGTTACAGATGACTGGTAGACAAGGCCTGGAAGGAAGCTATCAGCCACAGTTTGACTTCCGCAGTTACAGATGAATGGCAAACAAGGACTGGAAGGGAAGTGATCAGCCACAGATTGACTCTCGCATTTTCTGAAGGAATTGCAAAGTAGGACTGGAAAGGAAGCTATCAGTCACAGTTTGACTACCACAGTCACTGATGACTGGCAAACAAGGACTGGAATGGAAGTTATCAGCCACAGTTTGACTTCCACATTTTCATATGAATTGCAAACAAGGACTGGGAAGGAAGTTATCAGCCACAATTTGATTCCCACAGTTACAGATGACAGGCAAACAACGACTGGAAAGGAAGTTATCAGCCATAGTTTGACTCCCACAGTTTCAGATGAATTGCAAACAAGGACTGGAAGGGAAACTATCAGTCACAGTTTGACTCCCACAGTTACATATGACTGGCAGACAAGGCCTGGAAGGAAGTTATCAGCCACAGTTTTACTTCCGCAATTACAGATGACTGGCAAACATGGACTGGAAAGGAAGTTATCAGCCATAGTTTGACTCTCACAGTTACAGACAACTGGCAGACAAGGACTGGAAAGGAAGTTATCAACCACAGTTTGACTCCCGCATTTTCAAATAAATTGCAAACAAGGTCTGGAAGGAAGATACCAGCCACAGGTTGACTCCCACACTTACAGACTACTGGCAAACAAGGACTCGAAAGGAAGTTTCTGCCACAGTTTCCCCCACAGTTTCAAATGATTAGCAGACAAGGAATGGAAAGGAAGTTATTAGACACTTGCATTTTCAGATGAATTGTAAACAAGGACGAGAAAGGAAGCTATCAGCTATAGTTTGACTCCCACAGTTACAGATGACTGGCAAACAAGGACTGGAAAGGAAGTTATCAGTCAAAGTTTGACTTCCGCATTTTCAGACAAATTGCAAACAAGGACTGGAAAGGAAGTTATCAGCCACAGTTTGTCTACCGCATTTTCATATGAATTGCAAACAAGGACTGAAAAGGAAGTTATCAGCCACAGTTTGACTCCCACAGTTACAGATGACTGGCAGACACAGACTGGAAAGGAAGTTATCAGCCACAGTTTGACTCTTGCATTTTCAGATGAATTGCAAACAAGGACTGGAAAGGAAGCCATCAGCTACAGTTTGACTCCCACAGCTACAAATGACTCACAGACAAGGACTATAAAGGAAATTATCAGCCAGTGTGTGTCTGGCAGTTTCAGATTAATGGTAAACAAGGACTGGGGAAAAAGCTATCAGCCATAGTTTGACTCCCGCAGTTTCAGATGACTGGCAGACAAAGACTGGATATGAAGTTATCAGCCACAGTTTGACTCCCACAGTTTCAGATGAATTGCAAACAAGGACTGGAAAGGAAGCTATCAGCCATAGTTTAACTCCCAAAGTTCCAGATGAATTGCAAACAAGGACTGGAAAGGAAGCGATCAGCCAAAGTTTGACTCCCGCAGTTACAGACGACTGGCAGACAAGGACTGGAAAGGAAGTTATCAGCCACAGTTTTACTCCCTCGTTTTCAGATGAATTGCAAACAAGGACTGGAAAGGAAGTTATCAGCGACAGTTTGACTCCAACAGTTACAGATGACTGGCAGACAAGGACTAGAAAAGAAGTTATCAGCCATAGTTTGACTCTCGCATTTTCAGATGAATTTCAAACAAGGGCTGGAAAAGAAGCTATCACTCACAGTGACTCCCACAGTTACAGATGACAGGCAGACAAGGACTGGAAAGGAAGTTATCAGCGACAGTTTGACTCCCGCATTTTCAGATGGATTGCAAACAAGGACTGGAAAGGAAGCTATCAGCCATAGTTTGACTCACAGTTACAGATGACTGGCAGACAAGTACTGGACAGGAAGTTAAGGATGTTATCAGCCACAATTTAGACGCCTACATTTTCAGAAGAATTGCAAACAAGGACTGGAAAGGAAGGTATTAGCCACAGTGACTCCCAGAGTGACAGATGACTGGCAGACAAGGACTGGATTGGAAGTTGTCATCCACAGTTTGACTCCCGCATTTTCAGGTGACTGGCAGACAAGGACTGGAAAGGGAGTTTTCAGCCACAATTCGACTCCCTCATTTTCAGATGAATTGCAAGAAAGGACTGGAAAGGAGGTTATCAGCCACAGTTTGACTCACGCATTTTCAGATAAATTGAAAGGAAGGACTGGAAAGGAATGAATTGAATTGAATATAGGATTTAGGCATTAAGCCAAGCACTAGGGCATCAAAGGCCATTCAGAGCTATATAACTAAAATCATTCAATCATATCTGTATACTCACACCATTTAGTATCATTTTAACCTTTAATACAAATTGCAACAATCTCATACAATAAAATCTAGATGTGAAATAAATAGGGATTAAAAGGGTAAAATAAAAAATAAAATAATAAAATCAATTATAGCTCGTAATGTAACCCAATACTTTGTATAAATTTTCTCAAGTTCAGGGTTTTACAGTTTTCCCCCAGTATATCTCTTAATGCTTTGTCCTTGAGTAAATGTGTCCTCCTCTGAAGATTAAAAACAGGACAATCTACTAAAATGTGTTTAACATTCATTGTCATTCATTGTCATTAAATAATTGTGCGTTGCATGTGTACGGCCAATACGCAGCCTAGTCAAAACAATGGTATCCCTCCTACTTGTAGAATTACAAGATGACCATTTATCCACCAATGGATGGATTTGTTTCAATTTTGTATTGGTGGTCAGTTCAGACCATTGAGCCTGCCACTTATCTTTACAATAAAGATGAATCTCACTTTTAAGATCTTTGTAAGGAATACTCAAGGGGGATGGATTACTTAGCCCTGAAGCTTCCTTTGCTGCCTTATCTACTTGTTCATTTCCATCCACCCCAACATGGGCAGGGACCCAACAGAAGTGAACACTGATACTCTTCCTAGACTGCAGAAGTACTAACCAGTCCTGCACCTCTTGTACTAGATGATTGCCTGACATAATTTGTTTTAATGAGTAAAACACTATTGGAATCCGTAAAAATTGTATAAAAACTATTTTGGTTGCCATTTTTAAAAATGTTGGACTGCGAGAATTATTGCGTACAGCTCAGCAGTAAATATTGAACAAGAGGATGGGAGTTTCCTTCTAATAACATCTCCCACCACAGCTGCACTTCCAACTCCTGCAGCCGATTTTGAGCTATCTGTAAAAACATGTTTCCCATGATGTTGAGCAGCATGATTTAAAAACTCACTTTTCATTATCCTACTAGATAAGGTATTTTTCCCTCCTGCCGTAAAACATACTTTAACAGGTGGATTACACCAAGGAGGAGACTCGAGATATCCTACCTCTGCTATCTGTGCTGTTAACAAGACTACTTCTATAGCATCATTTTTCAGCTGTACTTCCAAAGGCTTAGGCACTCGAGATCTGTTAGGAGCCCGATCTAAAGGTGCCCTAACATTTACAATAAGGATTTTGTCTCGCAAGGGACCTAGCTAAAAACCTCAAACTCAACTCCTCTCTGCGAATGGAAATGGGAGGTATGCCAAAATCAACAGAGACTGTCAATTGGAGATGTTCTGTAAGCACCTGTGCAGATGCGAAGCCCAGCATTGTGAACAATATCAAGTTTTCCAAGTAAAGTTTTTGTTGCTGACCCATATATTTGGCATGCATAGTCTAACTTGCTCAGACACAAAGATGTATAAATTCTAAGCCAAGTTGTTCTATCAGCACCCCAATCAAAATGCGATACCACTATCAAAATGTTCAGTGACTTCTTAACCTTGATAGATAGGTCATTTATATGGGGACCAAATGTCATTTTCTTGTCGAAAATGACTCCAAGAAACTTGACAT
Source organism: Palaemon carinicauda (assembly GCF_036898095.1). NCBI lineage: Eukaryota > Metazoa > Arthropoda > Malacostraca > Decapoda > Palaemonidae > Palaemon > Palaemon carinicauda. The sequence continues at coordinate 82,404,158 of NC_090751.1, forward strand.
TATCCTCATATGGCAAAATACACTCGTATGGCAAAATATAATCATTTAAGAAAAGGGTGGGGATCTCTTCCCATTTACGAGTACGAGTAAAGCGAATGGCTTTAGTCTTCCGAGGAGAAAAAATGAATCCACGAGAATTTGCCCATTTGGAAGCAGCATTTATTGCAATTTGAAGATTTTGGCATGCTTGTAGTGCAGTAGATCCACTACAATAAATTGCTGAGTCATCGACTAATAGTGATCCTTGTATGCCAGGAGGTATGTGAATAACGAGACTATTAATAGCAACAGCAAACAAGGTCACACTCGATTAGCTGCCTTGAGGGACACCTTGCATGTAGGATGAAGATAGTTCTGACCCTACTCTCACTTTAATTGAGCAGTTTGATGAAAATTCTTCAATAAAAGAGAACATATGTCCTCCTATATCCCACGAGGCCAATAGCTTTAAAATACTACCCCTCCAGGTGGTATCATATGCCTTTTCGAGGTAAAAAAAGACACTCACCACCTTGTTTTGTTTGGAAAGGCATTTGAAATTTCCCTTGATAACATCAGCAAAGGGTCTAGAGTACTTTGGTTCTTCCTAAAACCAAACTGTGTTAGATAAAAGATTTTTTTATTCTAGATACCACACAAGTCTGTTGATCATTCTCGAAAAATAGTTTGCATATGCAACTGGTCAAGGATATGGGCCTATAACTAGATAGCAGTTCTGGGTCTTTACCAGACTTGTGGCCTGGAATTACAATTGAAATATGCCAGGAATCAGGAGATGTATGGGAAGCCCATAGAGGCATAGACCATTAAAGGTTTCTAATAAAAATTCCTTGATATCCACTGGAAGATGCGATATCATTTCATACCGGATGCCATCCTCACCTGGGGCAGTTAAAGAAGAGCTAGAGATAGCATTTTGCATCTCCTCCATACTAAAAGGCAGGTTAAAAGCTTCAGTATTTGAAGAAGCAAGAGGAACAGCAGATATTGATGCTCTAATTTGTTGAAATACTGGGGAATAGTTGTCAGCACTTTATACATGGGCAAAGTGCTTAGCAAGAACCTCTGCTACATCTTTGGGGTCAGATATATATTTATTATTTTCCCGCAATATTGGTAGGGGCTTAGGGACGAATTTGCCTTGAAGTTTTCTAATCTTGTCCCTATTTCCTTTGAAGGAGCTTTGGTATTAATATTAGATATATATTTCTTCCAAGATGCTCTCTTTGCTTTTTTAAAAGTTCTTTTTTGTTTGGCACAGGCTCTGAGGTATGCTATTCTATCTGCTACATAGATTGTTCTCAAGTATCTTCTGAAGCAAGTTCGGGTCACTTTTCTTGCGTTGGCACATTCTTTACTCCACTAAGGAACTACAGAGTGATGAGGTAAACCGTATGTTTTAGGTATAAACTTGCTAGCATTATCATCAATAATATTTTCAAGATGTTGATAGGCATGCACTGGAGATGTAAATTCATCATACTCTTTATCGGTGTGTGAACAGTTTTCATAAGCTGCCCAGTCTGCCTCGTCTATCTTCCATTTTGGTGGACACTGAGAAGGAAGATTATGGACATAATATAACATTAATGGCCAATGGTCACTGCCATGTAGGTGTTCATTTACTGACCAAAGGTAGTCCAATCGAATGGATGAGGAACAGATTGACAAATCAATGGCTGATGTAGAGTTGTGGAATACATCATACCTAGTTGGAGAACAATCATTCATTAGTATTACATCATTGTTGTCGATTAATTCTTCAACAAGATTACCCCATCTATCGCACACATTTCCACCCCATAAAGTATGTTTTGCATTAAGATCACCCATTAAAATAAAAGTGGCAGGAAGCTGATTGATCAGGTCTTGGAGGTCAGAAAGTCTAAGCCTTCTTGGATTACCAGCATGATCTAAGAGGAAAAGTTCTAAAGATGGTTCAATATATAGCGAGCATAAAGTAATTTTTTTTCCGAAATGAGTTCTAACTGCACATGCCTGTACTGGTGTATTGAGTAGGATTGTTTCAAATTATATAGATTTGTGAATAATAAAACCTGTACCACCTTGAGCTCTTGCAGCTTGCAAAGGAGGGGATCTACAAAAATGGTAATTGAGTCCAGGACTAAATGGTTTGTCACTGATCTTTGTGTCCTGTAGACAAATTACCTTCGTGTCTGAGTCCCTGGTTAAAGTTTTTATTTGCTCAATGCTAGTACTTAGACCTCTGCAATTCCACTGGATGATAGACATTATCTTTTGTTATTATTTTACTTTGTCTCATTTGTCTTTTGGGACTTTTCAGATGAAGCCATGTAAGGCTTGGAGATGGAAGGCTTTACTAGGCCACCACTCTCTTCTTTCTTTCTAGTATCTTTATACAAGTTAACCTTAAGATCATGAGCAGTAGGGCACTTACCTGTGACGGCCCCGAGTAAGGCTATGAACTCAAAAACAGGTTGGAAACGACTGAGTTATATTATTGTAGAACATTCTCCTTATATACAAAACCTCAAAGCAACAGGACATAACAAGTTCACAAGACAGACAATATTACAGAGGAAAAGCCAGACATGAATTTTCATGTTCGTTTTAGTGCGAGGGAAGAGCGAAGATACAAGCAAAATATATACAAAATTAATTATGTACAATTGTGTGAAACACGGTTGGTACATGGCTCCCCCCCCCCTAAAAATGACATACTGTACATGTTAAATAGGGTGCCCTGATCTAGAGAGGCGAACTGTAGGCGGGTCATCTGGCAGAAGATAAGCAGGTTTTAGACGATCAATGGAGACCCAGTCTTCTTTGCCACGAATGTTTAGGAGGAATGCTTTCGGACTGCGTCAGATCACAAGGAAAGTGCCCGTGTAAGGGGGCGTTAGTGGTGGCTTGCTGGTGTCGTTGCGCATGAAGACGTGCATTGCAGAGTGCAAGTCCGTTGGTATGTGATGCTTCGCTGGGGGCTTGTAAGTCTGGCGGCACGTAGTAAATTTTCCCACGACGTGACGTATGCGCTGGAGATAGTCGTAGGAGGTTTTAGAAGGAAAAAATTTGGCCGGGACGACCAACGGATCGCCATACACCATTTCAGCTGCCGAGACGTCGAGGCCGTCTTTAGGAGTGGTCCTTAATCCAAGGAGGACCCAGGGAAGCTGAGTAAACCAGTTGTAATCGTTGCAGCGGGACATCAAAGCTGCTTTGAGGGTGCGATGAAAACGTTCAACCATTCCATTGGCAGCGGGGTTGTAGGCCGCTGTCTGATGTAGGGTGATGCCCAGGAGATTCGCTAATGACGTCCACAATTGAGAGGTGAAGGTGTTCCCCTGTCAGAAGTAATATGCTCAGGGATACCGAATCTTGAAATCCATCCAGAGAGTAAGGCAGATGTACATGAGGCAGACATTGCAGTTTCCATGGGAATGGCTTCAGGCCAACGAGTGGAGCGGTCGATGACGGTAAACAGGTAACTATGTCCTTGTGATGTGGGTAGGGGGCCTACAACGTCGATGTGAATGTGCGCGAAACGACGCTGAGTTTGAGGAAAGGTGCCCACTCCTGAATCCATGTATCGATGTACTTTGGAAGTTTGGCAAGAAGTACAGGCGCGGACCCAATCCTTAGCATCCTTAGAAATGCCGTGCCAAATGAACTTTACCTTCAGCAGCTGTGCAGTAGAACGGCACGAGGGATGTGAAAGGCCATGGATGAAATCAAACACCAGTCTGCGCATGGGAGCAGGAATCCAAGGTCGCGGTCTACCAGTACTGACGTCACAGAAGAGGGTGGTGTTGGAGTCGCCAAGGGGGAAGTCTTCTCAATGGAGGGACGTGCAGGATGTCCTACAAGCTTGATACTCTGGATCCTGTCGTTGGGCTTCAGCCAGGGCGTTTTAATCCAATCCCAGTTGAAAGGCAGCCAACGTGTTTCTTGACAGGGCATCGGCAACGGGATTCGTTTTCCCAGGGACGTATTGGAGGGTGCAATTGTATTCAGCCACGGCAGAGAGATGTCGGCGTTGACGGGCAGACCAGGCGTCAGACTGTCGAGTGAAGGCGTGCACCAGAGGCATGTGGTCTGTGCGAATGACGAAGGGCATACCTTCTCAGAAATGGCGAAAGTGATGGACAGCCAAGTGCACTGCCAGCAATTCTCGATCGAAGGTAGAATAACCCGATTCTGCCTTACAGTTTTCTGCTGAAGAAGGCCAATGGGCGGGGCGAGCCTTTGACCACCTGCTCAAGTACTGCACCAATAGCGACGTCGCTGGCATCGGTGGAGAGAAGGAGAGGGGCGTGTGGGATAGGAAAAGTGAGAGCCGCAGCAGTTGATAGGGCCTTCTTTGCATTGCAGAAGGCTGCTTCTTGAAGGGGACCCCACTTCAGGTCCTTTGGCTTGCCCTTGAGGGAGGCGTAGAGGGGAGCAAGAGTGGCGGCAATGGCTGGCAGAAAACAGTGATAATAGTTGATCATGCCCAAGAATTCCTGCAGAGCTTTGACGGTCGAGAGCGCGGGGAAGTTCTGAACGGCTGCTACCTTCTCAGGGAGAGGATGGACTCCTTCAGGAGTGATACGGTGCCCTAAGAACGACACTTCGTTGGCGCCAAAGGTACACATGTCGTACCGGACTACAAGGCCATTTTGTTGCAGGCTGTCGAGCACGATGCGCAGGTGACGGAGGGGTTGCTCTTTTGAGGAGGAGAACACAAGTATGTCGTCCACATAACATACACAGAAAGGGAGGTCCCCTAAGATGCCATCCATGAGACGTTGAAACGTTGCGCCAGTGTTACGAAAGCCAAAACAAGAGTAATTGAAGGTGTATGTTCCAAACGGAGTGGTGATGGCGGTCTTGGGGATGTCTTCTGGGTTCATAGGCACCTGATAATACCCCTTCAGGAGGTCAAGCGTAGAGAAAACCTTCGCTTTGTGCAGGTAGGAGGTTACATCGGCAATGTTTGGGAGGGGGTAGTGATCCGGTTCTGTTCGCATGTTCAGGCGCCTGTAATCCCTGCACGGACGGAAGGAGCCATCTTTCTTCAGAACGATGTGTAAGGGTGACGACCATGGGCTGGAGGCCTTTTGGCAAAGTCCCATTTTCTCCATTTCGGCGAACGTCTGTTTGGCGGCTGCCAATCGTTCCAGTGCCAGAAGTCTGAATTTTGCGAAGACTGGGGGTCCCATCGTCTTGATATGGTGATAAATACCGTGCTTGGCAGGAACCGTGGGCGTTTGGCGAAGTTCTGGACGGAAAACTTCGGGTACGACGTGAGGAGGTGGGCGTAGGCATCCGTGGATGCGCTGATGTGGAGAGCGAGGTTAGAGGGGGCGGGTTGAAGAGGTGTCGATAAGTAAGAGTCTGCTTTGACCAATCGTCGGTGGGCGACATCGACCAGAAGGTGGAAATGAGAGAGGAAATCCGCACCGAGGATTGCCATTGTGACGTCAGCAACGAGAAACTTCCAATTGAATTTACCGTTTCCGAACGATAATGTGAGGTTCTCGTAACCGTACGTGGGTATCGCAGATCCGTTGGCAGCTACCAAGCGGACGTCGGCAGATGTAGACAGACTACGTTGTGCCTTGAAGAGTTTCCTTGGCAAAAGAGAACGACAAGCACCCATGTCTACCAAAAATCGCACGCCCGTTCCTGCATCCTGTAAAAAGAAAAGATTAGAAACATGGGAGGCCACCACCACAAGCGATGGCCTACTTACACATTTTTTGGCCATTGACAATCTTTAGCAACATTTCTTCGCGGTTGCCCCGAATCTGAAGTCGTAGTAGCAAAACTGCGGCAGATGGGAGGTAGTAAGTGGCTGTAGAAGTAGTTCGTTGGGGCGCGAGCGATTGGTGGGTGGTGGGCGGCTTTGTCGACGCTTCAGCACGTCACAGGGTAGGCGTGTATGTCCTACGGCATTCATGTTAGCTTCGGTTGATGTTGAATAGGCATCCTCGTCGTCAGGAGTGGAGGCTTTGGTCATCAAGTCCTTTATGGGTAAACTATCGACATCGGGTATGGCAGCGCGTACAGGTTCAGGTAAACGGCGTATCCAAAGGGCACGGAGTAGGTTCACCTCACGAGGGGAGCCGTCTGCGGCAAGTTGAAGGCGAGCGATACTGGTCATTTCCCTGAGGGCAAGAGAAGCCCTTTGGTCCCTCAACGGTTGTTGCGAGAGCTGAAAAAGTTTTACTATACGGGCGGCTGGCGACGGCGAGTACTGCTGCAAAAGGTATGTTTTGAGGGCGTCATACGCTATTAGGGTGTCTCCTTGTTCACAAAGCCAGTCGGATATTTCTGGAAGGTGTCCTCGGGTATCGCCGCGAGAACATAATCCGCTTTGGTGGTTGAGAGAGTCACGCCCCTGATACGAAAGTGGACTTCAGCGCGTCGAAACCAAGCAAACACTTCTCTGCAGGCGAACGGTGAAAGTTTCAATGGGGCGGCCGCGGCGCCAACTGCCGTAGTAGAGTCCGTCTCAGTCATAGTACCAACGATGGAGGGGCGAGGGAGGTGGGAGCGAGTCGACTTCCTGGGTCACCAATGTGACGGCGCCGAGTAAGGCTGTGAACTCAAAGGCAGGTTGGAAACGACCGAGTTATATTATTCTAGAACATTCTCCTTATATACTAAACCTCAAGGCAACAGGACATAAGTTCACAAGACAGACAATATTACAGAGGAAAAACCAGACATGAATTTTCATGTTCGTTTTAGTGCGAGGGAAGAGCGAAGATACAAGCATAATATATACAAAAGGAATTACCGGTATGTACAATTGTGTGAAACACTTTTGGTACATACCTGATTTAGATGAAGGTGAGGATGATGGGGATCTTTTCTTCTTTGGAAGATCTTGTTTTCAAATCTCCATCAAATCAGGTAGAGATTCTGCCTGAGACAATACATTTGAGGTGGTGGAAGCCACATTGGCTTCCTTGGAGGATTGTGCTAGAACTTCAACAGTTCGAGCACTTAACCCAGAAGGCTGGGCTACTACCTCTAGGGGAGGTGCTCCTATCGGTGACATTACTTTTGGTGTATTGGAAACCATATTGACCTCTTTGGAGGTTTGTGCTCTGGCTTTTATAGGCTGAACACTTGACCCAGATGGCTGGGATACTACCACTAAGGGAGATGCACCTGACGGGCCAGGTGCTACCACTGGTCCTCCTGTGGTAGTAAGGGGTAGTGGATTATAATCTTTTGGTGGTATCTTAACCGCGCGAGCAAAATTAAGTAGCCAATTGAGTAAATGCTTTGCATAACCTACACTGATATGTTCAGCATTTGCTTTCAAGATTGCAGCTTCTTTCTTGTATTCTCTACATCTTTTATCATTTGATTTATGATGATCTTTACAGTTTGCACAGGTTTATCTGTTGCATTGGCCATGTTCTAACAAAGAACAGTTAATACAGATCTTCGTATTATTGCAGTACCGGGAAGGGTGACCATACTTGAAACAATTAATGCATTGTAAAGGCCTAGGTTCATATTCTCGAACATGTACTCTCATTCTCAATAATTATATGATCTGGTATAACAGGGGTTTCAAATGTTAAAACTACCATGCTTGTTTGAGGGATCTTACTTTCCAAACATTAGCACGGCACATGACCAGAATTTCTGGTTCTGAAAATTCTTATAGATCTTTATCAAAAACTACTCCTTTACCATCGCTGAAGCTCATATGTGGTTTAATATCCTTAATAGGATAAATTTCTGCAATCTTCATGCCACAAAGTATGTGAATTTGAGTATCTGATTTTGCATTAATCAAAACAGATTGCTTACCGTATCTGCTAATATCCTTACTTTTAATTAAACCAACTTTTTTTGTATAAATTTACTAATCTTATAATAGTTATAATTATCTATCTTCCCAGATGCAATTAACCATGTTGGGGGCATGGGGGTTCTTACTTCTGGAAGTCTATGCTCTTTCTTTTTCCATATATTCTTTTGGTTTATATACCTCTAGGTGTCTTGGTGCTTTATCACAGAGCCCTAGAAATCAAACTATTGTCAATTTTTATGCTCTAAATTTTTATTTGCTTCTAAAGCAATCTCAAAACTTGAAAATGATACCCAAGCTTCCCACAAACCTTTACTACCATTAAGCTCCATTAAAATTTCTTTGAGTGCCCCTAGTCTACAGAAGGCTTCATGAATTATGTCATAGCTACAACCAATTGGTATGTTTTTTTAAGTGGAGAATTTTCAGATTTTTTGTTGGATCTGGTAATGAGCCAGAACCAGAGAGTAAAGTATTACTGTTATTACAAGAATCATTTTCCACCAGTGCCGATAAATTGTCTTTAACACCACTGGTCAGAGAAGCATTGTTGGAGGAATCCTTTTTATTACCGAGGTTGTCAACAGAGCTTTCCTTATTCAAACAAGCAGAAGTTGTCAACGGTGTCTGGGGTTCGCCATTTGATCCAGGGGTATGGGGAATATTAATTTTACTCAATTATTTTTTTGGGGGAGGGAAGGGGTCATAATAACAATGAAAAAAACAATGGAAAAAAAATAAAGTTTAAGGGAGAGAAAAAATTAAGACTGTCTGATATTCCAAAGAAGACACTGTTAGCCTTTCCTGAAATTAATTGCTCCACCAATGACACCTGCGAAATCTGCTTACCTAATGTCCACTCCATATCCTACCACAAAGGGATGGTACCACTATGATTAGAGTGGCTCAAGTGTATGCCAAACCCGCTTGATGGGACAGAGCATTTCAAGAATACAATCATCCCCACTCTAATCATAGTGGCAGGCAAACCGGACAGAATGCCGAGAGTCCTATCTCTATGAAACCGCCAACCCCTGGAATCCAAAGGCCAAATTTTCCTACGAGATAATTCCGCGTGCCATTATGGGCATACTGACACTCCTAGGTGTCCAAACATTTTCGGGCAGTTGGCAAGACCACCACAGCTCCCACAATTGATTTTGAAATAAAATCCAATCCTGGATACAATGTCCCCTCTAAAAAACCTGGACAGTGAAATTGGTAAGAGAGTTTTGACAACAAGTTTGGAGACAGCTGATAATTATGAAGGAGGAATAAGCAATAAGAAGTGATAGAAAAAGCATGAGAGAAATTTAGAGTCAAACTGAAAAGAAATTCTCCAGTTCGAGAGCCCTTTTGCCCGTCATAAGCCTTCAGCACGGGAATGATATGCCATGCTGAAGCCCGATGACTTCATCAAGGCATTCTCTCGTTAAGAGGGACTGGAAAGGAAGCTATCAGCCACAGTTTGACTCCCACAGTTACAGATGACTGGCAGACAAGGACTGGAAAGGAAGTTATCAGCCATAGTTTGACTCCTGCATTTTCAGATGAATTGCAAACAAGGACTGGATGGGAAGCTATCAGCCACATTTTGACTCACAGTTACAGATGACTACCAGACAAGGACTGGAAAGGAAGTTATCAGCCAAAGTTTCACTGCCAGTTTCAGATGAATTGCAAACAAAGACTGGAAAGGAAGCTATCAGCCACAGTTTGACTCCCACAGTTACAGACGACTGGCAGACTGACTGGAAAGAAGTTATCAGCCACAGTTTGACTCCCGCATTATCAGATGAATTGCAAACAAGGCCTGGAAGCAAGCTATCAGCCACAGTTTGACTCCCACACTTACAGACTACTGGCAAACAAGTACTGGCAAACAAGGACTGGAAAGGAAGTTTTCAGCCACAGTTTGACTCCCACAGTTTCAAATGATTAGCAGACAATGAATGGAAAGGAAGTTAATAGCCACAGTTTGACAATTGCATTTTCAGATGAATTGTAAACAAGGACTAGAAAGGAAGTTATCAGCCACAGTTTGACTCCCGCAGTTCCAGATGACTAGACAAGGACTGGTAAGGTAGTTATCAGCCAGTCACTCAGTTTCAGATGACTGGTAGACAAGGTGTAAAAGAAGTTTCCAGACCACAGTTTCAGATTGTTAGACCAGGACGAAAAATGGAAGTTCTCTGCTACAGTTTTCGACAGCCTAGCAGAAATTACTGGAAAGTGTCAAGTTACCAGCCACATTTTTTTTCTTTACTTTTAATGCAAATATACGTCCCGCAATTTGAAAATATGAATGCAAAGCTCTCATGGACAATTATAGTTAAGTACAGTTCACTACCATTACCCTCAAGTCTCTCTCAGAACCTTAAATGCGGATTTCTTTTGAGATTAAACCATGTTCATAAGTGTCTGGGCTAGTAAAAATCTTTGTGCAAATAAACATGGCAGTCTAACCAACAGCTTTTAAAGTATAGGAATTCCCACCGTTTCTAAAACTAATTTTTAACATGCAAGTTAGATCATAAATCTATAGATATATTCACATATATTCAATTATATAGTTAGGCAATTCCAAACTCAGTCGATGTAGACAGACCTGGTGCATAACTGGTACATCTTACGACACTTGTTACAGTTCAAAACTACTTCACATTTATATGATAGTGGGCCTTAAGCCACTGGGACCCGACTGGCCATTCAGCATCTAGCAGCTGGAAAAGGGTGAACCGCTGACTTGTACCATGAAACAGCTACACTGTTTGACAGCAGAAGTGAAGAAATATGAACTGAAGTATTGAGTCAAAACTGAATGTATTGGTGTGCATCTGTTACTAACACGCATTTGGGTTCTCTTCAAATGTCATCTTCAATGTGTTATAGATTAGATTTGGTATGTTACATCTTCAAGTAAAGTCTAAGTAAATTAACTTTAAAATAGTTTATTCTTTAAAAACAGTATTAACATCTCCATCACAGGAGTATAGATGGTTTGGTCGGATGACCATTCTGTATGATATCTCAAAGTGAACTGCCACAAATATCCATATTCACGTTTAAGTTCATATAGTTATCTCAGCACTTAAGGATTTATAGTAAACAACATTAATACCGGAAGGTACTTTTTCCGTTCTCATAGACAACTTTCTCACGGGCTTGTTGTGTTTACTCTTGAAAAAATGTTACATAGCTGAGGTTTGGCATTCGCATTCTGCTTATGATATGACTATGGCATTTCTCACACTTTTCTTACTTCCACAGTGACCTGTAGGTCATGTGTTTTAAACAAGTAATGAGGTTAAAAGTAAAAAGCTGTAAAGTCAGAATGCTGTGAAGACCCCTATTGTTAACACTGCAAAACGTTAAGAGCACTGACAGCAATAATTTTTATGTCAATATTCATGAACAAATATGCATAGGGAGCTTGAGGCCTTAAAAGGAAATTTCCCAAATCAGTGGTTCCCATCTTTTAGTTGCAACTGCTAATCTTTAAGCCATTACTAATTGATTTTGGCCGAAGTGTTCAGTAGTTTATACTGGTACTCTTAGTTCAACAATTTTAACTATAAAACCAAGCTATTCCATGGATTAAATATAAATTATCAATAAATATGACATCTAATGGCAATATATGCTGTCAATTTTCTATAAAAATTTCAGCGATTATGAAGTCCAAATTTCAACCTCAAACTACAGTAATCAACCAAGATTGACGTCAAGAGTGCCATACGGATATTTTCCATTAAGAGACCAGTTTTTATTAAACCATGTAATTTAAGTCTCCAAATGCTCCAACCAAAAGAGTAATATGGTAAGATTTCCCAAACTCACTCTTACCATCTAACTTTATGGTCAGGGGTAGCCAAAGAGCAAAATAAAGTGGTTGTTAGTCAAACAATTTAACAATCTAAATGGGCAGGGGTACAAGGCAAACCTCAACAACCCACACAGTTATGAATACCAAGCAAATTCCAATAAATAGAGCTACCAAAGTAATATTAAAACAAGAGGCAGGTACAAACTTGACAAAGGCATTAGGTATAAAGAAAGACATTATGCTTCTAACTTAATACTGGATCTATCCCTAGTAATTATATAGGTTTCATGATTTCACAGTGTTTAAACCATTCAAACATTTACTATTCCTATATCTAAAGAAAAGTTCATTTGCTTCTTTGGTATCTTACTTATGGACATTAATTGCTTTCACCATAAAATATAAGTTTTTCTGTTGTATGATGATGTGATTTGAATGATTTTGAGGTTTATTTCCATCGCAAATGAATACTTATCCTTCCACCACCCCTCCCCCTATAGATAACAATCTGGGGGAACCTCCTTGGGAAGTGGGGTTTGGGTGGGGAAGGCAAGGGTAAAAACAGGGCAAAATGTAGGAAAAAACCTATATATAACACTCGCATATAAAAATGGAGCGGTATACAGGTATACACTGAATTAGAAATACACAAAAACACTAGAAATGGGAAAACCCGAGCCAAGGATTTCACATGAGAAAATGGTATAAAAATGCACTATATGATCAGTTATTGCACGTCACATTGTAGTTGGGCACTAACCTAACCTGTCACTGAATATCTGGACCTGGATGGCGGGGAATTCGCCCCCCCCCCCCCCCATTTTAGAGAGGGGCCCTTACCCCCCACATACCCTAACCTAAACAAGAAAATTCTTGGGTTCCCTCTCAATCCCCCCAAAACCCAAATATCACTGAGGACGGCCCCTGTCAAATTAACGTTTGGCCAAAAGATTCTGTTTTATTTTATTGTACACCATCACCACCAATTGGTTCTTTATTATCAAAATACTCAACAATTTAACAAAAACTATGCCAATCATCACTGGTTGCTCTACTAATCTTAAGAGAATCTATTGCAGTATGATGGTTCCACAATTTATTGACCCAATGATTAATAAATAAGAGTTTCCAAGCAGGCTGAGGAGTACCATCTAAAAAGGTACCTGTACCAACCTTTGTCACACGATTGTACATAAATTATTTTGTATATATTATGCGTGTATCTGCACTCTTCCCTTGCACTAAAAGAACCAGAATAGACATTTTGGCGTGTCGCCTATGTAACATTGTCATTTTCTCCAACATGTATTTTCCTGTTGCCTTGAGGTTTTGTATATTAAGGAGTGTTTTCTTGAATAAATATACTCAGTTGATTACATCCTGCCTTTCAGTTCACAACCCTCTCTCGGCCCGTCACATTGGTGACCCCGGAAGTCTACTCGCTCCCACCGCCTTCCACCCCCAGCCCCTCGCCCCTCCATCGTTGGTACTATGGCGGACTCTACGGCAGTTGGTGCTGCGGCCGCTCCATTCAAACTTTCATCGTTTGCCAGCGGAGAGGCGTTTGCTTGGTTTCAGCGCGCAGGAGTACAGTTTCGCATCAGGGGCGTGACTCGCTCAACCACCAAAGCGGATTATGTTCTCGCAGCGATACCCGAGGACACCTTCCCAGAAATATCCGACTGGCTTTGTGAACAAGGAGACACCCTTATAGCGTATGACGCCCTCAAAACATACCTTCTGCAGCAGTACTCGCCGTTGCCAGCCGCCCGTATAGCAAAGCTTTTTCAGCTCTCGCAACAACCGTTGGGGGACCAAAGGGCTTCTCTTGCCCTCAGGGAAATGACCAGTATCGCTCGCCTTCAACCTGCCGCAGACGGCTCTCCTCGTGAGGTGAACCTACTTCGTGCCCTTTGGATACGCCGTTTACCCGGACCTATACGCGCTGCCATACCCGATGTCTATAGTTTACCCATAAAGGACTTTATGACCAAAGCAGACGCCCTTGTGGACAGCCACTTCAAGACCTCCATCAATGCTTCCACCCCTGACGAAGAGGATGCCTATTGTACGTCAACCGAAGCTAACATGAATGCCGTAGGACATACACGCCTACCCCGTGACGTGCTGAAGCAGTAACAAAGCCGCCCAACACCCACCAATCGCTCGCGCCCCAATGAACGACTTCTACAGCCACTTACTACCTCCCATCCGCCGCAATTTTGCTACTACCCCTTCAGATTCGGGGCAACCGCGAAGAAATGCGCCAAGGATTGTCAGTGGCCAAAAAACGTGTAAGTAGGCCATCGCTCGTGGTGGTGGCCTTTCATGTTTCTAATCTTTTGTTTTTACAGGATGCAGGAACGGGCGTGCGATTTTTGGTAGACACGGGTGCTTGTTTTCTTTTGCCAAGGAAACTCTTCAAGGCACGACGTAGTCTGTTTACATCTGCCGATGTCCGCTTGATAGCTGCCAACGGATCTGCGATACCCACCTGTGGTTACGAGAACCTCACATTATCGTTCGGAAACGGTAAATTCAATTGGAAGTTTCTCGTTGCTGACGTCACAATGCCAATCCTCGGTGCGGATTTCCTCTCTCATTTCCACCTTCTGGTCGATGTCGCCCACCGACGATTGGTCAAAGCAGACTTACTTATCGACACCTTCAACCCGCCCCCTCTAACCTCGATCTCCACATCACCGCACCCACGGATGCCTACGCCCACCTCCTCACGTCGTACCCGGAAGTTTTCCGTCCAGAACTTCGCCAAACGCCCACAGTTCCTGCCAAACACGGTATTTATCACCATATCAAGACGGGACCCTCAGTCTTCGCAAAATTCAGATGTCTGGCACCGGAACGATTGGCAGCCGCCAAACACAAGTTCGCCGAAGTGTCGGAAGTGGGCCTTTGCCAAAAGACCTCCAGCCCATGGTCGTCACCCTTACACATCGTTCTGAAGAAAGATGGCTCCCTCCGTCCGTGCGGGGATTACAGGCGCCTGAACATGCAAACAGAACCGGATCACTACCCCCTCCCAAACATTGCCAACGTGACTCCTACCTGCACAAAGCGAAGGTTTTCTCTACGCTCGACCTCCTGAAGGTGTATTAACAGTGCCTATGAACCTAGAAGACATCCCCAAGACCGCCATCACCACTCCGTTTGGTACATACACCTTCAATTACTCTTGTTTTGGCCTTCGTAATGCTGGGGCCACGTTTCAACGTCTCATGTATGGCATCTTAGGGGGCCTCCCTTTCTGTGTATGTTATGTGGACGACATACTTGTGTTCTCCTCAAAAGAGCAACACCTCCATCACCTGCGCATCGTGCTCGACCGCCTGCAACAAAATGGCCTTGTACTCCGATACGACAAGTGTACCTTTGGCGCCAACGAAGTGTCGTTCTTAGGGCACGTCATCACTCCTGAAGGAGTCCATCCCCTCCCTGAGAAGGTAATAGCCGTTCAGAACTTCCCCGCGCCCTCGACCGTCAAAACTCTGCAGGAATTCTTGGGCATGATCAACTATTATCACAGTTTTCTGCCAGCCATTGCCGCTACTCTTGCTCCCCTCTACGCCTCCCTCAAGGGCAAGCCAAAGGACCTGAAGTGGGGTCCCCTTCAAGAAGCAGCCTTCTGCAATGCAAAGAAGGCCCTATCAACTGCTGTGGCTGTCACTTTTCCTATCCCACACGCCCCTCTCCTTCTCTCCACCCATGCCAGCGACGTCGCTATTGGTGCAGTACTTGAGCAGGTGGTCAACGGCTTGCCCCGCCCATTGGCCTTCTTAAGCAGAAAACTTGTCCAAGGCAGAATCAGGCTATTCTACCTTTGATCGAGAATTGCTGGCGGTGCACTTGGCTGTCCGTCACTTTCGTCATTTCTTAGAAGGTACGCGCTTCTCATTCGCACAGACCACATGCCTCTGGTGCATGCCTTTACTCGACAGTCTGATGCCTGGTCCGCCCAGCAACGCCGACATCTCTCCACCGTGGCTGAATACAATTGCACCCTTCAATACGTCCCTGAGCAGGTGGTCAACGGCTTGCCCCGCCCATTGGCCTTCTTCAGCAGAAAACTGTCCAAGGCAGAATCAGGCTATTCTACCTTTGATCGAGAATTGCTGGCGGTGCACTTGGCTGTCCGTCACTTTCGTCATTTCTTAGAAGGTACGCCCTTCTCATTCGCACAGACCACATGCCTCTGGTGCACGCCTTTACTCGACAGTCTGATGCCTGGTCCGCCCAGCAACGCCGACATCTCTCCACCGTGGCTGAATACAATTGCACCCTTCAATACGTCCCTGGGAAAACGAATCCCGTTGCCGATGCCCTGCCAAGAAACACGTTGGCTGCCGTTCAAATGGGATTGGATTACAACGCCCTGGCTGAAGCCCAATGACAGGATCCAGAATATCAAGCATGTAGGACATCCTGCACGTCCCTCCATTGAGAAGACTTCCCCCTCGGCGACTCCAACACCACCCTCTTCTGTGACGTCAGTACTGGCTGACCACGACCTTGGATTCCTGCTCCCATGCGCCGACAGGTGTTTGATTTCATTCACGGTCTTTCACATCCCTCGTGCCATTCTACTGCACAGCTGCTGAAGGTAAAGTTCATTTGGCACGGCATTTCTAAGGATGGAAAGGATTGGGTCCGCGCCTGTACTTCTTGCCAAACTTCCAAAGTACATCAACACACTGATTCAGGAGTGGGCACCTTTCCTCAACCTCACCGTCGTTCCACACACATTCACGTCGACGTTGTAGGCCCCCTACCCACATCACAAGGACATCGTTACCAGTTTACCGTCATTGACAGCTCCACCCGTTGGCCTGAAGCTGCAACGTCCGCCTCATGTACATCTGCCTTACTTTCTGGATGGATTGCAAGATTTGGTATCCCTGAGCATATTACTTCTGACAGAGGAATCACTTTCACCTCTCAATTGTGGACATCATTGGCGAATCTCCTGGGCATCACCCTACATCAGACAATGGCCTACAACCCCGCTGCCAATGGAATGGTTGAACGTTTTCATCGCACCCTCAATGCAGCTTTGATGTCCCGCTGCAAGGATTCAAACTAGTTTACTCAAGCTTCCCTGGGTCCTCTTGGGACTAAGGACCACTCATAAAGACGGCCTCGACGTCTCGGCAGCTGAAATGGTATATGGCGACCCGTTGGTCGTCCCGGCCGAATTTTTCCTTCTACAACCTCCTCCAATGATCTCCAGCGCATACGTCACGTCGTGGGAAAATTTACTCCATGCCGCTAGACTTACAAGCCCCCAGCAAAGCATCACATACCTACAGACTTACATTCTGCAACGCACGTCTTCCTGCGCAACGACACTACCAAGCTACCGCTAACACCCCCTTACACGGGCCCTTTCCTGATCTGACGCAGTCCGAAAGCATTCCTACTAAACATACGTGGCAAAGACGACTGGGTCTCCATTGATCGTCTAAAAACTGCTTATCTACTGCCAGATGACACGCCTACAGTTCGCCTCTCTAGAGCAGTGCGCCCTATTTAACATGTACAGTATGTCCTTTTTAGGGGGGGAGCCATGTACCAACCGTGTGTCACACGATCGTACATAAATTATTTTGTATATATTATGCTTGTATCTGTGCTCTTCTCTCGCACTAAAAAGAACCATTATAGAAATGTTGGCGTGTCGCCGTAACATTGTCATTTTCTCGAACATGTATTTTCCTGTTGCCTTGAGGTTTTCTATATAAAGGAGAGTTCTTAAATAAATATACTCAGTTGATTGCATCCTTCCTTTGAGTTCCCAACTCTCTCGGCCCGTCACATACCTCAATCTGAAACTTTATACCCACATCGCCGGTGTTTCTAAGTTTTAGCAATCACCACAGTAGAACTACAATACCAAATATGCTTATCTTCCCTAAAAAGTAATGGTTTCTGACAATTAGGACTATGAACACTCAAAGGTAACAGAATGTTGACGGAAAAATATGCATATTTTGCATGTTCGGATATGCACCACCATGATATTTGCCTATTACCCAAAAATAATCGAGCTCACAAGTGTCTCACTGAATTTCATTATCCATACCCAAACTGATAGCGGAAAAGAAAATCCTTGGACTGTTAGAACCGTATTTTTTTCTGATTGGTTGACAATGAAAACGTCACAAATTGACAGTCAGTTACATAAAGTGTGACAATTGACGTCATCATCTCTTTAACCAGGACCAATCAAACCATAGTATTTGGGAGAGAATCAGTTATGTTTGTAGATGGCAGTTGTAGATTGGCTAATTGTCGGAACAGTGGCTTGAAGCACCTGTCTTCGAATGGCAAAACGTCAAAAGTATTACGTAATTCCAAAAAAGTTTAGTGGCCGAAATCAATAAGAGTTAACCCACAAGAGATGAAATAGGTGATTTGAGTGTTGTTGATAAACAAATGAACAAACTCAGGATACTGATGATTGGTGTAGAAGGCTAATATTAAGACGTCATAAAATTACTTCCAATAACAGAAGTTGAAAGGTGGAGCCAACAACCAAAACAGATTGGTTCTATGCGTACGCATTGAGAAGATAAAATTACCACCCACTAGAATGAGATTTATGAAGCTTCTACCTAGTAGAATGAGATTTACAGAGTTGCCCGTGCACATGAAAAGAGTAACATTGAATTTAAGCTTTTTCAGGTGAACTCGCTAACGCTTCTCTTGATTTTTATAAGAACTAAGCATTTGCGACAGATAATATTATACAGAAATACTACAAAACACTTCCTTAACAGTGAACTAAAGTAAAATACGCTACATTATGAATGTCCATAAATAAAATAATACCGCTACTTTTCTTAAAAGTTATGACTAAATACGTATTTGGAAATAAATTTAACCATAGTCTTAATGAAGATAAAAGCCCAAAGTAAAAAAGTAAACCTTGAATTTCATACAATAGTTAAATCTTTACGCTATCAACTTTATAAAACTTCGAACCTCTAATGTTAAGAAATTTTAATACATAGTTAATCTTGATCCGCTGTTCATTTCTAAATAGTGGTTGCTCAAATGGGAAATTTTTTTAGCGTAGCAATTCTGCTTGATATTATTGAACTAAATATGGGCAAATATAAAATCTAAGTAAAAATCTAAGTTACGTTTAAACTTACATGTAGTAATGTTACTAAACCTTGCCTAAAAAACATTTACCTAAGCTGTATGGACTGCCAGTAAGTTATAACTACCTAGATAGAAAATTGGTAGTTATAGTTTGTTTAAACTCTTCCATGTCCTGCCCCGCAGCGGGGGCAAGAAATGGAAGGGGGTCTCCACCGTGCCATGTTGAAGACCTTCAAAAACCTACATATTTCAAAGCAGCTATTCCTTCAAGATCACCTCATCACCACATCGTAGTCCATTCGATAGAACTAAGCCCTCGAACAACATCACTGCCATCGCCTAAGAGGATTACTCAAATCTCCAGCAAAATAAGGAATTCCACCAAAGCAAACTAGCCGTCTTCAAAACGACAACAAATTGTACAAACTACGGTTTTTCTGACCGTAGTGATTTGCTTTTTTTCTGATGAGTAGTCACCGCCAAGGACTCTGGAGTCAACGCAATTAGCTGTGAATGGTGCTCACCTGAATTAGAAATCTTTATTTTTTACTTTTCTTCTTTCAAGGGGAGACTGACATGAATTCCAAAATACATATACCGCTTAGTATTTTGATATTACAGTCTGTAACCTTAACATTTTAAATCATAAATATCACCAAAAATACCACTTTTATTAATAGAACTATAAATGGTTTTACAAGCACCACATATGACATGGATATTCACTAAACTAGACCACTTATTACTAAGCCAGCCAGTTGGGAAATAAGTATAGCCCCTCATTTGAGTACATTATTTGAAATACAAAAAAAAAAAAGTATTTGGATTAATTGACTTTCTAATTAACATTAAGCTTTGTTTGAATGAAAAAAAAATGGAACGGGACATTTGAGATGGTCAGGACATGTAGAGTAAAGAGGACCAGTAAGGTGATCATGACCAGAGAAGTGAAAGGTCCAGTTGCAAGTAATGGATTCGACGTGCTGACGAGGAAACGGCTATAGAAGTATATGGTAGTGCTAATGTTAGGGAAATTTTGAGTTCAGTTGATAACATATTGCATATGCACATATAGGATGAATAAGACTGTACATATTCCCTTGCTTTCATATATAAATACGATATATATATATATATATATATATATATATATATATATATATATATATATATATATATATATATATATATATATATATATATGCAATGGAAGATGAAATATCATTGGAAAGGGAAATGATTAATTAGGTAAAATCATTTAAGTATTTAGGAACTATGATCTCCAATACAGGGTCTTTAGAATTAGAGTTTA
Organism: Palaemon carinicauda; assembly: GCF_036898095.1. NCBI lineage: Eukaryota > Metazoa > Arthropoda > Malacostraca > Decapoda > Palaemonidae > Palaemon > Palaemon carinicauda. The sequence continues at coordinate 82,424,216 of NC_090751.1, forward strand.
GTGAAAGATTGTAAAAAGCAAATCATACAAGGGCTATATTAAGTAAAATTTGGTAATAAAATAGCCTGAAATTATATATATAGATAAGGCTATAAATCAGTTTAGTAAGATCGGTGTTATTATATGGACATGAGATTTGGTAGGGCAATGAAACAATTTAGTAGATTTGAGAACAAAGACCTCAGAAGAATATTGGGAGTTAAATGGCAGGACAGGATTAGAAATTAAACTATAAGAGAGATTATTCAAGTGCCATATATGGATGAGATCATGATGAGGGGTAGATAAAGGTGTTTTGGGCATGCTCTTCGCACTCCCCAAGAGAGATTAGTCCACCAAACGTTCAGTTGGGCTCCACAAGGCACTAGAAGAATTGGAAGACCAGGCCTACATGGCTGAAGACTATGAAACGTGAAGTTGGAGATGATGGATGGAGAAGTATTGAAGTGAAAGCTTAAAATATAGACCACTTGTGAAATCTAACCGAGGCCTTTGCGTCAATATGCGTAGGGCGAGATTATGATGATGATGATGATGATGATATATATATATATACATGTACATATATATATATATATATATATATATATATATATATATATATATATATATATATATATAGTATTTATATACATATATGTCTATATATATACATACATATATATAGATATATATATATATATATATATATATATATATATATATATATATATATATATTTATATACATATATATATATATATACATTTATATATATATATATATATATACAGTATCTATATATATATATATATATATATATATATATACATACACACACACACACACATATATATATATATATATATATATATATATATATATATATATATATATATATATATATTCCTTTTCAGTCACGCTGGTGAAAAAGGTTACCCGGAAAGGTATACGCGGAAACCACAATCTCCCACAAATTGCCGAAACTGGCGTATTGTAGTTAGGAAAGGGGAAGGAGGTGTGAAGGGTTAAATCTGTGTATGAAATATTGAGCCGTCATTTTTGACGGGTTGCATACACTAGTATATATATATATATATATATATATATATATATATATATATATATATATATATATATATATTAAAGGTAGTAAGTTGACAGGGCACCAGCCGCCCATTGAGATACTATCGCTAGAGAGTTATGGGATTATTTGACTGGCCAGGCAGTACTACGTTGGGTCCTTCTTTCTGGCCTATTCTTTACAGATTCTACTATGTCCTCATACACCTGACAACCCTGATTATCAAACAATTCTTCTTTGCCCAAGGGGTTAACTACTGCATTATAATTGTTCAGTGGCTACTTTCTCTTGGTAAGGGAAGAAAAGACTCTTTAGCTATGGTCAGCAGCTCTTCTAGGAAAAGGACACTCCAAAATCAAACCATTGTTCTCTAGTCTTGGGTAGTGCCCTAACCTCTGTACCATGGTCTTCCACTGTCTTGGGTTAGAGATCTCTTGCTTGAGGGTACACTCGGGCACACTATTCAATCTTATTTCTCTTCCTCTGTTAAAATTTTTATAGTTGATTTAATATTCATTTCAATGTTGTTACTTTTCGTAAGATATTTTATTTTTCCTTGCTTCCTTTCCTCACTGGGCTATTTTCCCTGTTAGAGCCACTGGGCTTATAGCATTCTGCTTTTCCAACTAGGGTTGTAGCCTAGCAAGTAATAATAATAATAATAATAATAATAATAATAACAATAATAATAATATATGAGATATATATATATATATATATATATATATATATATATATATATATATATATATATATGTATATATATATATATATATATATATATATATATATATATATATATATACAGGATTGTGTGTAGGGAGAGAGAGAGAGAGAGAGAGAGAGAGAGAGAGAGAGAGAGAGAGAGAGGGGGAGGGGGGGTTTCATAATTATTCGATATTCAAACGCACACCTTTTTTTCAAATACAAAAAATAACTACACATTTCTCAATAGAGACATAATAATTATCGTATGAAATCAAATAAAAATTATATGTTGATAAAATGTATAAAAGAATAAACATATCTATCTACTTAATTACCCACTTAGTTCTCATAATATATTTTCATATTATTCATGCAGCCAAATGAAGCTAAGCTGGGTAGGAGAGAGAGAGAGAGAGAGAGAGAGAGAGAGAGAGAGAGAGAGAGAGAATCGATGGGTGAAGCACGAGATAAAGTCAAGTCTGCTCTATCACCTTTAGTTCTGTAGCACAGGTGTGTGCGTTTGTGTGCGTGCGTGTGTGTGTGTGTGTGCGTGCTTGAGTCCGTACCGTAGCCTCTATGTTTAAAAGCAAATTTTTTTTTCCCTGAATAAAAATGAATCGCGTTTACTTCCAGTATGTATGCATGGAC
>NC_090751.1:82441634-82449134 GCF_036898095.1 Palaemon carinicauda
AGCCGGATGCTATAAACCCAAGGGCTTCAACAGGGAAAAATATCCCGGTGAGGAAAGGAAATAAATAAACCGTTATCCATTGAAGCAAATGTATTTTAGATAGTTCTATTGGTATTACACGAGATCCCTTATCAAATAGTCAATCACTCGAGAAAAGAAATTGATTACAGTTATAAAGGCCACAGGGACAGTGACACTGCCCTATAGACTGGCTTTATATACTGTACATATATTCAAAGCCCAAGCACCCCTCTCCACCCAAACTAGGACCAAGGTAAGCCAGGCAATAGCTGCTGATGGCTCAGCAGATAGACCTATAGGTTTCCCCCAAACGCCCCCATACTGAACTCACAAGGATGATGAAATTGCAGTGACCAAAAAAACTAACGAGTTTATGCGGGGCTCAACCCCAGTCTAGTGTTCACCAGTCATCGATGTTACATCAGCCATCACAACCCTTAAGGCCATCCTACGGCCTAACTTTCTTTGCAGGCAAAACAATAGACCCAAGAAGCCACTGACTAGATTACTAGGGAGAGCAATGAATTTCACACGAAATTTGTTTCTTCACATAAGAAAAAAAAAGAAAAATAAAAGAAAATAAAATATGATAAATAAATAAAGTGATGCGATTAAAAAAATACCGAAAAACAATGAAAAAATAGATGCGCTGGCGACTATTTCTGCCTTTTAATGGACAAGGTTCGTTCATTATCCATTTGTATCGTTCACACAGCGCAAGGTTTTGGCCAACCACAGTGAGCGATTTTGACCGTAACATCGTCTCTCCCGGAGCTTTTATTTGTCTTTTTTTCTGTCTATTAAATCTCTTTCATCACATGAAAGTGATATCGCTTACGGTATTGTTATACAGCTGCTGTATTTAAAGGGCCTTTGCAAAATAATGTTGGAGAGAAACAAAACATGTTACCAATTACCCCTCTCTCTCTCTCTCTCTCTCTCTCTCTCTCTCTCTCTCTCTCTCTCTCTCTCTCTCTCTCCGCATCCTACTTTTTGAAATTTTGATGAGCATCGTAGGTGCAGAATTGAGTGGTGTATCACACGGCGCCTATTTGCTAAACTCGTTCCTCTCAACTTTGATACCGACTAAAGATTGGAAAAAGTTTACAAAATTGACTACTAACTTCTTGTGAAAAGGCTTATGGCTACAAAAAGAAGCGTTTGATAAATTCTACCTTACTAAATACCCTTGAACTATCTCTGGAATTTGACACGATCTGTTATCTAAACTTGTAAACTAAGTTCAGGCTTATCATTAGACTGGTCTATTTTTCTCACAGCTGGTCGTACTATATCTATAAGTTTCCTTATCACTATAATCCCAAAGGGTCCTTTCCCAAACACGGTCGTCTCTTTTCCCCATCTATAAACTAAGTCTAGTCTATCTCTGTCACTACTATCATCTTCTTTCCCAACTTCATCCCTACGTTAAGGGGTCGGTTGCCTGATGCACCCTCTCCAATGCCTTCAAAAAAAGGCATCCTCATTCGCCAGAGCATTACCATCATCACTGAAAGCCAAACTTCAGGCCATCTTTTCTATTTTACTTTTATCAGGGAATCGATGTCACAAACCTAGATGGTATTTCTGAACGTAATGGAAAAGAGTCAACTTGATTTTGACTCTTCCAAGGATTGATATTTTTACCTTTTCTTGCATCTCAAAATCTTCGATTCTCTCTCGCTAGACAGTCAATATTTGCTATTCCCCAAGTCCTTCTCTACATTTTGTTTACTCTGTTCTCCAACGTCAATCTTGCTCTAACTGAAAAAATCAATTAATTAACTGTCCTCCTCCTCTCTACCACAATTTCAGGCATTCAGAGGTTATTATAATAAAACTTTTTAACTTAAATTGAGGATGTGGAGTACATGCAAGTGGTGGTGTAGCCGTTGAATTTAGCTTTATTTCGAAGCATTGTTAATGTTGAAGAGGATGTACAGTACAGTAAGTGCACTGACGCAAGTGGAAGGGCATGTCTGAGGCATTTGTCCTGCAGTGGACTAGCAATAGCTGATGATGATGATGATGATATATGACTATAATGTGTATATATATATATATATATATATATATATATATATATATATATATATATATATATATATATATATACTGTATATATATATATATATATATATATATATATATATATATAAAACTGTCACATCTTTTCTCAAACTGCCTTTACATGTTTATAACACTTTCTGAGGGCTAAAATCCCTGGCATGTTGGTCTACAGAGAGAAACTGGACTTGATACCCAAGTATTTGTTTTCTTTCAAATGGACCACACAAGCTAACTAGAGTCCTACTTTTGCCATCTATTTCTATTCCTTGCACCATCTCCCCCGTCCCACCCAGACCACATCCCTCCTCACCGAATACATCCACCCGCTCCCCCCACACTCTTCCTTCATCACTGGTATGTTCTTAGATCTCTTGATCGGTACCACAGCCTCCCTTCTTAGTACATGGCCTTAGTATCTCATATGAGCTTCCCTAGCCTTCTCCTTTACATAATACACACAACCCATTCTTTTTATATCTCAACTCTCCCGCCTTTCCAGGAGTGATATTCTAACAATCCATCTCACCATCCTCATCACGGTTCTTTCCGACAGTCTTTCCTCTCAAGTGCTCAAACCTCTGCCCCCATATAATAGTATGGGACTGATAACTGCTTTATATATCTTAATTTTTTTTATCTTAAGGGCAATTTCTTCTCTTAAACAACTATAGTTAATTATCTCTATTTTCGTCATGCTTCTTTCCCTCTCTGTCTCACTGCTTTCTTAGTATCTCCCTCCTCTGTCACTATTGATCCCAAGTAGTTAAACTCATTGTTCTTTTTAGCACTGTTCCATCTTCTACTTAAATGCTTACTTTTTCATGTCCTTCTCTACTACTAATCATGAGCTCCCTCTGCCCAAGTTCACATTCGAATCTTTCTTTCTAGGGCTCCTTTTCCTTGCTAACTACATTTTTGGTAGTTCTTCTGTGTCTTCTACAAGTATAATGACTAAATCATGAGCAAGCAGTTCTCACAATTCCTCGTTGCTCTTTAATTTATATGACAAAGTGTCTATAAAACAAGGAACAGGAATGTACTCAGAGCAGATCCCTTATGGAACCCAACTTCAACAGGGAATGTCTGTCTCCTAAGATTTTATCTGTGCAGTGGTTCTTGCTCGGTCATGCATCATACTCTCTCCCCTTACCAATTTCTGTACTCCTCTCTTTCTCAAACACCAATAAACTAACCTTCTTGGTATCCTATAAAAGCCTTTTTAAGATCCACAATACACATGTAAATTCTACATTTCCTTTTAGACACTTCTCTTGGACTTGTCATACTATGAAGATAGCATTCACTGACCCCTTTCCTTTCATAAACCCTAACTGTGGATCAAGTTTATCTATAAACTCTCTCCACCATTCTTCTACTATTCTTTCTTGTATCTTGAATACAGGCTCAAAAACACTTTATTCCTGTGTAATTCCCACAGTTTAGAACATCTATTTTGTTTATATAGTTTATTCATCCAACTATCTTCCCAGTCCCTTGGAATTTCCTCTATATCCCAGATCTTTTCCAATAGTGTGTGCACCTACTCTTTGACTAGATTTCTCAGTGCATTAATCATTTCTATTAGTATCTCAGATATTCCTGCATCTATATCTAATTCTCAACTTCACTCTCTGTTTGCTATTGGTCCATCTACTGGAGGAACATTTCCAGTTCTCACATTCAACAGTTGTGAAAATAGCATTTCCATCTTCTCATGACTTCCTCTTCCACAATTAACATATTTGCATTTTCATCTTTAATAATTTCAACTTTTCCTACATCCTGCCTGTCTTTTCTTCCTTTCCTAACTGCAGGGCTATTTTCCCTGCTTTTCTAATTAGGGATGTAATAATAATAATAATAATAATAATAATAATAATAATAATAATAATAATAATGATAATAATAATGATAATAATAATAATAATAATAATAATAATAATAATAATAACAACACTCCTGGCTTATTCCTTTGCAACCACTACAGTTCTCTTTGTTTTCATCTTTACCTGTCCATATTTCTCATAATTATTATTATTATTATTATCATCATTATTATTATTATTATTATTATTTCTATTATTATTATTATTATTATTATTATTATTATTACTATTATTATTATTATTATTTGCTAAGCTACAAGCCTAGTTACAAAAACAGGGATAGCCCAAGGTCTCCAAATTAGTAGTTGATATCTTATTCTCACCCTCTTCTGGGTATAGACCTACACTTTTCCTTCGCAGTTATTTCAACCTCTTGATTTTACCACCATGTTTCTTTTCATTCTATTGCTGTCTACCACTTGTCCTCCCAAACAAGGGTAACATCCCTGACTGGCGATCGCTAAAATGGGCTTCGAGTATGGCGTAAACTCGTTAGTTCCCTTGGTCGCTGCAACCTCACCATCCTTGTGGACTAATGATGATGGGGGTTGGTGGAAGTCTATAGGTGTATCTGCTGATTCATCAGTAGCCATTGCCTGGCCCTCTTCGGTCCTAGCTTGGGTCGAGATGCAGCTTGGGCGTTGATGATATGTATATATGGTCAGTCTCTAGGGCATTGTCCTGCTTGATAGAGCAATGTCACTATCCCTTGCCTCTGCCATTCAAGAGCGGCCTTTAAGAAAAATAATCAACTCTCCTGCTGCTAGCACCACAATATCTTTCATAACATCCCATATCTCTTTAAGCTACTCTGGTATTCCTACATCTCTTCTCTGGCCCTTTCCACATTATATCCGAACTCTTTCGCCTTCTCCCCGTTCAGCTTCTAAGTTTTAACAAGTTTGATCAATTTTGATAAAAAGTTTTAATGCCACTACCTGTTTATATTGAGCTGCAACTGATTTATTCGCATTAACCTGAAAATCCATAATAATTTGCTTGCCTTCCTTCCTAAAAACAATATAGTCAATTCGAGTCTTTTCATTATTATTATTATTATTATTATTATTATTATTATTATTATTATTATTATTATTAAGCCACAACGCTAGTTGGAAAAGCAGGATGCTACAAGCCCAGGGGCTCCAACAGGGAAAACAGCCTAATGAGGAAAGGAAACAATGAAAAATTGAATATTTTTAGAACAGTAACCTTAGAACAAATATATCCTATATAAACTATAAAAACGTTAACAAAACAATAGGGAGAGAAATTAGATAGAATAGTGTGCCCGAATGTACCCTCAAGCAAGAAAACTCTATCCCAAGACAGTGGAAGACCATGGTACAGAGGCTATGGCACTACCCAAGACTAGAGAACAATGGCTTGATTTTGGAGTGTCCTTCGCCTAGAAGATCTGCTTACCATAGCTAAAGAGTCTCTTCTACCCTTACCAAGAGGAGAGCGGCCACTGAACAATTACATTGCAATAGTTAACCCCTTGCACGAGGAAGAATTGTTTGGTAATTTCAGTGTTGTCAGGTGTATGAGGACAGAGGAAAATATGTAAAGAATAGGCCAGACTATTCGGTGTGTGTGTAGGCAAAGGAAAAATAAACCATACCAGAGAGAAGGATCCAATATAGTACTGTCTAGCCAGTCAAAGGACGACATAACTCTCTAGTATATCAACGGGTGGCTGGTACCAGACGACTTCTCCTTTACTCAATAGCTTCAACTATTTTCTAGCAATCTTTCATCCTGGTTTCTTCTTCCAAAACATCAGAAATCTCACCTACATAGGCATTCATGTTCCCAGATAACACTAATGGACCATGTTAGGTTGCAACAGAGAGCCGAGGTGGATGCAACTAACTTTTATTCATCAAATAACGAGCTTATATACAAGCAGTTGAGAGCAAGAATGCCACAAAATTCAAACAAACTAAAACATTAGATGACAAACAGGTTTTTATTATCAGTATGTGGGGACAGAGAGAGAGAGAGAGAGAGAGAGAGAGAGAGAGAGAGAGAGAGAGATAAAGCATAAACATTACATTGTGTAAGCGTGTATAAAATACACTTGCGGTACAGTATCCTTCTAATTACCCTCATAATTCCTCCTCTTCACTACACCCTTGGACATATAATCGTTTCAATCACCAACTCTAAACTCATGACCATAAGTCTCTCACTGTTAAGCCGGACCTTGTAACACTCGCCTGCAAGTCTGGATGGAGAAAAATTTCTTAACAAATATTCCATTTTCCATTTCTGTTGAATACTTCTTGCATATTTCTCACTGCATTCGGGGGATATTGTACGTGCTAGACCTATTGTATTCCATTTGTTGAGTTGTGATTCATTTTTTAGCTTTAGCCACTGTTTGCATACTCAATAACCTGGACCAAGCAGAAGCTCTGCCAATTTATCCAGGCAAAAAGTTAGAATGACTTGCGCCCCTTAGCTGGGTTATATATATATATATATATATATATATATATATATATATATATATATATATATATATATATATATATATATATATATATATGTATGTATATATATATATATATATGTATATGTATAGATAGATAGATAGTTAGATAGATAGATAGATAGATAGAGATATCCATATACATACAAATGTAAATCTATATACGCACATATAAATGTATGTTAATATAACTGTATATATGCATACGTATACACAGACATATATATATATATATATATATATATATATATTTATATATATATATATATGTATATATATACATATATACATATATATATATATATATATATATATATATATATATATATATATATGCGTAAAAATCACAGGAAAACCTGATGCTCAGATGCAGAAGAACCACAGGGAAAATGAAAATACGAAATATACGATTAAGCCGTGACTAGTTTCGTGATACTTCTTCAGAGGACTGAAATCAGTCTTCTGAAGAAGTATCACGAAACTAGTCACGACTTAATCGTATATTTCGTATTTTCATTTTCCCTGTGGTTCTTCTGCATATATATATATATACATATGTATATATATATATATATATATATATATATATATATATTATATATATACATATATATATATATATATATATATATATATGCAGAAGAACCACAGGGAAAATGAAAATACGAAATATACGATTAAGTCGTGACTAGTTTCGTGATACTTCTCAGAGGACTGATTTCAGTCCTCTGAAGAAGTATCACGAAACTAGTCACAACTTAATCGTATATTTCGTATTTTCATTTTCCCTGTGGTTCTTCTGCATATATATATATATATATATATATATATATATATATATATATATATATATATATATATATATATATATATATATATGTGTGGTGTGTGTGTGTGTGTGTTACTATCCTAATGTAAACAATTCCAATCTTGAATAAATACAAGATACAACAAAGACAGACTAAAATATCAAAGAAATAATTCAATATGAAAATACACAATAAACAAATATAACATAATAATTTT